>NC_092582.1:9077500-9685000 GCF_037975245.1 Apostichopus japonicus | reverse complement strand
AGCCGGATCTCGAAAGAGATACTTTGAACAAACTTTATGTTAATGGAATGAATATATTTTAAAACTTTATGTTAATGGAATGAATATATATATATATATATAAATGAAAATCGTAATGAGTTGGAAAATCAAGAACAGTGAAAAAACTTCCAGCCTCCACCGGGATACGAACCCGGGCCTCCCGCTTTGTACGCGGACACCCTAACCAAATAGGCAATGGACGCTGATTGTATGTCCAGAGGTTCGAAACCGGTAAGGAAGGTCGTAATTCCACTGTAAGCGTTTGTATATAGCTGTAGCGTTTGTTTATATATATATATATATATATATATATATATATATATATATATATATATGCATGCATACTGTACTTGTCCTTTGGTCAACAAAAGTATGAGTAAAGTTTCAACATATTGGACAGATTGCAAATACCAAATCGGATTCGCATGTAATTTTCTCAGGAAAAGGAGCTTAAGCCTTGTCAATATTAGGAATATGTGATTCTTGCTGTCACTGCTAAAGTTATGAAGTGTGTTATCGTTTTCATATCTTTCTCTCTGTAGAGTCATAACTGTACGTCTGACCGGATACCTCAGGCAGAGCCTCCAAGGACGAATCATGAAACGGTAATTAAAATTTAAATTTACTACAGTAGTTGTGCATCATCATGCAAAAGGAAGCTATGTGGTGGTGAAGTTGCCTGTATGTGTGGATATTTGTATTTGACTAGTTGTGCATCATCTTGCACAAGGAAGCTACAGTATGTGGTTGTGAAGTTGCCTGTCTGTGTGGATATTTGTATTCGACACCTTGTTATTTGTATTTGACACCTTGGTATTTGTATTTGACACCTTGGTATGGTAACATGATTAACCTGCAAAGCTGACGTGTATGACCTTCAATACTTGGTATTAAATTCTTGGCTGGGTTTATAGTTGGGTAGGGGAGCAAAAGGTCATTTGAGGTAGTAGTCACCATAATATGTGAATGTTGCAAATAAGTTTATAAGTTAAATAAGTTATAAACTCAAAGATTAAAATGGTTTGCTGTCTGTCATAGCTGGAGGGTAAATGTCCCTTAATGAACACTAGTTTTCTAGTAACTTTGGTGGAGATCAAAGGTCATTTGAGATTGTCAAAATCTGAAAAACCTTGTAAGCAAGCTAATTCAGCAAGTCCAGCTTTGGTGAGTCTCATACTTGGTGTGTAGATACTTAGTAAGTATGTTACTATCAATTTTGGTGGTGCTTGAAAGTCAGTTGAGGTCAGCAATGGTCAAAATTGGAAGACCTTGTAGATTGGGTAACTCAATTAGTGTGTTTCACAGTGAAAACAATGATAAAATCAGACATAACTAATTCATGTGTACTGTAAAAGTAAGTTGGCCTGGAGTTGGCCTGACGTTTCGATCCTAGCAGGATCCTGCTTGGATCGAAGATCCTGCTCAAGATCCTGCTAGGATCGAAACGTCAGGCCAACTTACTTTTACACATTCTATTACACAGGCTCTCTAGTGGATAAGCAGTTTGCTAACAGTTTTATTTTATTTTGATAACTAATTCATGTTAGGTCAGCTCACTTTCCATCTCTCCACCTACCAAACTCTGTTAAATATTTTGATTTACCATAAAACAAAGTTTCTATCTTGCTATATCTTATGATGAAAGAGGGGGGTGGGGTGAGGCGGGGGGGGGCAGATCTGGCCAAATCACCAGCTTGTTATGGGCATGTTAATCAAATTCATCATCCTTTTTTCGGAAAGGTAGTGATAAAATCCAACTGCAATCCAGGTGAGATGATGTACAATTTTATTTTTAACATGAATTTTGCCCCGAAGAATTTAAGAATGCACGTGATATTCTCAAGTTTCCTTGCAAATGAGGATTTTCAGCCTCAGGTAAGTTGAGAGACATCATTGTTGTCTATTAACTTAGAGAAAACTGCTATGTAGTTTGGGAAAATAAGGTTCGAATCACAGCCTGTGGCGTCCAGTTGCAGAGGTCACTTTGGAAGAAGAGTGTGACAAATAATACTAATAGCAAATTATTATAAATAAATAATACAATGTATCTATACTTCAATTGCAGGTAAGCTATGAAGCGTTTGGAGCTGCTTCAAATTATAGCGATCTTGAGACGAACGTCAAAGACCTCTCCCTAGACTCGAAAGGTAACAACGACAACACCAAACGAGCAGTGGCCGTGAACTCGGAAAAGTTGAAGATTGTACAAGAAGCGTTGGGATTCCTCGATGGGAAACTGGAGGCCTCTGCGGGCAAATGCAAAGAGCGAGAAAATGTCCTGAAGGACTTATCAAAGCTGTACGAGAGTCAAGAGAAGGCCATTCTGGCCCTCCAGAACACAGTTGCCATGCAGGGTGTTGAAATCGCACAGCTGACCATGAAGTTGGAAGGAATTGCAAATTTATCTGATGATGGGATACTGAATTGGGAGATAAAGGATTATCGGAAGAGGAAACTCGAGGCAGCCACAACGGGACCGACATCGTTTTACTCTGAAGCCTTCTTCACGTCGAGGACGGGCTACAAGATGTGCGGTCGTGTGTACTTGAACGGTGATGGTGTCGGCAAAGGCAAATACCTCTCCATTTTCTTTGCCATCAAAAGAGGAGATCATGACAGTTTCCTGCAGTGGCCCTTCCGGCGGCGAGTCTGTTTCAGGTTGTTGAACCAGTCGGGAAAGCCCCACATCGAGGATGCCTTCAGGCCTGATCCTAGCAGTAGTTCATTCTCGAAACCACAAAGAGAAATGAACATCGCTTCGGGATGTCCTCTCTTTGCTCTGCAAGAAGACGTCGAGAATCCCCAGAAGGGGTTCATTAAGAATGATACCATTCTTCTTCAAATCGAGGTTAATGCATCTGACACATGACGATGATGTGAAATGTTCCAGAAGTTTCAAGTTTAATTTCTCATTGAAGCTTCTTTTTTTTGTCATTTGAATTTTTTATATTGGAATCTTTTATATTTGAATATTTGAGCAAACGTAAATTGTAGAGCTGTACCCTAGGAAATACTTTGGCATGCGCACAGTATGAGTGAACACCTCACACCTTCAGATAGTGCATGATACTAGCATGCACTGTTGGTTTTCTGAACTATTGTGAAACAGGCCCCATTAACAAAAAAGGTCAATGGTGACAGCAATTACTCATTTTTGCCTAAAAAGTCATCTGTTATCGGTGGCAACAACTGAGTACTGTTAATAAACAGGTGCACAGAAGCAATAAGATCTAGATGGTGCCCTGCCATCGCCGTAAGGTAGTTTTATATATTTATATATAACCTTTTATATTTATTGTAACCTTTTATATTTATTGTATATGGATCTGCATACATATATATATATATATATATATATATATATATATATATATATAGATATTACTCAATCTCTTTCCTATCAACTTAAAGCAGCTTTTCCCACGTTTTCCCACCTTTCTGACATGTCCATCAAGTTTTTACATGTATTGTTCACAAAACAGCAAACTTAGATATTTGCCAAGGTTTTTCCCTGCCAAGAGCATTAATTTGCGAGTAATTAAGGAATTCTGCAGATAATGAGTAGTGTCTAGATCTTACAAATTCCTCATTTAAACTTGATTGCATGCAGTTCCCCAAATCCACTGGTTTGAATTCAACCAATCAGTGAATAGCTAACATGTTTATTTATGAACAGTTGCTTGAAATAGGTTCATTCACATGAGAAAATCATAGAAAAGGACACAAAAAGCTGCTTTAATATTCAGTCGGATCTTTATAAGTGGGTCCATGAAATGACTCCAAGTTTGATATTGTCATTAGTGCAGTAGACTTTGAAGGTATTGGTTTGCCAATGTTGTTGATCCTACTACTGTAGCTGAATAAATAAGTATCAGCAATTTGATTTTTTAGTGCCTTTTATATCTCTGAAATATATTTGAATATTTTTGTTACTTTTGTAACTGATGCCAAACCAAGTGAGCAAAGTGCAATACCAATGTGAATTCTTGCAATGTTTATCAGCAATACTAAAATATTCAATGATTGCCTTAGGGTGTGACTTTATTTATAATGTAATTATGTGACAGTTTTAACCAATTGTAAATGTCTTTAAGTGTTCATTTAACTTATCTTCCTTTGAATTATTGATCGATGCTACTGAAACCTATTTCCAATTAGCTGTCATGCATTACTTATAAAATATCACCCTGGTATTTGTAACATCTTGCTTCTTTAATGTTGACTCAATGTTGCACATCTATGCTACATTTGAATATCATGATAATCACCTTGAACTTTGTTAATAGTTTTGAAGTAATTTATTTCAATAATTAATTAATTTGCACGAAAAGCTCAACATTAAAATAAACTCACGGTAGAAATTTCTTAATCATAAGGTACTTCAAAACTTGCAAACTGTATGCCCATTTTGCAACTAAAAACCCTTAATCATGTGAAAAATTTGCAAAGGAGAAGGGGTACACCTCCTCCTCTTAGGCCTCAGATGAAGGATAAATTTGGGATCACCAAACAAAACAGTTTGAATAACAGGGCTCTGTACAAAATATATTTACATCATATTACATTATGGATTTATCCAACTGAAAGTTTGATCACAGGAAAAATATACCTACCAACTCCTCCCCCCCCCCCCCTCAATCATCCCCCAGTTTGATAAGGGACTGGAAACGGACCCCTTGCTCCCCTGATCCTTTGCCTGTGCTCTAGTCAATTTTTCTGTACTCATTCTCATGGTTTTGTTCTCTAGCATTCAGCAAAATTAGACCTTTTGGCTTTTAGTGCTTCATATTTACACTCATGAATTGATTCTGTGGTAAATAATACAGTAGTTGTCTTCAATGTACAGTTCAACTTAATAAGGTGACTATATTCTTTCTAGGAAATCCAGGGACATAAGTAGATATCAATTGGGTTAGTTACCTATTCGTGAAGAAGTGGTGGAAGTTTGAGGGTCTTTCGGTATATTTGGTGGTTTTTTGTGTAGAGTTGTGTCAAGTCACTTCATGTTAAGGTCAAGACGAGTTACTGACTCATATCACTGTGTTAGTTCTATGTTCTTCTTTGACTCACTTTAAGTATTGCTTTGCATTTAGTGATAAGTAATGTGACTTAACAGTTATCTTGCCAGGGTTTTTCTTTTTCTTTTTTGCTCTTTGCATCAAGAGTTTATTTTGGACAAAATACTTGCTTCTTGATGAGGTGTTCTAAACTTTGGCATCTGTACATCATTCTTGTAACACCGTACAGAACATACCAATGGTGTAATCAGTGATGACTCTAGTCACTAAAATATCCAGTTAGCTGTTGCAGTGATATTAATGCAACAAACATGAAGTGCTTGAGGTACTAACATATACACATGAAGCACTCGTACTCCATACCTGTTACTGTCAATGTAGCATTGTGAATGATAGTATTCTCTAAACAAGATTGCTTGAATGGTTATTGATGCTTGATTTTTTTTTTGCTGTTGATGTTCTTTGCAA
Organism: Apostichopus japonicus; assembly: GCF_037975245.1. Lineage (NCBI taxonomy): Eukaryota > Metazoa > Echinodermata > Holothuroidea > Aspidochirotida > Stichopodidae > Apostichopus > Apostichopus japonicus. Next base: position 9,679,493 of record NC_092582.1, on the reverse strand, counting down.
CTTTTAATTCAGATCTATGCTCTATGAATGCTCCTTGCCATGCATGTTATAATGACTGAACACTACAACAGCTTTCAGAGTGGTACATAACAAGGGCGTAGGAACCGGGGGGGCTGGGGGGGTGCCAGCCCCCCCAGTGAAAAATGTGGAGGGGCGGAAGTATCATTCCGCCCCCCCGCTTCGCAAGTCAGAAAACCCCTTTTTCATTTCCAAATGAGAAAAAAGGCCTGGTGAAAATACAAAATTAAGTTTACAAAATGGAGTGGGTGTTGAAGTGTGCTATATTGCACCAAATTGCATCTGAGGCTACCTGGAAATGCAACAAATTCCAAAGGGGAGGGGGACACCCCCTCCCCTTAGACCCCTCCCCCAGGCCGGCCATCAGTCTTCAGCCCCCCCACTCAAAAGTACCTTCCTACGCCACTGACACTGATGTACAGAGTGTTGATTTTCGTGCCTTAAATAAAGTTGTGAGATTACACTGGTGTACAGAGTGTTGTTTTTCTTGCCTTAAATAAAGTTGTGAGATTTCTTCAAGTGGCTCTCCAATTACGACCAGCGATGTTTGTAGTTACTTTGTTGTTATTTCCTATGTAGTTGTAATAGGCTGATGTGTTCATTGTTTCTATTTGATTTTGTCTATACTTTTTTTTATAGATTTTATGTTGTTATGTCATGTTGGTTTTAAGGTTCTAACTTCAAATGGAATTTTCAGTTTTTAGCATTCAAATTGTAGATTTTGTAGTCAATCTGTTCTATCGCTTTACTCTTTTCCAGTGCCTTTAAAAGTTTTTCAATCTCATATTCCTGTATATTTCTGTAGATGGTATATGTATTTACTGTGTTTTTGTATTTAATGTTTTATGTCTTTGTATTTTCTAGATTGTTTGTAAAAGCGCACAGATGCAGCGCGCGTAGTGCGCTATATAAGATTTTATTTACATTACACTACTATTTACCTGACCGTTAGTCATCTGCAGGTGTTTTGTGAGATATTCTTATCGTTATAGGTACATTCTTTACAGCATTTTGATCTTCGTTTCTTTACAAATGTGCAATGTCTAAAGAGTAAGGGATAAACTTACATTATTACCATGGACAGTTTTGTGTGGTTTTAACTGCATTGTATATGCACCTGTCAATTGTGGCATCCAGTGATGGTAAATTTCATGCATCAGTACTAAATATTACCCTGCTAGAAAAGTAACAATCCAAAGTGCAGTAATTCCAAAAATGAGGCTGCAACTTGTTATTTTCTTTAAAATTCTTGCCATGCTGCCCATCAGTACTACTATAATATAAATGAATTGAATAAATTTCCACAGTACATGACCTACATTAATGATGTAATGTTTGAAAGGATAACCATTTATGGCACAACATTGATTTTGATATTCTATAGAGCAATTGCTATCACTTGTCCAATTTGTACTCTTTATAGCACTGTTAACTCTTGAGAAATTACCCTTTAAACACCTTAGGGACATTACTTAAAGTGACTGGACTACCAAGTCTAACAGTCAGACAGTCCTCAGAGGCAACACAAAATTATATAGCACATGCATTTTACCAAAAAATAAGAAGTATGGTTTATTAACAAAACCAGGTCAAAGATTTCTCAGTTTGCTAATTTTACCCAAATTTTGCTGTACTTGTGGAGATATTCGACCTTCAACCTCATATACACATCCATAGTGCTTAAGATATCTATCCATGGAAATCAACATAGAGCAGTATCAGTAGCAAAGTGGGAGGTGTAGAATGGGGATGGTACCTCCTATCGTTAGTTGGGGACATTCAGTAGGAGGATATTTAGGGTCAGTCATTGAAGAATAAGACGACTCCTGGGCAGGCGCAGCGGAACGGGAAAATTATTGGGGGGCTAATGTATGGAGACTATCTAAGCGGAGCGCCACCATCGTTTGGCGCGGAGCATACAAGAAAATTTTGGGTTTTACAAACCCCCAGATGGCCGGAAACGGCACTTCCCAAGTGTTTTATGCTGCGAATACCTAGCCCTAAATTATGGATCTCAAGTCTGCAATTTCTCAGATTGCACGTAAAAATCTGTAAAAACATAATTTGTATATTCAATGGTGTTTTAAGAGAGTAGCTATTACTCGTAGTGTACTCGCAAAGACGTTTTTGAGTGTAGTAAATTACTACTTGCAATTAAATGCAATAATTAAATAAATGGCATAAGAAAAAACAGAAAGCATTTCTTAATGTCAACAAATGGGTAATTCCAAAACCATGTGCAGTTGCACAGAAGGATATATCCTTCAGGGGATGTTGGAGAACTGGCTGAAATGAGGCAAGTCATTGGCCTAAGACGAAGTTGTGTTGCGCTTACCGGTACTCACACTCACTGCTTCCACTTTTCACGGGGCGTGAAGACGCAGTTGGGGTGACAATGTGGTCTATAGCCAGGGGAAGGGCCGAGGGTCCCCCAGTATTTCCAAACTTATTACACCTATATAGTATACGTGTGCATCGGACAGATCGACAAGTATGCATTGAAAAATGGGCAGATGCACGTTTCGGAGCCTTGGTAAATATGGGGGGGGGGGGCTTATCATGCATTTGCCCCCTCAACTTTTTCATTGGGGGGCTGAGCGCCCCCAAGCCCCCTGGTTCCGCCGCCACTGCTCCTAGGTATACGGTACACCCCCTGCCTCTAACAGTTTTAATGAAAGTGGGCTTAAAAGACCCAATGGCTCCCCAATCCCATTAGTAAAATCCTGGATCCACCTCTAGTCATTCCCAAATATGCCCCAACCTAAATCAGTTGCGAAATTTTGTAATCCCCTTCTCCCCACCCTTACAAATCCTGTGCACACCACTAAACCATATACAGGGCTCTGCCATATAAGCAGATAAAATCACCCTCTATGATAGGCGATAAGACTATCAACTTAATCTAAACATTACACCAAGGACTCTTGTAGCACGAACGGGGGGGGGGGGTGGGGGGCAACTGTGGGGGCCCTTATATTTAGCGCATAAATTCTTATCAATGAAACGACTTGATTCAAGAAGGAAAGAACATCAATATCGGATAAAGGCCGTTTTAGGGAAACCTCAATTATTTGCAAACTCTTATTGTTGACTGTAATGGAGCTGAATAGTGAATTACATGTCAGAGTAAATATATAAATTATTTCGTCCCTCATCATACACCGCTTTTTAGAATAGCGTCCTCTATTTTTTTTAAGTGTTATTTTAATGCCGTGAGAAATCGCTATATTATAGGATATGCGATATCTCAGTGGTCCGCAAACCTTTAGACGTAGGATATCAACGAATTCAGGATTTGAAAAAGATGTGGCCGAGGCCAAGAATATTTTGTAGACGTGAATGATGAAATCTGAGGCATATTTAAAGCTATAAATTGGTCCATAATCAGGGGCGTCGGAAGCTATTTGGGATTTGTACGGCAGATCAGAGTGTGGCCATCTATCATAATTATCGGGGGGACGTGGTAGGTCAAACTACGCTTCTCGCCACCATATTTGGCGCTTATCGTACTGGAGAAAATTTTGAAAAAATGCCTTCCAGATTGCAGGAAATGGCACTTCCAATGCTTGAAAACAAGACCCCTGCCATGCCAGAGTAGTCACATTTAGCCTACTTGCCGTCATCATTATTGAAAATTATTGAAAAATATTCCTCCCAGATTGCATGAAATAGCAGTTCACATGTGTCATATGAAAAATCCGCGGGAACGGCCTGCCTAAACTGAGTCCTACTAGGCCAGATGAGGGCGGGGAGGCCGGGAAATGGCGCAAACGAACCACACGGGTCCCGCGGAAAGGATGGGACACCCAGGCATGCTCGGGGAAGGCAGAAGTATATCCTGATTCCCCGAAAAAAGGGGCCAAGGCCCCAGACAGGATGCAACGCCCAAAGTCAACGGGGAAACCTGTACTTACAATACTGGCGTTAGTGTCGCGATCTGAGGGAAAAACGGAAAGCCTCATAGGTTGGCCATGCATGGAAAGAATGCCTTCGTGATTCTTTTCATGATGGTTAGAATATATAAATCAATGAAAAACACTTACAACTTTGGTCCTCATAAACAGATTCACGAATTGCGCGTAAAAACACTGCTATACCGCATATTTATGCATTGCGAACTGGTGTTATACACTAGATAAAAGGCGCTATACCGTGCTATACCGTCATTATCAATAGAAGTGTCCCAGGGGCGTATCCAGGGGGGCGCAACAGGCGCGCGCCCCCCCTATTGGCCGTCACCAAAAAAAAAATGTTTAGCAAAAAAAAAAAAAAAAAATTGATGACGACCTTTATGTGAGATGTCGGTGATCGCTCAACCCCCCCCCCCCTCCCGTATGCTTTATTTTTTGTTTGCCAAAAAAAGGTTCTGGCGAAGTTCGGCGGCATAATAGTTTTAGAAACAGATGGTAATTGAGTTTGTATTATCACTATAAACACTAAGTGACATGCCAGCCATACTAAATTGTGCATTTTGTGTCCATATTTACTGGAAATGTTGCTTATTATTAAGGTCGAAAAATGGATCACATATGGCCATGGGCGGCGATCCTGGGTGGAGGGGGGATATATCCCCCCCATGAAAATCCCCCCATGAAAATGGGTGGAGGGGATGTAATGCACCATATCCCCCCCCCCCCACCAAATGCCAGGGATAAGAATATTTTCATGCCTACATTTATGCATCTTCGTTAATGTACGGCTCTTTTTTAGCTTCATTTCTCGCCTACCATAAACGCAGTGTGATCTTTTCAAATAAAGCGTCTTATAAAGCAAAAATAGTTGACTGAAGGCTTCATTGGCCCTATAACAACAAAATGTATTATTGCGCCCACGGTATTGATATAGTACATATATGCACCCTCATAGTATTCATATAGGCCCTATAGAAGGCCTACACACGTACATGTTCCCTCGAACAGCTGAGAATCTCATGTAACCAGGGTAATGCTTAATACACGTTTCACCTGGATGCCCTAGCAATCGGTACCTAGGAATGTAACTATGTGTAATTGTGTATTGCATGTGTATAGGCCTATAATAGCCTGCATAAGGCCATTTTCTTCATCGAATAATATAAAAGAGCTCTCGAACATTCTAACGTTGCGCCTGAAACAAGATTGACAGGGGCAATTTTCCCAAAATAACACCCGAAATTAAAAAAAAAGTATTTTGGATCCTGATTATGAGATATTTCGGACATGACATCCCTATTTTAAAGTTGGGTATATGCCGCTTGGAAACCTCGGGAAGTGCCGTTTCCGGCCATCTAGAGGGTTTGTTAATCCCAAAATTTTCTTGTACGCTTCGCGCCAACTCATGGTGGCGCTACGCTCAGATAGTCAACAAGGTCATATCCCCCCCCCCCACTCGGAAGTACGGATCGCCGCCCATGCATATGACACAATTTTGTATTTCAGCCCTTCTTCGAAAGCAAAAATTGTACACCCCTCCCCTTAGACCCATCCCCAGGACGGCGATCATTCATGCCTGACGCCCCCCCTATTGGAAAATCCTGGATACGCCCCTGTGTCCGGTAGATCAATCAGCGAATGCGATGCTGGTGTAGGCTTTTCTTCTGTACGTTCTCCCTTGTCTGTTTTTGTATCCGATTAATCTTCGGAAACACCAGAGGGCTGTGACGAATGGAGTGATTTGACTGAGTCGGTTGTCCTTAGGCTAGGGTGCCAATGCCTTTAATGGTTTGGAACGCCCAATTGTAAAAGGACTTAATGGCCGGGACTTAATGACCCTCCTGATTATTTTACTTAACTAAACTAAGCTAAATTGATATTTATTTTATATGACTAGCTGGTTTTCACAATCACGTTAATACGACATGCGGAACGTTTTAGCAATGGGGAGGGGGGGGGGGTGATATGTACTATTATATTTCATCATTATGAGTAGGCAAGGGCGGCGGAACCGGGGGGCACAGGGGGCACGTGCCCCCCACTTTTCCTCAGGTTAAAAATGTGCCATTTTTCTACATAAAAATTGAGGTGTCTCAAGTTAGCAAGAGGCCAGGGAACCAGAATGAACACTCGGGAAGGGCCGTTTCCAGCCATCTGAGGGGTTTGTAAAACCAAAAATTTTCTTGTACGCTCCGCGCCAACTGATGGTGGCGCTCCGCTCAGATAGTCGTGCAAACAACTTTGCAAATCCTGGCTACGCCCCTGACTTTTAATGAATTTCTGAGGGTCAAACTCAAAGCTATTTCGAATGGAAAAAATTGTAAGAAATTGACAAGAAATAAACTCTAATTCGGAAGATTCCTACATTAGCAACTAGCATGATTTCACCTCATTTTGTCTCAAAAGAAAACTTGTTCCTTGTTTCCCAATTTGCACATTGGATATTGCAACTATAGTATATATATATATATATATATATATTTCATATTTTCCCTGAGGGGGGGGGGGGGGCGTTGATGGAGTGATGTGTATACGCAAATAAGATAATACAATAAGAGTTAATAAGGGTACTAAATATAAGGCTGCATCAGTCCAATCGAATTTCTGCAAAGTGCCCTTCGATGTCGGTGCCCCCCCCCCCCCCCGATTAAAAATGCTTCCGCCGCCCTTGTGAGTAGGTATAGGCCTACAGACTACCGTGTACATCTGTGCAAATATAACACAAATGGCTGGCCGGCAGCTGAGATCCGTTTGCTCAACATGCTGGAACCAACCATTTGGACCCTGGACATTGAAGCAAACAGCATATTGCAACGCATACGGTATAAAAATCCCATCATAGCTATATGCCCCCCCCCCCCCCTTGAGCATATTTTTTTATTTTTTTTTATGATATCGCTAGTAATTTCAAAATAGAAAATGCCAAGATGCAACTTACCAGGCCTGGGAAGTGCCATTTCCAGCGATCTGGGAGGCATTTTCGGCCAAAATTTTCTTGCCGCTACGCTGAGATACTTTGCCTACATGATTCGCCCCCCCCCCCCTGCCAAATTCCTCGCTAGGCACCTGATCTATCACTGCCTTCTGTTAGATAATGGTATAAAATTGTCCTTAAGACAAAAAGAAAATAATATATGATGTATTTTTCTGCGGCCCGGGGTCCCACTTCCATATATAAGTTCATGACCCTGCACTGCAATATGGTCAGCCAGGATAATTTATCTTTTTATTGTTTATAGATGAGTAGACAAATTTTCCCACAGACATGGTGTTCATTTATTCCCGATATAATGGGGCGGGGGGCACTCAGAGTAGTTCCCGAAGTCACTCTCCCTCTCCCGTTACCATAAGAGTGGGACATGCATTGAGAGCATTTGCTTCCCCATGCCTATCACCTTCCGAGAAAAAAAACAGACTTTCTTCCCGACGGCCTCAGCACATTTGGTAACACCCTAGCTACATTCGAATAAAAGTTAAAATGATGGAAATGATTTCTGAATGAGTATTTTGCTTATATCGAACTTCGTGCTACGGTTCGTTCACTTCCTCAAACACCAATCGTACGTAGTACAGTACAAGGAAATCTGAGCTTCTTCTTTTTCCCTTCTGCCTTTCATATATCAGTGTCGCCCTCATTATGGCCATTATCAACCATTTAATTCGGATGTACGCTCGCGTGGCGCGCGGGTCGTTAATTAACACTAATCTGTTACAGATCAGTGGTCGTCAATCGGATATTGTTGTGTCAATTGTTACGTCAAGTACAATTCAATCACACCTGTAGTGAGTGTACAGTAATTCGAGTTAATTGTTCGAGTGCCCTTCGATGAAATCATTCGTTCGTTCGATTTCGAAGAGTTGCGTACGATCTTTGGAAATAACCCGTTTTTTATTGGAATTGTTCTTTGGAACATTTGAAAGTTATATTTTAAAGAGAAATTACAGTTGGTCTACCTACAACTTACAAGTGGTAAGTTGAACCAAGGCTAAGGTGAAAACAGGGATCGCTGCTAGCACTGTAGCAGCTCTCTGGGTTAAATTAAGTACACTTAGGCCTACACGTTGGTTATCATCGAATCAATTAATCCTCATAGATAACTCAAATAATTGTTTAATAACAGGACCCAGATAACAGTGGGATTAAGAGAGCTGTTTTTTTTTTGGCTGTAAAGTGAAGTCAATATTTACAAGATACCCTGCTACCAAGACTACAGTGAAGAAAATGTAAGGGGATTTAATTATCATTGTGTGAGATCCAATATATGAATTTGTATTTGAATTTGAGGTTCATGTACTTTAATTTAGTTTGATCAATGAGAGCATAGTGGTATGTATATATACCTAAAATCAGGAATGAGGTGCAAATGTCATCTAGTTTAAAGCTAATTCATGGTGAAATGAAAGTCCTGAATTAGTGCTTATTCCATGGTTATATCAGTTTCCACATTTTATAACAGACGGAAATAAAATAGAAGTATAATAAATATAGTTTGAAGCTATTTTTGAGTTTATGCCATTGTTTCTCGCTATATACTGTAGTCCCATCACTTAAAGCTTCAAACACGACACTATTTTTCTTGGTCTAAATTGCTATTGCTCCTATTGTATATTGTGTACATATCTTTCACTTTCTTTTGTACAGCGCGGCGAGACTTTATTGTAAGTTGCGCTATATAAGAACTGTTTATCATTATTATTGCCTGTCCAACCCATGACAAGCCTACTGCGGACATGGTCTTTGTATTTCTTATCGAATTTCCAGCTGTGGTTCTTTACAGTTAGTGGCTTAATATGTACTGCAATTTGAGCATACAGGATATCATGTTCTAGAGAATGCCAGGATGCAATTGAAATAGTTTTACACATCAGTAGAAGCTTATAGAAGCACTTTTCAGGCTTCAACAGCTTGGTTAATTCCTTGTGCAAATTAAGTCATAGATTTTTTAAACTTCACCCAAGTGGATACCATGCATAGAAAAAAAAATAATGTGGAGACTTTTTCATTTTCACCACCACCAACTACCCCCCCCCCTCAACACCACCTCCACCACGATTCTCTACCATAAAACGGTTGGATCATGTTAATTTTCAAGATCTGAAATTTAGGCTGAATCTGGTATCTGGACGGACTTGAAGTTCCACTGTAGTATATATGCATATAGAAGCATTTCCACGACTTCAACCTGATAAATTACAATGTAGGGATTATATTATATATATATCTATATATATCTATATATATATATATATATATAAATATAATCTATAAACCAATAGATAGATATACAGAACACTTAATTAACAACAAAATATAAACTTGGCCATATGCGCTGTCCTCCAATGAAATGATGGTCCTGAATCAGTGCTTATTGGCTATATATCAGTTTCCACATTTTATAACAGACGGAAATAAAATAGAAGTATAATAAATATAGGTTGAAGCTATTTTTGAGTTTACGCCATTGTTTCTCGCTATATTGTCCCATCACTTAAAGCTTCAATAACACGACACTATTTTTCTTGGTCTAAATTGCTATTGCTCCTATTGTATATTGTGTACATATCTTTCACTTTCTATTGTAGAGCGCGGTGAGACTTTATTGTAAGTTGCGCCATATATAGAACTGTTTATTATTATTATTGCCTGTCCAACCCATGACAAGCCTACTGCGGACATTGTCTTTGTATTTCTTATCAAATTTCCAGCTGTGGTTCTTTACAGTTAGTGGCTTAATATGTACTGCAATTTGAGCATACAGGATGTCATGTTCTTGGTGCAGTATGTTCTTGAGAATGCCAGGATGCAATTGAAATAGTTTTACACATGTCCGTAGAAGTTTATAGAAGCACTTTTCAGGCTTCAACAGCTCCGTTAATTCCTTGTGCAAATTGTGTCATTCAAACCAATTAAGATTTTTTAAACTTCACCCAAGTGGATACCATGCATAGAGAAAATATTATGTGTCGACTTTTTCATATACAGCAACAACACCCGATTTTTACAAATCAAGTCAACCCGAGGAAATGCTGTAAAATATTGACTAAACTTGTCGATTTTTCTTGTTTAATTAAACATCTCACGAAGAGCATCCTGATGATCATTAGATCCTTGTCTGCCTGTAAAATCATTATGATGATAACATGCACTGAGCTCTGTTTACTGTACTGCACAGCACTCTACTGCACCGTACTGTGATGAAGTCAGTACTAACATATGTAAAAAATTGAAATGTAGCATCGTAACTAGCCGGAAAGGGGCAATAACCTCCCTTGACCTTTGAACTTGAAGGCAAAAGTCAAAGAGGAAGAGAGGAGACCAAAATCATGTGTGTGAGATATTCAATGGTCTTTTAATGGGTGTATCTATACTGTAAGCTCGAGCACAAAACATTGAGTCAGTCTAGCCTATTTCTTATGGTATTGCACAGACATTTCCAGAAGTGCACTGCTGTAAAGTGCGTTGGGCTAGCAAGATTGCTCTTGTAGCCGAAACCATGAGGCTACCATTTAAACAAATGTGATTGGGCTACATTGTAGTCAGAATATCTTAGTGTAAGACTAACCACTTGTCTGTGTTCAAATGTTGGATTTCTCTCATGCTCAATATGACCTTTCCTTTGGAAAACCAAGGAAAGTGTATTTCTGACTCTTCTAATGAATAGAAGGGTTTCTACTTTGTTAAATGTGACTTGTGGATTTTTAAACCAGCCTATGTTGGGATTCTTATTACTATGATGTAACAACCACTCACAAGATACATATGATGTGGGAGCGACGGGGGGGGGGGGGGGGGGTCATCTGCTTACTACCTTTCGTAGCACATTACATAAACAAAAATAATAACAATTCAAATGCAGTTCTATATGGGTACAAAGCATCTAAGGGGAAAGGTCCCATAGTATATATGCATATAGAAGCATTTCCACGACTTCAACCTGATAAATTACAATGTAGGGTTTATATTATATATAATCTCTAGCTATTTAGACTATAAACCAATAGATAGATATACACTTAGTTAACAACAAAATATAAACTTGGCCATATATATGCGCTGATCCAGGGTCTTTTGAAGTTTACAATTATAATCATCGGGCAGAATGAACCATAGCATCTATGGTTACTGACCGGCGTCTATGGTTACTGACCAGTGTCATACTATACCTCAGGATGCTGTGATAGAGGAATTTGAACAGTAGTGCATGACCAGCTGCAACTTTCATCAAAAACATTGAAATTTGAAATACAAATTTAAGGTGTGTGATGTCTGAGTTGAACACTACCAAATTGTCAAATAATTTTTGAAGTTGCATTTCAAGTTAATCATCCAAAGAACACCTAATCATCCAAAGTTCTTTTAGTTCAATATGATATAAAATTAGAAGACATTTAACACTATGATTCTGTAGCTATCACAAGATGATACTGTATATCCCATAAACTCTATGTTAAGAAAGTTAAAATTCCTCCCAGTGTGCTATTTGAAAAAACTAATAAAGTATGTTGCTTAGTAAACTGTAAACTACTCTCTGTGAAAACAAATTTGGGTTTTCTTTTTGTCATTATTGTTCTACTTTAAAGGGTGTGAAGACTCACGCAAAAAAAGAAACGTCTCATGCCGGTAATCTGACCTAGTTTCGAAAGAGGTGTTAGACAGAAGTGTTAGACACCACCAACGATCCCAGAAAATATGCACACAGCTTGCTACCGTCGGTAATTAGACACTAGTGTACAGTCAATACATACTGTACTGCTACGGTCAATACCCACAACACACTGAACACAGTGTACAAACGATACAGCGATGGACATCTCAGGTCTAGATATAAAATAGGTATCACGTTTAATTACTGTCTGAATTTTGTAGCGATAAGAAAAAACTTGACTTGCAAGCAACGGAAAGTTAACTTTTTCAGAGAGCGCGGCACGCGGTTTGGGGCGAGTCTTCAATGCCTTTAATTCATTATGCCCTGGGGTGTAGTATGTTGCTGTGATCCAGCTGCAACTTCTATAAAAGAAACACAGAGTACAGTAAGTTAATTCTCTTAGTTCAATATCTTATACAATTAGATAATCTGAACACTATATGACTGTAGCTATCACAAGATGATTGGGATCCCATATAGACTCAATTAAATATGTTTGTTAAGAAAGTTTAAGCTGGCTGTTTACCATGCACACAAATCAGGATCATTCTTTTATCTATTCTTGGTTGAATCAAAAATAGACAATGAAGTTACAGGTAGAAATATGTGTACTACAGTACATACGTACTGTATACTGTTATGTACAGTACCTGTATGTAAACAGTGGCTTTGAACCTTATCTGCCATCATTACAGTGTTGATTTCCCTCTCATGTACAGTAGGGAAGCGTAATTTTGATCCATTGACCGAGTTGCAGTATCAAGGGTAAACCCAATACCCCATACCATACATGGCATACACTCCATGTACATGTTAGTAGGATTACTATATAGCTGTGCAAAAAATGAAATGGATTAACAGTAACAATTACATCTGTTCTAGGGAGAAGCTGATATGTCATTATAATTTGGCTTGGAAGGAGTTCATTATATGTATGCTATTTCCAAACATTTCGTATATATTTATATATAACATATGTTTCATGCATATCTTATTCATATTCAGAGAATTTTCAAGAAATTTTCATTAAACAGGCTAATTTTCCATGTCCATTAGTTACTTCCCTGTCTGTGATGCTCATTAACGAGCTGCTAATTAAGAGAGAAAACTGCATGATTAGGAAATCACTGATGTACTGTACAGTATCATTGCTAAGTAGGTGTGATGTTATACGCAGAGATTAAATGCAAATTAAATTAGTTTATTTAAATACAAGTGTTCAAGGAATGCTCATCTAGTAAATTGATCCTGCCAGAGAATAGGACATTGATCATGGAATGCCCAGCTGTCATAAAGAAAAACAAAGGATTAGTTCAATGTTCCACTTATTTATGCAGTTTAACCGAATGTAAAAAGTGCTTTAGAAAAGAACAGAACTTTACAGTAAGGTGCTTAAAACAATTACTCTTGACTGGTGACTTCAAAAATATATTTCAAAATATATATCATATAATTGATTTATTGTCGAAACGTTTAATTTGGTATATCATTTTTCTTCTCTTTTCTTTCTTCAGGGAGTCTTCTACATTGTTAAGCTATTATAGAAGACTTCCTTTCACATTGCATATTTGCACGTGAAAAAACAAAATAAATCAAATCAAATCAAAGTCTTGTCTTTTGTTTTAAAAATTACAGTACAAGACAAACTTAAGTAGTAAATATTATAATTATCAACTCCCGTTATGGTACCATTCCAATCTGCATTCAAAGCCAGTGCAACTTGTCGAGTTTCCCAGGAACTATTGTACTTTAGAGATATCAACTGTACCCTGTACAGGTATTAATTTTGAGTTTAGCAGGATCGAGAGCCCCATGCATCAATTAAAAATTTTGCTGAAATAACAATTGATGTCAAAACAATGCCACAACGAATGGATATAGCAAGTTGAAAATAGTGTGTTTGCATTCCTTTGTTTGTTCGTGGGTGTGTGTGTGTCATGTTCAATGCTTCTTATATGCCACTATGCATGTGTGTTAAGTTGTTAACAAGTTTCTAGACTTAGATCGAAACATCAGGCCACTAAAATTTACACATTCTCTTAAACAGGCTCTCTTTGTGGATAAGCAATTTGATAACAGTTTTGTTTTATATTATTTGGAAGTATCTAGACTAGTACATTTTTCCAAGAAGATGAGTCATAATGCCCTTGAACTTATATTAATATTGTTTTTTACTTCAGGAATGCAACAAGATACTTTCTGTACCGGATAATCTGTTTCCATCAAATCCCACACTAGTTTAATTGATCAAGTATATACCCTGTATATGCATCTTTTTGTGTATAGGCAAAGGTATCATGAGCAAAATATAGAACCGCTAGCAAAGTACTGCATGTGGTATGTATAGTATGCGGTACAGTAGTATGTATGCATAAATGACATTACTAAGAAAAACAGGGGAATTCCACAAGATCCAAGGTACGCGAGACCGAAGGTCTGCAAGACCGAGTTTCCGCGAACATATGGTCCGCGAGAACGATGGTCTATGGATGGTCCATCGATAGGCGTAACTAGACTTTTTCATTAGAGGGGCTTCAGAGAGGGTCAAAGAGATTAACAAAGGGGGGCAATATTGTTTAAAATAGGGTATTGCTATATCTAATTATTAAGTTATATTGTATTCTCATATTTCATTTTGGGGAGGAGGGGGGGGGGGGAAGAGCGAGACTTTTGAGAGCGGGGGCTTTCGCCCCCTGCAACCCCCTCTGGTTACGCCACTGGTGGAGGCGTAGTATCAATGCAAGCCGTCCCAGCCCCCTTGCATATAAGTCACTGGTATCCACTATGAAAGAAATTGCTGTAAATTCTTTTAGTTACACGTTTTATCAAACTAATATTACTAGTAGTAATATTTGTCTTAATTACCACTATTATAGGCCTTGCAATTGTTTCGGTCTCGTGGACCTTCGGTCTCATGGACCTCAAAGACCTTTGGTGTCGCGGACCTTAGGTCTCGTGGGCTGTAACCAGAAAAATTAAACCCTTAATGTTTCAATAGATATTAGACAACTTATTCACTATGTCCGTTTGTTGATTTTGCTGACATAGGAATTGAACTTTAGATCCCTGACAACTTGACCATAATCAGTATTGTGAGAAAACATGGCCGGCACATGCAGGCTAGGTTGTAATTCTTTTAACATTACAATTGTCACTATTGGTGAAAGTTACATCTTATAGGCTTTGACAATGGATTACAGAGCATGGGACAGGAAGTCACTCTGTCCATATATTTACCTTTCTAGTAAACAGATGCTAAGCTATAAATTAAGAAGTGACTACACTCTGACGCCATGGAATCATACCAAAGGTTACTATATATTGGAGAGATCTGATGTTAGGTGCACATGCAGACAGATGTAGGGCTTCTGTTGTCAAGAGTTACTGTAGGTCAAGTGCAAGTGATGTTGTGGTACTTAAGAGGTTGGAAAAGTATGTTAATATGTTTATGGTTTGTAATAGAAACTGTTAGTCATCTTTCTGGGAAGTGTGATGTATTAATTTATCAATTAAATATTTCATGTATAATTGTATTGATCAAATACAGCTGTATGTTGAAAGGATGAATGGAAATTTAAGTTAGATGGAATAATGAAGCAACATAAAATTTGCAAGGTCCTTTGAATGGAAATTGATAGTTACAGGAATGACAGAGCCTACCATGATCAATATGACAATAAAACAAGCAAATAACTACATTGAATGGTAGCCAGTAAAATGATGCACAATTAAGTTCTCATCACAATATTAATGCTGGTACTTCTTGCTGTATGTACATATCTGGTCTCAGACTGTTACAATAAGAAGTAGGATGTAATTACCTGTACAATGTGAAACTTAGTAAGTTGTTGTTGCAGGCGTCTATACTAGGGCATATTGTCACTATGAATATTGGAATGTGCATCTATGTGACAATTAAGGGGAGGGGTGTCCCCCTCCCCTTGGAGATTTTTTTGAAATTAAAGAATGCCTAGATGCAAAATGGTGCGATATTTCTCAATTTTGTAGGTTGTAATAATCCATTAAAAAGATCCAAAAATAATTTTCCAGAAGCAACTAAGAAAAGTCAAACACGTAAACAAAAATAGCCAAAAATAATATGTTTTGGACTGGATTTTATTTAGTTTTTTCAAGCATTTTGTGACAACATGCTTGAAAATATGGAATTAAACCTAAATATAATCCACTAAAACATATGTTCAATAACACGAACACATGTCATATCTGCTTCTGGCAGCCACACCATCAATGATAATTTTAGTGTTGTTCAAGTTTGGCCAATATCCTTTTTTCCACAGACATCAACATGAACGCCTCAAGATGTTCGTCGACGACTAACATTCATCTAATTTTGATAACCAAACACCCTACTGTATGTGGGCCATTTTTATTTATACATAATCTCTCAGGAATTAGCTACTGAGCAATATCCAAATAATCTAATAAGATTTTACCTTTTTTTTACTTCGTTTTCTGGAGGACAAGGTGCAGATTAATAAAATCTGTATTCTCTGCCAATGCAATGTATATGTCAGAATGAAGTGGTCACCGTACTTGTATATCTTGTCGTAAAAATATTAGCACGGACAGGTTGCCAATTTCTAAGCACGTTCTTTTGTTATGGCCTAACTAACATGGTGAATACATGAGCTGATTTCCACAGTTAAAAATATATTTCTACACAGCCTGTCTGTATTCTATTAACTACTGTGACTTTTACTAGGCTCCCCATCACAATATTAATTACTGGTACTTCCTGCTGTGTATATATAAGTGTACATATCAGTTTCTCAGCGTGTTGCATTGTGAAGTAGGATTATAAGTTGTTGCTGCAGGCATCTATATACTAAGGCATAATTGTCACTGAAATTTGTGTGCAGAGACACTTACCTGTATTTGTGCATGCAGTTTTCATTGTCCATTCATTAGCTGATGAACACACCACTGACATTTCTCTATCAAAGCATGGAATGTTAAACAGTTAAGTGTATCATAAAAGTTCATTTTCCGGAGTGAGTGGGTGGGGGGATGGGGGGGGTCAATGGAAAATCATCGAAAATGGCTTGTAAACACAATATCTCAACAAACACAAGTTGAATCAATTTACTTGGTAGATCATAGGTGCCCTGTGCTGAGTAGATGAGCCCTAGTGGTTTTGGTTCTCATTCTTGAATATTAATGAGTGAGCAGGGCTTACCATAAAAATTTTTAAATGTTAATACGGAACATGGACTCACATTTCTTAGATTTCATGATTTTTTTTGGGGGGGGGGGCAAATATATTTTTGAGCCAGATTGTTTATGCCGATGTTTTGGAACCATTTAGGTGCAAAATTTATTGGGCCCAATTTTTCTTGGGAAGGGCCAAAATTTGAAAATTGCAATAATTCCACAATCATAACCAATTGTATCCAAACTTGGAATACAGTCGTTGGTTGATAGCTGGTACATGTAGGCCTAAATTTTTGGGACATCTGGGTACCCTAGTTTTTCTGTGCATTTTTGAGCAGGGTGGGCCCAAATTTTATTTCCATCTCAAATTTATGTTCATGGAATCATCTGGGCCTGCAGGCTTTGGGGTTTAAGTTTTGGGCAAATATATTTTTGAGTCAGTTTGTTTGGCCAAATATTTTTGCGACCATTTAGGCGCAGAATTTTATTGGGCCCAATTTTTTGGGAGGTCACAAAATTTAAATTTAAATAACTCCACGACCATACATTGGATTGTATCCAAACTTGGTAAACAGTTGTTGGTTAGTAGCTGGTACATGTAGGCCTAAATTTTATTTCCACCTAAATGCATTCTGGGACCTGAATTTGTGGGCCCATTTGTGCCCACATTTTTGCGGTTCAATCTTTGGGGACAAATATATTTTTTAGTCATATTGTTTGGGCTGATATTTTTGTGACCATTTAGTATATTTCACTATTTTATTTCTAGAATTGTTATTTTGTGTGAGCAGAAAGATCTCCTTTTGAATCCAAACAAAATTTATGTGAAAATATGAATGTTAAAGCAGTTTTTTGCGTTTTGTCACCGTTTTCCCACCCTTTTGACATGTCCTTTAAGTTTTTTGTGACATTAATTCATCACAAAACCGCGAACTAAGAAATAAGCCAAGTTTATTCCCAGCCAAGAGCATTAATTTGCGAGTAATTAAGGAATTCTGCAGATCATGAGTAAAGTGTCTAGATCTTACAAATTCCTCATTTACACTTGATCGCATGCAGTACCCCAAATCCACTAGTTTGAATTCAACCAATCAGTGAATAGCTAACATGTATATTTATGAGCCATTGCTTAAAATAGATTCATTCACAGCAATCCGAAAAAGTTGTGTCATTATCACAGCCATACAAAATGTACACAAATAAAGCATGGTGTTGTAGTACATATTGGTGTACTGGGTTGCTTTATACTACACCGGCAAAGTGAAAATTATTTACCTCATTACTTAATGACATTCAAAGAATTTAAATATAAGTGCAAGGTTTATTGCGATCCTAACGGAAAATATCTTCAAGAAAAACAACATTCAAAGTTGTAAATTTTTCGACATTTATCCACCATTTGAAGTTAGAATTGAATACTGTAGATAAGCTAGCTAGTGATGTTTGTCGATATGCCATCGTGGGGTCAATGAGGTTGAGAAAATCATAGAAAAGGATGCAACAATTAAGCTGCTTTTAAAAGCACAAAGGTTTTAAGAAGTGCTGTTTAATTCAGGGATCATGTGTCGAACATATCTCTGACATTATGTTTTAGGAGTCTGCATTGACAACCTGACTAATCATATAATCTCAAAAGATGTTAGTAAAAAGTGTATTAAATATATCGTTTTGACATTAGAATGTACACTGTTCTTTACATTTCCAGTGAGACAACAGTGAGCGTGTTTACTGCGTCTAGCCTGCACACCCTAGTATATGCGGTTCCAGTTTGGTATCATTTTGTACAAGTTAAAGATAAAGAAAAGGTAAGAAATTTTGTTTCAAAACCTTCAGGTTAAAAGGCATTGAAGACTCGCCCCAAATCGCGTGCAGGCCATCTGAAAAGTTAACTTTCTGTTGCTTGCAAGTGACGTTTTGTTTGTGTCGCTACAAAATGCAGACAGTACTGAAACGTAATACCTTAATTGTTATATTTAGCTGGACCTGAGATGTACATCGCTGTATCGTTTGTATACTGTGTTGTCGGTATTGACCCCAGCTGTGTGTACTACTGTACACTAGTGTCTGATTATCGACGTTAGCAAGCTGTGTGTGTATTTTCTGGGATCGATGGTGGTGTTTAACACTTCTGTTACATATCATTCGAAAGTAGGTCAAATTACCGGCATTAGACGTTTCTTTTTGCACGAGTCTTCACACCCTTTAATATGAGTATGTTGTGTATAAGGTCAATGACTCTGCTAGGAATGAATTTGTAACAATTGCCAAAAATATCCAAGGTACAAAGAGACATCCTCTATACTCGGAGCTCAATTTCTCTGTGCAATAAAATAAATTATAATTTGAGAAATCCACATTTTAGAATATTCCTCTAATGTTAAGAACTCTTTTACTTACAGAGCAGCCATTTTTTTCAGAACAGCATCATATTGTAGCTTTTCGATAACTTTTGTAACACATTTTATGGTTTATTATTTTCTTAATCTCTTTACATTTATATGTCTTAACCTGCAGTCTTTATTATGTTCTTTATTGCCAAAGTTTTTTTTTTTTTTTTTTTTTTTTTTTTGTAGTTCATGATTTTTATTCTGTTTTATCATATTTATAAATTTTCTGTAAATTTATACTGTAATAAAGATGATGAAGTCTCACATGCCATTACTGTCTGTAGAGCTAGCTATATAGTACTACTTGTTGAATAAATTTCACCAGATCTTGAGTATCAAGATATTGTCATGTATCAGTAGCCATGCTTATGTGCTCTTGTTCACCGTAAGCCTGTGTAGCCTGAATGGCGTGTTTACATAGATGAATATGGACGTAACAATTGTTGTAGTACCTGATGTACAGTAGACCTGTGTGTTTGTTTAATTGTTGGCTCTTTACAATCACAGCCAGCAGTTTCCGAAGCAGTTGCGGGCAGGTTAAATCAAAGGGCTCCATATACTGCATGACTCTAGGCTATAATACACACAGGTGTTGTAGTGTGTTTAGTTTAGGGAGGGAAGGGGAGGGAGGGGGCAGTTGAGGGGCATGCAACTTTGATTTAAGGGGGCAAATCACAAATTCACTTATTAAATAATATGTCACAAATTCTATAGTATTTATTTGAATGATTTTCATCAATATATTCATTTTCAACGTAAAAGGCCAATATTTAAGTAAGTTTTTCTTAAGCTACTCCGCAAAAGGCCACTGTTTTTCCCTGATCATGCAGTCCAATCGGCATGTGTGTACATAATGTTAATGCTTGGTTGTACATGTGTGTGTGTGCAATTGTGGTTTAGTAGATTAGAACAATGGAAAAGCCCTCAGTCTATTATTTAATAATATTAATAATATTTGCTTTTTATATAGCTCTTTATACCAGCGATAGGTCTCAAAGCACTTTACAGATGCCATATTACCCCTGGTCAATGATAAACTGTCCCAGAGACAATCCCTCTAGTCGGCAGTAGTTATATAGGGCCTACTGTGCCCAATGACAAGTTACCTCACAGGTACCCATTTAACCCCTGGGTGGAGAGAGGCAATATTTAACACACTTTGTAATATTAAACACACTTTGTGTTTGTTTGCGTGTGTGTGTGTGTTGCATTGGCTTCTAAAAGGAATATACAAAAAAATACATGATGAATGAACTTGATACTTGGCATGTGGATTTGTCTTAGTACACTTGGTACATACTTACATATGTACATATACATTGGTACTTGGTACATATACATACACTTAGTACACTTGGTGCATATATAGCTCCACCTAAGTCAGTGTGAGAACAAGGAACCTGCAGCTTTTTGTGGAGGTCAGAGGTTGATCAAGGTCAACAGAGAACTTAAAGGGTGTGAAGACTCGCGCACAAAGAAACGTCTCATGCCGGTAATCTGACCTAGTTTGGAATGATGTGTAACAGAAGTGTTAGACACCACCATCGATCCCAGAAAAAACACACAGCTTGCTACCGTCAGTAACCAGACACTAGTGTACAGTCAATACAAACAGCTACGGTCAATACCCACAACACAGTATACATAGCAGCGATGTACATCTCAGATGCAAATAAAAGATAACAAGGTATCACATTTCATTACTGTCTGCATTTTGTAGCGACAAGAAGAAAACTTCACTTGCAAGCAACGGAAAGTTAACTTTTGCAGAGCGCGGCATGCGGTTTGGGGCGAGTCTTCAATGCCTTTAAAGTCCTATTAAAGTCAGCATGATAATTAGCATTTTAAAACATCGCTATAACTCCACAATTGAAGTTTGGTTGAAGTTCATATCTGATATGTTTAACCATCTCAGTGACAACAAAGCCCATGCATATGATATGTTGTGTACAAAGAGGTCAAAAGTCTTCCTGTTTCAAAATAGGACTACATTTTAAATTCCTTATGAACTAAATGACAAAAAAATATATTAAAACTTGAATGAACTTTGTACTTGATAATAGGATCCATGTTACTGAGCAAAAATCCTAATTATTTCGTTGGAACTCAAAGCCAACAGTTTTAGTTGTTGGTTTGGTTGCCAGCTAATTTGGCAATCATAGCAAACCAACCAAGGTTTATTTTCAAACTTGCAGTAAGATTATCATTCTTGAAACTTTGATACTTCTTCCACTATAGATGTGAAACTTATTTTTAAAGAATTAGTACTAGTGTTTATCTAACTACTTGTTGCATTCAAACTGATTTATAGTCTTGTTCAATTTAAGCAATTTTGTTAAAATTGCAGTCTGTCTCTTGTTCAAAATGAACTGAACATGTGCTTTGTTATTATAATTCATGAACAGATCCTATTGAAAATATTATTTCTCACACCTATGCTTAAAGCTTGTATGTCAATTGTGCTTTAATAATAATAATAAATTACGTTTATATAGCGCTTAGTACAGCATTTCAAAGTGCTTTACAAAGTAGGAAAGAGACAATTAATTGGTAAAACTTATCAATTAAATATTCTCAACATAGTTTTCTTTACATCAAAACCTGCAAATGTATTTTCCTGAATCCTGACAAAGAAAAGTTTTATTCCGCCCTATTATAAGGAAGGCAAGTTTTGTCATTCCCCACTTCATTTCCAGGAGATTTCTCTCCCAGCTAGGTTATTTGCACCAATTAAAGCTGATTTTTCACTTACCGGTAGGTAGAGATAGGTGCATCAGGTCATGCATGCTTTATAAACAAGTACAGTGATACTTTATTAATCAAGTGCCCACTTGAAAAGTATTGCCTGTATTGTGAAAAGGATGGGAAGAAAATGCTGAACCATGCACTCCACTTCTGAAGGAACTTCATTGGCTCCCTATCAGCTACAGAATTCAGTATGAACTACTTCTTCTCACCTTTTGTGCTCATCATCTGGAACAGCCTGTGTACCTGTCTCAACTTCTCTTGCCATATATTCCAACTCGCACACTTTGTTCCTCCAACAAACTGTATTTAACTGTTACTAAACCACACTTGAAGACCTATGGTTACGGAAGCTTTGAATACTCTGGCTCTTATCTCTGGAACAAGTTACCAGATCACATTCGAACGTGCTCTAAACTTTCTACATTCAAAAGTCTTCTTAAGACCCATCTTTTCCCTTGTTCTTTTGTAAATTAATCTGCTTTCTTTGTAATAATAATATATAGCGCCTTGAGCAGTGACTTTTGCCTACTGATTTGGCGCTCTATAAGTGTCATTTATCATTATTGTTATCATTATACTTGATGTACTTTGATTGATTTCCTTTAATTCAGAAATGTTCTTGGGTTTGGAGGAGGAAGAGGGGGGGGGGGGTCAGTTGTTGTGACTGAGGTGCCAATAACTTGGCAACTAGTTAATAGGGATAAACACCAACATTCTTTGAGAACTTTTCAGCTTCTAAAGGTATGAGCAAAATTAGGAATGACAAAACCACCCTTATTGCATGCCCAACTCACGCCGGTTCTTTTGATTAAAACCAGCACAAACCTCAGAAGTCCGTATATCTTGCCAAAATTTAGAATTAAACTGTACAGGAATTCCTTCATTTATCGTACTGTAATATTCATCCAGTCTGATCATTTAGAACCTTTAATATAATCTAAGTCATTTATTATTCATTTTATGTATTAACCTTTTAAGAATCTTACTTACTACTGCTAAATTGTTTAATTATCACATTCTGTTTTCTTTTTGATATTTGATAGATAAAAACTATGTTTTATAAATATTTGCTATTTATAGCTGTTTTAAGAAATGAATGAATAAATTAATGTAAATTACCAAACAGTTTTCATTCGAGGGGATGTCGAGACACTGAAAGAGTTGATATCTTCATTGATTCTCATAATAATGATGTCAGAAGCAGTGAGTGCAGTTCTGTTCATTGCTGGCTCTAATTTGTTTGATAGTGTCTGTACAAGTTGTCAGCGCGGCGAGACTTTATTGTTAGTTGCGCTATATAAGAACTGTTTATTTTTTTATATATTTTTTTATATGATTATTTTCTTTCTTTTCCAACAAATTATTAAATCAACATAATATACTGAACTGTACGCAAAAGAATATTTACTTCGTTCCCCACTTACCTGTCTCCCCACAACCTATGCACCACATTCTACCGTGTCATGGGTCATATTCTCCTCGCTAATTATACTTATCTCTCATTATAATTCATCGCCATATGTCTAGGTTTGAAACCTTGCTTGTGTTTTGTTGTTTAAAACGCTTGTGGAACCCCCTCCAGAGCATGTTAAAATGCGCAAACTGAAGCGATTCTAGTACAGTCTCGTTACTTACTGTAGTACCTTGGCAATCTGCCAAGAAGAGAACGTTCTCGAAACTTGGCAAAGTGCCAGGAAAACGTGCATAGGTTGTGGGGAGACAGGTAAGTGGGTCACTCGTAAATATATAAACCAGTAAGTTTTATAATATCTACATATATATAATACACTACATGTATAATTTAATCTTACTTAAATTAAAAGGGCAAATAAAACATAAAAATAAACAGAAACGCACAACTTCACATCAAATACTACATATCAGAAACTAAGTACTCAATTTATTTGAGCCGATTTAACGTTTCTTCCTTCCATATATCATTTTTTTAAAAAAATTTTATTATCATTCCAACAAGAGTCCAAACAATGTACAATTCATAATAACATACTTTATGACCAATAGTCCATATTAATGTTTATTATTATTATTATTATACTGTGTATGACACATAGCTGATGACTCATTTAGCACAAGGCACACATACACAATGCGATCCAATAAACTCAAATGTTTTTTTTTATATATAATAAGTTTAGTGGAGAGGCAACTGTATTTATTTAGAATAACTTCCAGGATTTTGTGGGTGTAACTTTTACAAACAACTTTTCTGTAATTCCCTTGCAAGTTGATAGGATATCCTGGTACAGTCGAAATGAATATAAAGTCTAATGTAATTCTTCTGGGTAAACCCTCAGGGTAACTGTGCATGGTCTAGATGTTAACAGTACCATGTAATATGAATATTGAACTGTGAGTGAAGTATCAAAATAAATCATCAAGGGTCATTTCACAAATGAAGCTGACATCTGCTTAAATAATGATAGAAAAAGGGATTAGCCCATGTCACACAAGTAGTCCCTTTGAGAATGAGATTTACTTGCAGGGGTTATACTATATGTCAGCTCCCTCAGTGGACCAGTCATAGCTTGGATGCCGGCATCTAAACCAGCCTCTTCTAGAGGTGTTGTTTACTACATAGCATCATAGGCGTAGGAGCCTTATCTGATTTTTTGGGGGGGGGGGCTGTAACGACTTGCCCGAAAAATATCACCAATATTTTTCATGTAAATTACATGTGCATATCATATAGGCATCCATCAGTTATTACATCACATGCCAATAACATTCAATTCATTCCGTGTTATTACCCTTCAATATTGGTTATAATTATTGGGGAAGTCGTTACAGCAATAATGATGATAATAATATAAGTTTAACCATTGACAAACACATTGCAAATTATTCTTCTTTCAATAGGTGCCCGAAAATTCTCAGCATATTGCCCGAATTTTCACCAAAACAAGGGAAAAACACACTGCAAATTATTCTTCTTTCAGTAGGTGCCCGAAAAATTCCCAGCAGATTGCCCGAATTTTCACCAAAACAAGGGAAAAACACACTGCAAAGTATTCTTCTTTCAGTAGGTGCCCGAAAAATTCCCAGCAGATTGCCCGAATTTTCACCAAAATAAGGGAAAAACACACTGCAAATTATTCTTCTTTCAGTAGGTGCCCGAAAAATTCCCAGCAGATTGCCCGAATTTTCACCAAAAAAAGGGAAAAACACACTGCAAATTATTCTTCTTTCAATAGGTGCCCGAAAAATTCTCAGCATATTGCCCGAATTTTCACCAAAAAAAAAGGGAAAAACACACTGCAAAATATTCTTCTTTCAGTAGGTGCCTGAAAAATTCCCAGCATATTACCCAATTTTCACCAAAAAAAAGGGAAAAACACTGCAAATTCTTCTTCTTTCAGCAGGTGCCCGAAAAATTCTCAGCATATTGCCCAAATTTCACCAAAAGTTTTGGTTGGGGGGGCTGCAGCTCCCTCGCCTCCTTCGCCTATGCATAGCATTGTCCTATCCCTCACAGTATAGTAGATGTATATATATAAGCTTTATGTCTGCAAATACGTTACAGAGATGCGCACATCTCTGTATAATGTCTGTTGTAATCTAGTTTCTATTATGTCTTGGCTGTGCAGATGGGGGAATTCCACGAGACCGAAGATCCGCGAGACCGAATTTCCGCGAACATATGGTCCGCGAGACCGATGGCGTAAAGTACTTTTTCGGGGCTTCAGAGCAGGTCAAAGAGATCGATAAGGGGGGCAATATTGTTTAAAATAGGGTTTCGCTATATCTAATTATCAAGTTATATTGTATTCTAATATTTCATTTGGGGCAGCAGGGGACGGGGGAGTGAGACTTTTGATAGCTGGGGCTTTCGCCCCCTGTAACCCCTCTGGTTACGCCACGGGTGGAGGCGTAGTATCAATGCAAGCCGTCCCAGCCCCCTTGCGTATAAGTCACTGGTATCCACTCTGAAAAGAAATCGCTGTTAATTATTTTTAATTAGGCGCTTTATCAACATAATATTACCGGCAGTATTATAGGCCTTGTAATAGTTTCGTTCTCACGGACCTCAGTCTCGAAGACCTTAGGTGTCGCAGACCTTTTTAAATTTTGGTCTCGCTGACCTTTGGTCTCGTGGGCTGTAACCGTGCAGATGAATGGCAACTTGGACACATAATATGTCTTAAATGGTGAATGTTGCTTCAAAAAGTCAAATTGTCTCTTGAATTTAGGCATTGAGACTGTCAGATGTTTAAACAATTTTCAAAACAATGAGGATCTCTGAGAGAATTTTATAACATCCGCCTCACCAGACAAGAGAGCTCTGACTTTCATTTACACTGACCACACAGTCTCCTGGAAGTAGACAAATTGTCTGCCCCTAGCATTGAAGACTCCCCCCCCCCCCCAAACAGCGTGCCGCTGTCTGAAAAAGTTAACTTTCTGTTGCTTGCAAGTGACGTTTTGTTTGTGTTGCTACAAAATGCAGACAGTAATGAAACTTTAATGAATCTTTAGCTGGACCTGAGATGTCCATCGCTGTATCGTTTATACACTGTGCTGTGGGTATTGACCGCAGCTGTATGTACTGACTGTACACTAGTGTCTAATTACCGACAGTCGCAAGCTGTGTGTGTATTTTCTGGGAATCGATGGTGGTGTCTAACACTTCTGTTACATCTCATTCGAAACTAGGTCAGATTACCGGCATTAGACGTTTCTTTTTGCGCGAGTCTTCACACCCTTCAAACCTGTCTATACAGATTATGTACATAAAGTCTCAATGTGTGTTTGCCAAATTTTAACTTAGAACTACCTTTCCAGCTTACTGCCCTAAAAGCTCAGTGAAAATAACACCATTCTATGCAATTTTCATATTAATAATCATTATTTTTATTGAGTTATCTGTCGTTAAACATTTTGAGCTGAATAAAATTCCCCAGACTTTTTAACAAGTCCGTAGATTCTACAAACTTCCCTCAAAATTTGCAAGCCCTGCCCAACAGATCAAATCTCTCCGTTTTGTTTAAGACCATTTATAGGCATATAGGGCATGTACAAGTGGACGATAAACATGCTGATATGGTGGTCACTGTGATTTTACGGTATATAAATCGTTCCCACCATAAGCGCATTTGTGGCTCATTTGTTCGTGTAATCATCTAACATGAATGAGATGCATATTAGATCAATATATGTACCTGCACAGTGAACAATTTTAGCTGTACTTTATAGTGCATGGCAATTAGTTATTGACAACTCACTCAGGATTTTCTATGGAATGTGTATACATTGAATTTCTCTGGTGAGCGATCGTTTGACAGAGACACACACAGACAGTTTATAATGGTACTATTCATGGTGAATGTAGCCCAGCATAGATGTACAGTTAGGAATCAAGATATATGCTCGACCTTTGTGAACGGCCAAAAATTTTGGGAAAAGTAGGCTATATGTACATTAATGATGTCATTGATTGGCTAATTATATTGTAATTTCTGCACAAATTGTACCAAAAATGAATGTAGATAGAGTTAGGCATTGCCGCATCAGTTTAAGCTGGTATTGTTATGATTCCAATGCATAATGTGGCTTTAACTTGTGATAAAGCCTGCCAAAGAGTACAAAGGGAAACGTGTGCATCTATTCAGCATTATAAAACCCACAATGATCTCTTTACAGCTAGCAATGCCCAATGTGTAATGGAAACGTTACTGCACAATGGAAACACAACTATGATTTCTACAGGTGTCAAGAGAGGGCTATAACCAGGTTGACTTCTCGTAATGACACATCTTAAACTTGCTAGACACATACTAATGAAACTGATATATATTTAGCTGCAGGTACCTGTTGAAAATCAATGGAACATACTTGCTATATCATCCATATCGATGCATACAGTATATGGTAATTACAGTCCAGCTGGTTAGAAAATGTGGTTTAGGTTGAAGTTTAGATGAGACATTTCGTTGCAGACATATATTTGTAGTATATGGCATGATATCCACATGAAATTTAATGTGTTTCTGGCTAATCCTGCATGCTATATGGAACACTTTCAAATTTGCACGCAGGTGCCCTTTTTATCTTTTTTTGAGTTCCCCTACCCTCTCCACCTGATGAAACTCTGGCCAGTGACCCAGTGCTGACCGCATGCTTTTATTTCTTCTTAATTGCACTTACTAAATTGCCTTTTGGGTGAATGAAACTCTATGCACAAGTTAATTAACCAAAACTCAAGTAGATGATGTTTAACTATGACATGTGACGTACTTGCTAGTAATTAAGAAACAGTATTTTAAAAAGTTTGTGGGAATTCCCTGACATTGTTATACACATTTCCAGGATGTTATTTAGTTATAAAATGTAAACAATGCTATGTAAGTAAGCCCAACTATATAGTTATTATGAAGCTGGTAAATATAACAGGCATACATTAATCATCAAATTGTACTTGAATTGTCAAGTGCCAATGTTATTTTCAAAATGGGATACTATGTGTATAATACAGAATATAGATCAAACTGTACGTTATAAAATTATGAGTTAATTTGTACAAATATCTATGTCAATTAATGATGTGTCGATCAAACTATGACTGCAAACAGTCATCAATGCTGCATGTTTTCCTCTGTGGAAAATGACTTGCAGATAACGGAAGTGTACAACAACAACTCGATCAAGGACCAATTATATATGGTAGCATACGCCCAATGAAACCCCCATTGACTTACACACTAAATCACAAAAGTAATGTGGTCTTTAAGTCCAGACAGAAGTTCTCACTTAACTTCAGGTCATGCTCTTCAGCATGCAAGCCACGTACAAAGAAGAAGAAAAAATATCCTGATTGATAACATATCAAAAAGATCTTCTCCAGCTGCTTTTGACACTTTTCTTTAAAGAGAACAATCGGGCAGATTGATATAGAACAATCAGAGGGATAGATATAGAACAATCGGGCAGATTGATATAGAACAATCGGGCGGATTGAAATAGAACAATTGGGCGGACCGGCAGATAGATATAATAATAATAATGATAACAACAATAGCAATAACAATAATTATAACAATAATTTAATACAATAAATTCACAAAGATTTTTAATGCTGCACTGATAAAATCTTGCTTTCAATAATTGCAATTCATTTTGCTTTTGACAGGAGCTAGACCGGTCACTCTGATTATTTCCCATACAAGAGCATCAGCTATATCACCGTAAAGATGGGTCATTCCCGTGTAAGTATATGAGTACGCTACTGTACCACTTCCTGCTCTTATTCTTACTATAGTATCCACTTGATTTGTAATAAGCTTGATAATTAAAAGACTCAAGAGATGAGGTAATATGGCGATGTTGTTGCCATGGGGATATCTCAGATCAGGGTTTACATGAAATATATCCAGTATATATGTCACAGATTAATTCGGTGTGTGCATGCATGTGCATATCTATATCTTTCTATGTGTGTGCATGTAGTATCAGTGTGCGTGCATTTGACACCTATAGATTGTAAACACATTATCTTAAGAACAATATAATAGCATGCTCAAGATTGTACTAATTAGCACATTAATTCCCCCCATAGTAAGAAGATGAATCCTAACATTTTCGAATGATGTCAAAGGTCATTCAACGTAGGACAAAAAAGTCTGAAAGCTATGAAAACACGAAGACTCCAAAAGTACAGCCTGAATCTAGTCAAGCTGTTTCTTACGTAATGTAGCTATAGGTCTGCCATGGAGAGAATGTGCAGACTAAACATAGCTGGAGGTCAGAGGTCATGTAGGAGATAGCAACAGTTATAGTCTGAAATCCTTGATATCATGATGTTAATTCTACAATTTTAAGTAAAACTTGCAATGGTTAAACTCTATGTAGTCCAGCTGTCTTAACAGGGAGTACAAGAACCCTGTTGTTTAGTAAGGGCCGTGGTCAAAGATCATATTTGGTGTCAACAGAGGTCAGATTCTGAAAACTTTGAAAACAAGCTGAGGTAATTACTTGCTATGTTAAAATTAAAATTTTAATGTTAATTAATATAATTATTCTTTATTTCACATTACAATTAGAATGATCCAAAATTTTTAAATTTCAAATGTTCTAGCTCTTCACATGATTATAAATAGCAAACAGAAGAAGCATTTGGGTGCAATAAACTAATTGTAGCTTCCTACCTTATCAGTTGGAAATAAACACAAAGGTTACATCAATTGTAATCTGAGGTAGATACATAAAACCTGATTGGTTTGATATGATTGTCAGAAACCAAGTGTAAACAACAAGTGTAATTTACTTTGGACAAAATTTAGTGGATTTCATTCTTGACCTCTCATTGACTTGACCTTTGAACTAAAAAAAAAGTGTGATTTTACCCTTTGTTATACATATAAAGCAAGCTATACAGTATCACTCACACAGTTAACTTTGTCCATTTCAGTATACTCTTGAGGAATAGTGTGGACGGAGGTATTCATATAGTTCATGGTATGTTCATGGATCCAAACTATTGCGTACAGTACATGTAACATAGTGTTTGCTTTGGGAGTCACATCCTTTGAGGTCAATAAGTGGTTACTTCTGTTAGGTCTGGTAGTTAAGGTAGAGTAATTTTAAGTAGCTTCATGATGTTGTTTTTCATTGCTCTACAGAAACAGACAGAGAGTCTAACTGATTCACTGTGCAAATTACAGTTACTCCTTCAGGCAATACAAGTCAGCCAATATATGGATGAAATAACTACAAGTTTGGAACTAACAGTGTTTGAGAAATCCAAAGAGATTGAACTTCTCCAAAATTCAATAAGTAAACTGAATAACTGCAAACAGGTTGAAGATGGAACCATATGGTGGACTATCCAAGCTGAAGAGATACTCCAAAGAGGTGAATTAGCTACTTGTACAATCCATTCGAAAGATTTCCACTCCCGGGAAGGTCACACGATGTCAGCTGAAGTTAC
Source organism: Apostichopus japonicus (assembly GCF_037975245.1). NCBI lineage: Eukaryota > Metazoa > Echinodermata > Holothuroidea > Aspidochirotida > Stichopodidae > Apostichopus > Apostichopus japonicus. Next base: position 9,648,670 of record NC_092582.1, on the reverse strand, counting down.
GTGCAATAGGGAAGGGAGCTGTGGGCAAAAGTTCTTGTCCATTTCGCTTACTGTTGGGGAATGGCCTGAGAGTGGTGCTAGTACAACGTTCCCATACGATACCATCAGCTTTAAGATTATGGGGGACAAAGAAGAGGATCATTTTGAGAGGATCATGGAACTAGGAGCTGCAACAAGTACTGGATCAGTTATCCTGTCACCCGAGGAGGCAATGGTGGAATATCAAGAGTTTTTGCTCATGTCAGAGATAGATAAGCACAACTTAGACGGGGAGCTCTGCTTTGTGATCAAATTGGGTCAATCTTCTTGAAGCTCTGCACAGGAGTCCGCTTCTTTATGTTAGGCTAGTACGTTATAGGGAGGATTGGTGGGGTGGGGCGGGGTGGGGCGGGAGGGGTGGGGTGTTTGGGAAGTGAGGGCGGGATGTTTTAGGAGGATTGGTGGGCAGGGTGTTTTGGGAAGGGAGGGCGTGGTGTTTTGGGAGGTTTGGTGGGGCGGGGTTTTGGGGTGGAGAAGGTGGCTGACCGGGAGTAAGGTGGCATAATTTTGCAATTCCAAACTGCTGGTAACTGGTGTGCTATCATATAAATACAATATTGGATGCAATTAATTAGCCCTCTGTTAGCCTTGCAGTAAGTTAACTCAATATATAGTCATTGCAGCCTGTAATTACTGCAATATCAGTCCATAGTGTGCTTTCCCAAAAGTGGAAAATATTTATTTACTTTGCTCCTATTCTAACCTGTCTCCCACTCCACATCTGCGCTTTCCAATCTGCCTAACTACACATTGGAAATGTTTTAGCCCTCGCTCCCTTGGCACCGTCCACTTACACCTCCTTCCAAACCTGCCACCCAGGAAGAAAACTACCCTTTTTGTGAGCAAAATTTGCTTAGCATTTATTGATCATTTTTCATGAAATTTGGGATTGCATCTTGTATCTTCTGACACAGGAACACTTTTCCCATTATTTTCAAGAAGCACTGCTTCAATATCCTTTTACTTTTATTATATGTTCACATGCATTGCTCTCCCTCACATTTCCTTTTGTCTGCACAATACTTTGTGCAGCTGTTGTTTTTTCATAGTGAACTTCCCCCAAAGGGGAAAATATTTAACTCATAATTAATTACTTTAGATAGTCTAGTTCCAAGATGAGATATTTAGAATGTATTGTATTCAGTATGACAGGCTGCAGTTGGATAATATCATTTGTAAAACTGATATTTGCAGAGGTGGGTAGGCTACATTATGTTGCCTATAGACAAATGTATAAATTAATATAAGTAAACTTGCCTTAAGGAAAGTTTATCACCAAATTTGTCTTGTTTTCAGATGATGCACAAATTTTATGAAATGTGAGCACCGATGCACTAGAACTGCTTACATATGTAATACTGGATCAAGTGTTTTGACACACCTGTAAAATAATATTTGAGAATTTGTGTGATGTAGAGTGGGTGCTCAGCAGACGGCCATGTACGGATCTTCAACCCCTTTGTCTCACTGATACACAACGGTAAATAAGTGAGTGCGACTTTTGCCGTGTATGACAATTGTTATTAATGATCTTGCAGTACATGGCTTAAGCCTTGGCTAAGATACTTCCGTTTTATTTAAACCTCCATCTTTGTAATCATGTTTATAAATTTAATTTCTGCTCCATGCAACTTGAACCAGGGACGTAGGCCAGAAATTTGAAAGGAAGGGGGGGGGGTGGAGGAGCAGAATTTTAATAGGGGCATTTCTCACAAAGGGAGCATTATTACACTAAATGGAGCGCCATGATGTACAAAGAAAATTTAGCCCAAAGTGCCTCCTACGTTGAAGGAAATAAATAATAATAAGAGTATTGTATTATGTAGCAGATGAACTTTCAGGTTATAGATTGAGAAGGGTTCCTTGGCTGCCTTTAAATCTGAAAAGAGAGCTTTAATGATATTTCCTGCTTTAAGTGAAATTTTACTTTGCGGGGTACTAAAATGCGGGGGGGGGGGAGCGATCACTCCCATTGCTCCCCCCTGGCTACATCCCTGCATTTAACCCTCATTAACAGAGGTTCTTTTATTATAACAAATGTGTATCCACTTGCACTACATTATATACTTGCCATGGCACTTACGGCAGGTGTAGCCAGTCACTGCAGGAGATTACACTAATTTGATTGTCTTTGTTATGTAAATTAGCATTCATGTACTTGTCCACGTACATAAGAGATATTTATGCATGGTCTTCAAATTCAATGTGTGAAATGTTGTTTTAAGATTTGGTTTTTGTTGCTAAGTTGTGTATACAGTATACCTTCTGAAATATTAGTGTAGCTGAGGTGGGCTTTTTTAAGGCACTATAGTTAGAGTGATTATGGAAGCATAGACCATGTCACATGATATTTTGGGGATTCTAATGTTGCAACATTTTCTATAAAGAGACTGTAGGTTGCACTGGAAGTCTCTCTTTTTATTTTCACATGGGTTTCCCTTGACCTTGAAAACGTTTGCAGTTTGTAAGGTTGTTTTAGGTGCATATGAGATTCCCACTTTAGTGCTGAAATAAGTTAAACCAACAATTACCTTGATAGGAGTGCATGCACAAACCCTACCTTCATCTTTAGCTTATATATGACAGAGGTTCATTGTGAATAACAACCCTAACAAAACTTTAGTGCTGAAATAACAGTCACCTTGATAGGAATGCATACACAAACCCTACTATCACCTTTAGCTTATATGACAGAGGTTCATTGTGAATAACAACCCTAACAAAACTGTATCTAGTGCAAAATTCCTCTCTTTCCTTTTCCCTTTCATCTCAGTTAACCCTCCATTTTTGTGTCTATTTTTTTTAATTCCTCAATTGCACAATTTTAACTATCCATCCATCTGTGTCTCTTAATTCTTTTGATAAGTTTTTTAGTTTTAAGTTAGCTTCTGAAGAAGGTCCTGCTAGGATTTGGAAACATCAGGCACTCTAACTTTTTAAATATAAATGACTGTTAGATTTTAACTGTTTATAAAACCTTACATGTCTTCCAATGTTAGTTTAGATTTTTAGACAAATCATAGTTTTCAATTTAATAACTCTTTCTACAATATCTAATTAAAATTAAATCACAGAACTGTATCTAGTGCAAACAAAACTGTATCTAGTGCAAAATTCCTCTCTTTCCTTTTTCCTTTCATCTCAGTTAACCCTCCATTTTTGTGTCTATTTTTTTTTTAATTCCTCAGTTGCACTATTTTAACTATCCATCCATCTGTGTCTCTTAATTCTTTTGATAAGTTTTTTTAGTTTTAGTTAGCTTCTGTAGAAGATCCTAATAGTATGTTGGAAACATCAGGCACTCTAACTTTTTACATATAAATGACTGTTAGATTTTAACTGTTTGTAAAACCTTACATGTCTTCCAATGTTAGTTTAGATTTTTAGACAAATCATAGTTTTCAATTTAATAACTCTTTCTACAATTTCTAAAAAAAATTAAATCACATTTTAGTGTTTGTATTTACAGTGTCTTGATCTTATCCAATTGTCTCTGTAAATATTCCATTGTTATCTCATCTCCATACATGTAAGTTATAGGGAGATAATATATTGTACTTCACCCCACATCAGAATATGAGGAAGTGTGTGCATGTGTTTTTGTGTGTGTGTGGGGGGGGGGGGGGGGTGAGGGGTGTCAATGTGTGAGTGGGCATGTGTGAATGAGTGAGTGAACAAAAAAAAAGTGTGTCACAGACTCTTCCTAGACCCTAAGTCCTATCATGGGTAGGTGCCTGACCTTGTAAACTCGTACCCTGCCTGATTGATGACCTCATAGGGCAAAGGTCAAGAAATCTAAAAACTGGTGTTTAGCCATTTTCTGTTTGTCAGCATGTAAAAAATGGTATTAATCCACACAGATATGTAGAGAGTTATGAGACAAATACAAGAATATTCCTTTTAGGATGCTGATGATTAAAGGTTGAAAGGACTTTGTAGGTCAAATATGAAATTGGCCCAAATCTGATGCCAAGCCTGAAACAACAGTGATGGTTAGGTAATATGGTTTTCTACTGAACTTTTGATTCGAGCCTATTAACAAATATGGCAACGAAATGCATTCGGGAGTGCCTAACCCAACAGTCACTGGAGGAGATGAGATCTGCAACTCCATGCATTGTCCTCTTGTTATTACCATTGTTAGGATGCTGCAAACCATTCATGTTTGCATGATACATTCCTGACTTGTGGGTGTTGAAAAATTGTTATCATTTCATGAAGGAGAGGTTGGCAGGTCTGAAGAAGTGTGATAAGTTTTAGTTGCAATCGAATTTTTGTTTGTTCACATATTTTAATATGCAGTATAGTAGGAAGATAAAATGTGCAAGTGGGGCTGAGTATATTATATTTCTGGTATGCAAGTTGGAGAAAATATTCGAGTATATATAACAGTAATAATTATAAATGGTAATAATAAACCCAAATGGGGTTGGATAATTCTTTTCAAACTGACAGTAATTTTTGTAACTAGTACTTAGCCCAATTGGATGTAAGTACTGCAGTTCAACAAAGAAAATGTGAGCCAAAAAACAAGACGATAATTATGATATAACTTTCACCACTCATTGGACAAAATAGTAACCTCGAACCATTGGCTAGTTAACTCACAGGCCAGAATGGCCAGTGAGTTTTTGTGATCATGAGGCAGGAAAGTGCTTCAACAGTGCTTCAATGCTAGCTAGCCTCTCATTAGTTCATTCTCAGTACGATTAGTTCATTTTTAGTTCATTTTCAGTACTTTTGATGAAAGCTTGCAATTTTGTAGGGCCATTTCTAAAATAAGATGTTTTGTGCATATCCCAGACGAAAATAATTCCTGGCTTTTAAGCAAGAGTCAAGAAAACCCCGGGTTTCCCTGGATATCCAAGCTTTATTCCTGCCTCAGGTAGCCAGGAAAAGCCAGGACTTTGAAAGTCCAGCCTTTTCCTGGCTTCACCCAGCCTCACAAGTCCACAATAGGCAGGAAAAGAGAGTGGAATGCTGTCCTGGCTAGGCAGGAAAAGCCAGGATTTTGAAAGTCCAGCCTTTTTCCTGGCTTCACCCAGCCTCACAAGTCCACAATAGGCAGGAAAAGAGAGTGGAATGCTGTCCTGGCTAGGCAGGAAAAGCCAGGATTTTGAAAGTCCAGCCTTTTTCCTGGCTTCACCCAGCCTCACAAGTCCACAATAGAACGAGAGTGGAATGCTGTCCTGGCTAGGCAGGAAAAGCCAGGATTTTGAAAGTCCAGCCTTTTTCCTGGCTTCACCCAGCCTCACAAGTCCACAATAGGCAGGAAACAAGAGTGGAATGCTGTCCTGGCTAGGCAGGAAAAGCCAAGCTTGCCTTTTACCCAGTATTAGCTAGTTGTAAGATGGTCAGCTCTTACATAAAGTTTTCTTTCGTGCCATAGTTTTACTTGTTTATTAGTGCAGTGCTCACTGTACAGAGGGCTATACATTTGTACAGTATATTTGTAAGTTGTTTTGTGGTCGGGGGGATTAAGATTTCTCTCTTCTGGGTTGCTAAGCAACTATCTTTGTTCTTCCTGGAAATTAGCTCTCACAGGAAAAGGGGTCTGTGTATATATATTATAGGAACAAAAGAGTTTTGTGAGGGTATAGGGAGTTAGGCAGTTGGCCATGAGTATTGGAGCAAGACAGTTGCAAAAGACGAGAAATATAGTTTTAATGCTGGATAGTTTGTTTTAAACCTTAATTTATAAAATCAAGTTACTGTAGTCCTTATTATGTTATGGAAGGAGTGATATTCACCTGAACAGTCTGGCACGCGTTTTACTATAAAGGACATTATTTACTATAAAGGATATTACTTACTTAGAGGATATTATTTTACCATAAAGGATATTCCGGGACACCATTTGTTATAACTGACATTATTTTACTGAAAGGACACCCTGGGACACTATTGCTTATTAATTAAAGGATACTATTTTGTTGGGATCGGACATTTATCATACAATTTATTCTGTTCAACTATACTGATGTCGTGGAAGATCTGATGTCGTGGAAGATCTGTACCTGATGTCACCAGCACACCAATCACCAGAACAGATTTATAAATTAAGTGTATTAACTTTAACATTTGGGTGCACCTCTCGACTTTAAGTCGTTTTATTTAATTCTTTGACTGGGATCAGATCAGCTGTATATTGTTTGTTATTCATAATTATAATTTATTTTGATCCAATCCAGTTGAGTGTTCCATTTTTATGTGTCTTGTTCTGTGTTTGGTCATCACACCAAACCCAGAGTTCTCTGATCAAGAACAAACGTTTATTTTTAGTCGCTAACACCCTTACATATACAAATAATTCATGATTTTAAAGTTGTGAAAATTTCCTATACCACAAACACACTAACCTCCTATAAGCTAAAAGTAACTGCCAACTTAAGCCAGCAAGATAATTTATATAGGGTAAGATGGACACCTGGCTTTTTCGGTTTAATACTGGGTATGTATACCTGGCTTTTCCTGGCTCCTCACTGATATAAACAGGGACCTGGCTTTTCCTGGGTAATCCTGGGTGTGCATATACCAGGCTTTTCCTGGTTTTTCCTGGCTCTTCACTCACACACTAGACACCTGGCTTTTCCCGGGTAAACCTGGGTTAACCATCCAGACTTGTCCGGCCTTAACCTGGCTCTAAATGAGTTATATAATCCAGGCTTTTCCTGGCTTATATTCCAGGGAATTCCAGGATTTTCCTGCCTTAAATTCGTCTGGGATATTTGAAGGTCATTTGAGGTCAGTATAAGTTTGAAATGCACTAAAACTATTACTCCTCTCTCAATTTTAACTGAATGTACCTCAAATTGAGTATGGTGGATAAGTTAAAGCTGTAGGCCTACAGGGTATTTTGGCAATTATTTGGAAAGCGTGGTTTCTGGTCATATTTGTTCAAATTTATTTAATGTACTTTGTGTAACTTTTAAGCTATAGGCTACTGAACATGAAAAAAGGTTGAATAAAATGGGGATATTCCCCATAATCCATTAAGCTCATGCAGTTTTATTATTTCTGGTTTCTCAGTGTTTTTTATGTGGTTTTTGTTCAATTTTGTAGACTTTAAGCAAGTTCGGAATAAAACGTTTTGTCTGTGGTTGAATGTATTAAACACTTATCTGCTCTGCCTGTTCTACATACAAGTTGGGTTCCTGCATGTTTTATTCCTTCCTGAAGGCTGAAGGAACTTATGCGATGGTGATGTCGTTTGTGTGTGTTTGTGACCCTTGCTCATAAACTTCAGAAGGATAACTGAGGTACATTTCATATTTGGTATGTAGGTTCCCCTTAGGTAAAGCTGGTTTGCGATTGTTGTTGATATTGGTCAAAGGTCATTTGAGGTCAGCACGGTTCAAAGTCTGAAGACAATATGCACACAATATCTCATGATGCAGAAGGTGCAGGAATTTCACACTTGGTTAGTAGCTTGTCGTTGGTGAGTAGATGACCCGTAGTGTTTTTCATGAATGTCAAAGGTCATCAGTGGTCAAACTTTGAACCTTGTAAACATGATAACTCAATATTACAAACTTGAATGGATTTCAAACTTGACATGTACATGTAACACAGTGAGTTCTCAGCTGTTATTGTTTTTGGCTGGGATCATAGGTCACCAGAGGTCAAACTGTGGAAACATTGTAAACATGTTATCTCAAGAACAGAAGCTTTGATGAATCTCATGCTTGGCATGTTCATGTCCCATGTTGAGTAGAGGAACCCTATTAAAATAGGTGGAGGTCAAAGGTCATTTGCAGTCAACATTTAAGTCTTAAATCTTATCAACACGATAAGTCAAGAAGTATTCATGTTTCTTGAGTTTTATACTTAATATGTAGATACAGCTTGGTGAGTGCAAGAACCCTATTGAAATAGGAAAAGGTCAAATTGAGGTGACAAAGTCTGAAAACTTTTTAGACATAATAACTCTAAATAAAAGCTACAATAAACCTGAGTTCTACAAATTACGATTTGCTTTAGGTGAACATAGTTTGTTCAAATTCAGTTTAGTTTTTTGAAGGTACTCTATAAGTCTTCAACAAAATATACAGTCTTCCAGGAAATTAAATATGTGCTTCAATCTGTTGATAATCTTAAACACACTCACTTTAAGACACTCAACAGGCCCTTATAATTGTTCACCCTCTGAGCTTCAATGGGTGAACTGGTTATCTCAAATGGACTCAAAACTTGCCATTTTCTCTCTGATTTATACTAATGAATTTCGCTTGGCTTAGTTGTGAAAATATTTCATAGGGTATAAACAATGTCATGTAGAGCTCTCATTCATTAATAAATATAATTAAAGGGATGGTTGCAAGCTGACAGTGCTGATTTTATTATTAATACATCTTTGTGTCTGTATTTCGGATATGAAAGATTGCCACTCTTTCTGGATAATTGAAATATTTTGATATAAAAATTCTATATTGTAAAATCCTTACCAGTGAATGAAATTGTTGATGCCAAAAGTAAGTACTACAAGTAAGAGCTGGAAATCTCTGATATTCCCTGGTTGCCAATTAATTCTTGGAAAAATTTATCTCACTTTCTTTACATTAGACAGATAGTTGTTTGATATTATTAAGGAAACACAAAGCCAAGTGGCTTTGTTGTTCCAATTTCGTATCGTGCTGAAGTACTGTCTGTGTTGTTTGGTTAAAGCATGTCGGGGGTAAAAAACAGACCTCCATATACATGGCCTTATATGGTTGAAGTGATTTTGATATGGTAATTTGGACTGTTAGATGTGTGCACAGGTTACATCTGTGACGGAGTAATAGCTATTTGTCATACTTGCTGTGTAGATGTTTCATAGTGTGAAGGCGTGCCCTATCGTATTTGTCGCGGTCCTTATGAATATTAATGAGATTATGGAGTCAAAATCTTTACATTGTAGTAACTCTACAACCGTAAGTCGGATTGAAGCCAAACTTGGTATACAGTTGATGGTAGGCCTAAATTTGTTTGGGACCAACTGACCCCCAAAATTCTGGGTGCATTTTCGGGCCGGTTGGACCAACATTTAGTTTTACCTCAAATTCAATTTGGAATACACTCTTTGGGTCTGAATTTGTGGGACCCAATATGTTTTTTTTTGTGTCTATCATTCACAAGTTCAACGAGAAGGACTCAAAGACCTCCACAGGGTTGTTATCTACTAACCAGTGCCTGTTGACATTCTGACATTAAAGAGACCAAAACATATATCAGTGACAAAATTCCAATTGATTTGCACAAACTACCTTCTTAGGTAAATATTAACAATCACAAACAACACAATCCAACTCAACTGGACAATTTCTCAATGGGTTGAGGGACTGCAGCATTGCTGCTCTAGTTACTCTCTTTACAGTAGTTGCATGCATCTAAACATATCCAGCCTTATAAATGCTTATATAAAACCGAGCATTAAGTTATTGCAAGTTTAGCACAACTGTGCTAATTTTCAGTTGCAAAGCTTGCTTTAATTCTCAGAGATGGAGGAAGATTTTGCCAAGTTCTTTGGACTTTGTAGTTGTTACGTATACCCTGGCAAGGAAATAAGGGCGACATGAGGAGGATTGGGACTATATTTGAAATATATATATATATATATATATATATATATATTTGTTTTTAAGTTATATTGCCTTTATTTATTATTCATTTGAAATTAACCATTCAAACTTGTACAAGGATTGTTTTTGGTTTTGATGATAATCGTAACCTTTGCATTCATGATTGTGTGCGTTCGTGTGTGTGCCGTTTCTGACGACCAGCTTGTAAACACGATATCTGAAGAAGGGAAGGTTGGACCAATTTCATATTTCATGTGTAGGAGTACCACACTGAGTTCAAGAAGACTGTTTTTTTTTTGGTGGAGAACAAAGGCCATTATCCACAATTGATACAGAGCAGTAACAATTAATTGGCATATAGACTAGGTCTTTTGAGGAAAATTGCTAATGTGTTTGTGTGGGTATCGACGGGGTGATATTTTCTGAAACTTGGGGGAGGGTCCCCTTTTCTTTGGCAAAATAAGGCATTTTATAAGACTCCAGATGCAAAATGATGTATAATAGTTTATTTCACTATAATGGTGAGCAAGCATTATTTTGTATTTGCATTTGGGTCATACAGAGGGTGTTTTGAACCCTCCTGGATCCTGATTCAGGACAATCAATGTTTGATTGGCATTATACAGTCAAACATTGCACACATAAACAGTGGCGGCGGAACCGGGGGGGGGGCTTGGGGGGCTCAGCCCCCCCAATGAAAAAGTTGAGGGGGCAAATGCATGATAAGCCCCCCCAATATTTACCAAGGCTCCGAAACGTGCATCTGCCCATTTTTCAATGCATACTTGTCTATCTGTCAGATGCACACGTATGCTATATAGGTGTAATAATTTTAGTAATTGCTGGGGGACCCTCGGCCCGTCCCCTGGCTATAGACCACATTGTCACCCCAACCGCGTCTTCACGCCCCTTGAAAAGTGGAAGCAGTGAGTGTGAGTACCGGTAAGCATAACACAACTTCGTCTTAGGCCAATGACTTGCCTCATTTCAGCCAGTTCTCCAACACCACCTTACTTAGTGGCGGAGCGTCCATATATACAGTCAGGGAGCGGATGCCCCCCCCCCCCCTGACGGACTCAAATGGACTGCTGGCGCCCTTTTCAGCTTTTCACTACTTTTTACTTATTCGCGATTATTTACTATTTTATTGCTCTCTCATATACCTATTGACATTTGTCATATTTTTTTGGTGTAATTTTCCGACAAAATGGCGACGACACCTATTTATTCTCCGTTTATCTGCAAATTAGTAAGGCCCGGAAAGGGTCATTAAATGCAATCTAGGGAGTATCTTTACTCCAAAATTTTCTGTATGCTCCGCGCCAACCTGTGGTGGCGCTCCGCTTAGATAGTGTCGAAAGCGCACCTACAGACCATTCTTGCCCCCCTGACCAATACCCCTAGCTCCGCCACTGCCCTTACTACACTCAAAAACGTCTTTGCGAGTACACTACGAGTAATAGCTACTCTCTTAAAACACCATCGAATATACAAATTAAAATCTTTTTACAGACTTTTACGTGTAATCTGAGAAATTGCAGGCTTGAGACCCATATTTTAGGGCTAGGTATTCGCAGCATAAAACACTCGGGAAGTGCCGTTTCCGGCCATCTGGGGGTTTGAAAACCCCCAAATTTTCTTGTACGCTCCGCGCCAACCGATGGTGGCGCTCCGCTTAGATAGTCTCCACACATTAGCCCCCCAATAATTTTTCCGTTCCGCCGCGCCTGCACATAAATCAATGGAGCACCACCCTGCAAAGGCATCAAACTTCTTGTATATCCTAACTTACTCTATTTTGATAAATGTCAGATACTTAATTTAATTTACATGTCACAAATGTTGTACTGTACACTAACAGTCCACACTCAACCAACATGGTTAATGTTTATTATGTTTGTAGTGGAGCTTCAACATAAACCTTTCAAGATGAGAATTTATTTTATGTATGACTTACCATGTGGCATTCACTAGTCATAACATTGCTTTCAACTTTGCATTTTGCACAGATTCGGTTGCACTGATATTCTCATCTCTGACCAAGGGAGGGGGTGAAGTGAACAGAAGACTCCAGAAGACATGTCTGGACAATTTCTTTGCAGTTAAGTTGTTGCAGACAATAATCTTGTCTTTCACTTGAAATTAAGAGTTGATGGAACCTGCCATTAAAGGGGTTAACATATCATCAGAGAAAATTTCGTCGGCTGCTAAACATTTAAGCAAAGAAAGGCCATTGACTTTACCCTGTCAGTCGTTCGGTGGAAATCCATATATTTGGCATTTTGACGCTCAAAATCCTCTATCACCTCATTACTTCATTAAATAACAAATGAGAAGGCTTGTTTCTTGGTTTTAGATATTGTGTTAAAATAAGTTCTCATAGTAAAAAATTTATTACCGAACGTATAGTCTGCTTCCCGTTGTAACTTTTAATTCATGTTTGGGGTCCTGTATAAGTCCTGTTGGATACATTAGAATCAGCCGTTTTATTTGTAATTTATAATCAAGATTAAAACTTCTGGCAGTCAAGTTGCATAGGTTATCCTATCGTTTTAAGAGATTATCCGGGTGTGGAAAGCAGTTGAAAGGGGAAATTCTATAGGGAAAATTCTGCATTGTTTCATTGAGGTCTTTACCAAACTCCAAAGAGGATGTTCTCAATGTGATTATGAGAGTTTCAAGTACATATTGTTTGATGAAGAGTGGTCGTAGTATCTCCTTCTATTTAAGTAACACCTCCCTGCTTGAAGGATATTCTAGAAACCATCCAGGTTGCCTCAGAGCTACAAAGGGAGAGTCATCATTCCAGTTTAATTTCCTCATGACTTATCCCATGTATAATCACCTTTTCACTCTTTACCCAGGCTGATATATATTCAGAATATTGTGTTTGTGACTATCATAAAATTTCATGTGGTAATTTAACTGCATTTCTTTGAACAAAGTCTCTAAGAATGTCGTATTTAACGTGTGAGAAACATGATGAGACAAAAACAAAATCAAGCATATTCAACCTGCTCTGTCCTATTGGTTTCGTTCATCTTTTGTGTCCTTTGCTTTTGTTTCTTGATGTTTGCAGCTCTTTTGAAAAGGATGTCCTGTGTGTCCAATCAAACTGAACGTATTGGCTGTAAATTGATGATAAATGAATCATACAAGGTAGAATACAAGTATTGCAGCCCCTTTCGAACAGCATTGCTAAGTTTGAGGAAAAGACACCTCCTCTGCTTCTGTTTCTGCTTGATACTGTGCAAACACCACCAGTTGGCTGGTTATCACGCACAGTGCCATTTCATGTAGCGCTAGCTGTTCTATTAAGTATCACTTTTGTTGAAAATGGCATTATTAGAAACAAAGAACCTTTATAATTGAATTGAATTGAATTGAATTTATTTCTACATTCCATTATTTTACATTTTGAACAGTATAGGATAAATATAGATGGTATCAAATACAGTAAACAGTAAATATAGAGTATCGGAATAATATATTTGTGAGATGGAAGTAGAGGAACCAGAAATAAGTGGATACTTTTCTGGTCTGGTCCCTTTGTAACAAAGAAAGTGCAAAGTACATCACCCACCCCACCACCCCCCCTCCCCCCTCCCAAAAAAACCAACCAAAATCTTTTGAAAAGAGAAAGAAAGAAAAAAAAACAGGAAGTACAACTAAGATGGATTGCTATGCAGTAGGTATTGTTTTAGTTTTTGCTTAAAAGTATTGAGTGTTGGAGAAATTTTAACGACATGATTAAGAGAATTCCAGAAGGGTCACACCTGTGCTACGAATTTTGAGAATGGTTAAGACTAGTTCTAGAGTAAGGATGGTGTGTAGCATATTCATCGAACGAGTGTTATAAGTGTGATAACTAGAATTGCAAGTATAAAGTTATTAAAAGCTGGTGGGAGAAGACCATGATGAAATTTGTACATAAATATCCCTAGTTGGTACTTGTACAAATCATATAAAGTTAATGTATTGGAGTCTATAAAGAGAGGAGCAGTAATGATCATGGCTTGGAAGTTGTAAGACATACACTGAATCTTTTCTGTTCTGTTATAACTGTGATAATATGCAATAAGTATTGTGCAATCGGTTAACTGCGATATGGAGTGATTGACAAGTAACGGACAAAATCCCATCTTGAGCAAATCTGATACAGGTAACTTTACATGATTCGTATATGCATATACGAATCATGTAAAGTTACATTATGAATGTTCATGTTTGCCACAACGAGGAATGGCCGTGACTTTTTAAGTCAAAATTTTGACTTTTGAACTCAAAATGTTGACTGCTTTTCTTTCCTATGTCCCAGTTAAGCCACCATAGTATTCAAATCATATTGCATCCATTGTACAGATGTCGACCTCTGATTGGTCGTATACGCACATGGCCTACCATATAACGTAGTAAACGTACGTTTACAGCACTGATCTACACTAACTGGATAGGCTGCGCGTACGATGATTGTATAGCGAGCCGTGAAGTCACCGGAAGTTGTTCAGCGGCCATGTTGGGATATTCAAAACATCACCGCGCATATGACAACGACACGTCCATATATTACTATATGTATGTACTAGGGCATTACTTACATGTATGTCAAAGTGGGAACCAACCTGTAAAAAGCTGAGGAATATGAAGATTTTAACTGAAATTGTGGAGAACTGCTAAATAAGTTGCTGTTGAAGCAAAGATATAACTGTGCATATGAACTATAAATAGTTGTCTGTCTGCACTTACTTAAAAAAAAAAAAAACGGAATACATGTACAAAAATAATGACCTGTAGGTGGGTTCTAGGACAAAATCCCCCCAAGCCAAAATCCCCCGGCCAAAATCCCCCCAAACCAAAATCCCCCTGGACAAGATCACCCCAGACAATATCCCCCTGACCCATACAAAGCCTGCCTGCAACAACCAGGGATGGCCCAGGTGTGACAGTCAAGGCATGGGTCATTGCACTGGTTAGGGTACCGGTCAGGGGACTGGTCAGGGTACCAGTGAGGGTACTGGCGAGCGTAACTGTGAGGGCTCCTGTTAGGATACCTGTGAGGGTACCGGTCAAGGTACTGTTCATGTTACCGGTCAAGGTACTTGTTAAAGTACTGGTCATTGTACCAGTACTAGTAAGGGTACGTGTCAGGGTACATGTCAGGGTGCCTTTCAGGATACCAGTTGGGATACCGGTCGGGGTACCGGTCGAGGTACGGGTTGAGGTACCGGCCGGGGTACAGGCTGGGGTACGGGCTGGGGTACTGGTCAGGGAGCCATTGAGAGTACCAGTGGGGGTACCACTGAGAGTACCAGTGGGGGTACCAGTGGGGGTACCGGTGGGGGTACCGGTGGGGGTAACTGTCAGGCTATTAGGGTACCGGTTGGGGTATGGTCGGGGTTCTGGTCAGGGTACTGGTCCGGGAACCACTGAGGGTACCACTGAGAGTACCAGTGGGGGTACTGGTGGGGTACCGGATGACGGTACCGGGGGACCGGGGGACCGGGATGACGCATTTTTGTAAAGAATTGATGGGATTTTTTATAGCATGGGGGGATTTTGTCCTGGGGGGGTTTTGGCTTGGGGGATTTTGTCCAGGGGGATTTTGGCTCGGGGGGATTTTGTCCTGTCACCCTGTAGATGATTGTGTTAATTCCATATTCCCAAACTGGACACTAAGGTTTCCTGAAAGGAATTCCACATCTGGACACACTGCCTTAAGACCCCGGCCTCATGCAAAAACCCTATGCGACAAGTTTTTCCTGAGAACACATGGAATTTTTCCCTCCTAATTTTTTATTTATCATGGAACTCGCATTTTTAGTTTATAGATGGAAATTAACTCAAGTTTTGTAACCCTGCGAGCCACCTCAAAATTTAATATTTGCCCTCCCCAATACTAGATACCGATACATGTAGTTTGTTGCATGGATGGTGTCATAGGCGTACGGGACCATTTCGGTTTGGGGGAGGGGGGCAGAAAATTTTGTGCCCGAAAGTTCCCGTGACACCATCTAAGCGGAGCGCCACCATCGGTTGGCGCGTAGCGTACAAGATTTTTTTTTGGCAAATAATGCCTCTCAGATTGCAGGAAATGGCACTTCTGAGGCCTTGCAAGTTGCATCTAAACATTCTTTATTTTATAATCTCGCGTTTAGAAATTTACACTTCCCCAAAAATTTGGTAAATAGAAGAAGAAAAAATGGTAAAATCACTTTCAAGGGGATAAAAAGGGCCTTATATTTTTTAAGCTCCTATTTAGTTACCGTATTTATTATTTTAACACAATACTCAGCTACCTCCGGAAAAACATACATTGTAGGCGGAAAAATGTCGCTGTGTCGGATGAGACTGCAATTTGTCTCACAAAAAAGTATAAAAAATAACAAAGAATATGATAAACTTGTACTTTTAGGCTTGTAGGCACTCAACCCCCCCCCCCCACCATCCATGAACATAGGCGTAGGAGCCTCATTTGATTAGGGGGGGGGCTGTAACGACTTGCCCGAAAAATATAACCAAACTTGTTCGTGCGCTCTGCGCGCGTTCCACATGTTAATGTGCATATTATATAGGCATTCTTTGGTTATTACATCACATGCCAATAACATACAATCATTTTCCGTGTAATTACCCTTCCATATTGGTTATAATTATTGGGGAAGTCGTTACAACAATAATGATAATAATAATAATAATAATAATATAAGTTTAACCATTGAAAAACACATTGTAGGCATAGGCACACAGTAGGTGCCAGTGGCGGAGCTAGAGGTATTGGTCAGGGGGAGGGGGGAGAGAATGGTCTGTAGGGGCGCTTTCGACACTATCTAAGCGGAGCGCCACCACAGGTTGGCGCGGAGCATACAGAAATTTTTTGAGTAAAGATACTCCCTAGATCGCCGGAAATGACCCTTTCCAGGCCTTGCTAATTTGCAGATAAATGAAGAATAAATAGGTATCATCGCCATTTGTCAGAAAATTGCACCAACAAAATGTGACAAATGTCAATAGGTATTTGAGAGCGCAATATATAAGTCAATAATCGCGAAAAAGTAAAAAGTGGTAAAAAGCTGAAAAGGGCACCAGCAGTCCATTTGAGTCCGTCGGGGGGGGGGGGGCATCCGAAAATTTCTCAGCATATTGCCCAAATTTTCACCAAAAAATTTGAAAAACACACTGCAAATTATTATTCTTTCAGTAGTTGCCCGAAAAAATTCTCAGCATATTGCCCGAATTTTCACCAAAAAAATTGAAAAACACATTGCAAATTATTCTTCTTTCAGTAGGTGCTCGAAAAATTCTCAGCATATTGCCCGAAATTTCACCAAAAAATTGCAAAAACACATTGCAAATTATGATTCTTTCAGTAGATGCCCGAAAAATTCTCAGCATATCGCCCGAATTTTCACCAAAAAAATTGGTTGGGGGCTGCAGCCCCCCCAGCCCCCCCGCCTCCTACGCCTATGTCCATGAAAAAGAAAATGTTTCTTTTGTCGGGGATGTTCAGGTATACAGTTGACTAGTTAGAAAAAAATGTTTACTGCGGTTTTTTCACTTCAGAGACTGCTAATCTCCATGCATGCTTGTCATGACGATTGTGAGCGGCGATCCTAGTTAATAATTTGGGCGATATAGTGCAAAAAGCGTGCTAGCCCAGATGAGCTGCGCTTGCGGTAATGTTACACGGAAATATTCGGGCATCATGATGCTTAAATAAAAAAAATCATTAGGCCTATATTAATATTAATGTCACAAAACAAATAACACAAAACGCTCTCCACGGAATTGTCGGGCAAAAATATGAAAAAGATTCGGGCAAGCTACTGCATATTTATATATATATATATATTTTTTCTCCTCTTAGGCTGCCCGAATTTTGGATGGTGTAGCCTCGTCCAGTTATGAAATTCTTTCCCCCAATTTGAAGTGAATTAAGAAGAAATGCTTAACATTTTTCTTGAAATTAAAAGGCCCTAACCATGGAGGAAGGGGTGCCCCTCAAGTTCCTAGTCCGAAGTATACCATAGACTTTGTATTGCATTGCAGTTGCAGCGTCTGTCTCTGTACAGACGACCCATTCCATATCTTTTCCTTCACGGAAAATAGGCATATTAACCAATTTAGTCTGGCATAACACATATTTCTCAGGGGTTCAAATGTTCAACTTCACTTCCTTGATCAATAAGGATTGTTTCTGCGACATTCACTTCCCTTCCTTGGCCTCTCTTCGCATCACCTTCTCGGCCACCGACCGACATAGCAACGTACAGTATGCACTTTATGTGCGCGCGGTGATGTTTTGAATATCCCAACATGGCCGCTGAGTCACTTCCGGCTGATTCACACACGGAGCCGCGCGGCCTATCCAGTTAGTGTAGATCAGTGGTTTACAGTATATATGCACAGAAGAGTTCTCAGGGGTAACTCCTTTTTTGTTGTCTGTTCTGTTATGTGGTAATATGCGATTAGTATTGTGCAATATGGAGTGATTGACAAGCAATGGAGAATTAACCCATCTTGAGCAAATCTGATACAGGAAACTTTACATGATTCGTATATGAATTTTCACTTGCCACAATGAGGAACGGCCGTGACTTTTAAAGTCAAAACTTTGACTTTTGATCTCAAAATGTTGACTGATTTTCTTTCCTATGTCCCTATTAAGCCACCGTAGTATATGGGTTGAACTATATGTCATAGAAACTTATCAATTTCTATTGTATATGTACGTACGTACGTTCGTATACAGTTCGAACATAAAGTTCTTACGGTGTAACTCAGTAACTGTACGTTATAAATGCAAAAGAAAAGTTCCCTCCGTTATGTAGTAACATGCATTTCTTGAAAAGAAGTGTTGTGCAATACGGTGTGATTGACATGTAACGGACACAAAAAACCCATCTTGAGCAAATCTGATACAGGTAACGTAACATGATTCGTTTATGAATATTAATGTCTGCCAGAATGAGGAACGGCCGTATAAATTCTAATAAAGGTTGCACATGACGGCTTCTTTGTTGGCAGATTTGTTCGATAGTGTTCTTAGCCTAGTAGGCTATGTTATGTACACCTAAAACGACGAGATCCTGTATTATCGTCAAACTAGCTTCATTTCCGCATATAGAAACACTAAAAGCACCAGATTAACTCGAGTTTTTGAAATGAATTACAACTCATTAGTCGTGTCTTACAATGTTATTACCTTTGAAGAATAATGTGAGCACATTCCCAAGTATTGTACAAAGTTAGCCTACAGACTTCCGGAATGTTTTGTTCACTAGGCCTATGCTCATTTTGGTAAACACCTTAATGTAGTCGACTGTTTTAGAGAAATATTTGGGAGCAGGCACTGTTTACTTGTGAAGTTTTTATACACATGATGGTGGGACATTGGGTGGGAGTAGGAGGCCAGTAATCTGCAAGGAGGAGGGGACCCCTGGGCTACAGTCAGACTAGTATGGGTAAATCTTTTTTTTTAAATGTGTTGCAAACTGATGAATAACATGCTATTTCTCAGGTTCTTATAATGTGCATGCCTTTATTGAAGCATGTTCAATTTTCGATGGAACAAGGCATCATCAGAGACAAAGGCCTAAAAACTTGTATGGCAGCATTGCTAGCAGTCTGCCATACAGGGTACTTTGTTTCTATTTACAAATCTCTTTCTTCAGTGAAATGCCAAAGCCTAAGTTTAGCACTGCAGTAACCCAATACTGATTAACAAAAACTTAAGTTTTTGTTCGGTTAAATTCTTTGGGTTGTGCAGTATGCCTCCTTGTATAGGCCCAGTTAAATGTTATAATTTAAATGGTAAGACAATAGAAATTTACAATAATGAGTGTTAGTGCCACATGGGTTCTTAAGTACTTACAGTATATTGCTCCCCGTTTACTATCACTGTCCCACCCACAGATTTCCCCCGACTAATCCCAAACCTGTCCCAAACCCTGAAATGTGCATTGTTATAGTGTTAAATGTATATACAGTTGCATGAACATTGCTGGTTCTACTTGAACAATAGCCCCCATTAACCTTTACTCTTGACTATACTTTGGCCCAGAAATTCTATGTCATGAAAACTGACATTCAAAGTGAAATTAATACTGCTACAGTGGTGTATTTCAAAAGCTGGATGGTTGTGGTAAATTAGAACTTAACATTTTATAGTCTCAAATGATTTATTTGACTAGCAAATTTTTATTCACTAACTGTTCAATGCATTTAAACTGACCCCTTGATCCAACTGTGACAATGGGGTTTATTTTCCCCATTACTTTTTTAAGAGAATACCATAGCAGATCCTTTTCAATTTCCTCTGGCCACTTCCAGTACTGGATACATATCCCACAGACTTAGTGTACTGACATCATGATATTACACTTTCACCTTAACACCATGTCCATATTTCCAGGCACCATGCCAAGTGAAATCTACACTACACAAAACATGATAATATAGTGAATAGTTATTATGATACTACTCTGAATACAATGTATACTAAAAGCAAGGCTACAATACAGGAGTACAGTCAACGAGTTTAATAAATCTGGAGGATTCATGTCAATTGGGCGCGCGTACCATGCATGGAGGGTCATGTGATGTGTTCCAGGGTGGTACCAAACTGATATTTCTCTGTAGCAGTTCGAGAATAGTGTTAGTGACTTCGTGAAAGATTTGCATCAAGACGGATCGGACATGGGAACTAACGGCGTAAGAAGGTACTGGTACTTCAGGCCTACGAAATAGTGCTAATATGCTAACGTTAGACATGCTGGCACAGAACAAGTACAGACACATTGGGCGTGCAGCGGGAAATGTCGATGTCTGAATTGTATTTCAAGAACGATTTTTTGTCGAAAAGGATTGTTGAACTGGACGGTGTCTTAGATCATGTTAAGTGTGTTTACTAGCTAACTCTGCAGAAGTTAAGAGAAAGTGTTCTCGGTAGACCTGACTTAACTGCACACACATGCAGATAGTGCCTACTGCCTAACAGTAACATAGCCTATGTTTAGTCTGGTATCGGGCAAGTTAATTACAGTTAAAGTAGACATCTCTACAATAACTAGCCTAACGTACATTTTCGTGTTGAAATGATTCTGGTTGAATAGGCCTATAGTTGATTGCGTGTGAACCAAATCAGTAGTTCCACGGTTGTCAAGGGTGAGCGTTGGTGCTGTGGGGAAATGTTTAGTTCAGTGCAACCACGGAATTCTCCATGGAACAGAGCCTAATGCTGTTCGACGGGAATATAGCTATCACGTTAGGCTACAGGCACGGTTATTGCTAGGTAACGGGTGTCGTCTGCTGCTCTAAGCACGCATACACATTTACGTACTAGTTGGGTGCAATCATCATGCGTAATGGGGAGAGTAATATATTAGTACCACCCTGGAACACATCACATGACCCTCCATGCATGGTACGCGCATACACGCCTATTTACTGTGTGATAGTTCCTTCAGATTTATTAAACTCGATGAGTACAGTAAGGAAGGGGGGCTGGGCAACCCTAAACCACTTGTATGGCCTTGTAAATGTTTATCATGACATTTAACCTGAAATGAAATCTACATATTTATACACAGCCTGATTTTCTGTAACACAATTGCAGCTCTAATAAATTCATTTCTGTCCTGTTACATATTTCCCTCCTGTCACCAGACCATTTTTAGAGCAGGGTAATTTGTGACAGTGATCCGCGTCCTGGGGGAGAGGTATAAGGGGAGGGGGTGTCCCCCTCCCATTTTGAAAATTTTTCAAATCCTGATGGTGCCTACATGCAAAATGGTGGCATTTAGAAAGGGTTTTGATCCTCAAAATTCTCCTGAGATACCTTTGTTTTTTCATGTGGATCACTGAATTTTCCTGGGATCTTTTTTTGTATTTTTTGTATTTAGAGCCCCTCATCACTCACCCCATTGCACGTTGTCACTGCCCTTGGAATTCCCCAAGTATACAGCTTCACGGGAACTGTTCAAAACAACACTTCAAAAGTTTTTGCACGTTGTTCCCCATTTAGTATGCATGACCATTAAATCCCCCAAAAAAGGAATTCACATTTTACCTGTATGTGGGAAATCATTGTAAAGCAGGCTGTCGTCTGATGATTTGCATGCTACAGTACTGTACAACATTCTTACTATGTGCGTGAAACACTTGTTCTTAGTTAAACTTGGCAAATCGCCAAGAAACGATTGGCAGTGGAACGTCTCTACATAGCGAAACAGCGAACAGTATCCAATGCACCGAGTCTTGTCTCGACATGTTTTTCGAACAGTACTCAGTGCAACGTTTCCTAGCCAAATGTGCCTAAAGTCCACACAAAACGCGAGGCCTAATGTTACTACTAAAAATGATATGTTATCCCGAAAGGATAAGGCACGAAGTTTCCTTCTTGCTTTTTGGTTCCTTGCTTTTTGCAAAGCAAGGAACCTATGCGTTCAACTTGGCGTGTGTGTGTGTGTGTGTGTGTGTGTGTATGTGACGCTTGGCTTGTGTACACGATATCTCAATAAGGAAGTGATGTATCATGATCAAACTTGGTGGGTGGATAGCCCATAGTAAGAGGAAGATCCCTATTGTTTTTGGTGCCCTCAAAGGTCAGTTAGATGCCAAAAACCAATATATTAAAAACAGCAATAACTCCCATTGACAGGGTCCGACATGGTTGATATTTTGGGAGTAGTTGTGAATGGGGTAAGGGATCGTTTCCAAACATAACGGTAATGTGATCGAAGGTCAACAAAGGTCAATTAATGATAAAAAACTAGTATTTTTGCGATAACTTGAGAACGAAATGTCCGTTAGGGTTGGGAGTTGCTTCAACGTAATCCAATTGTCGACCGCATCTGGGTGACCCTTGACCTCAATTTGACCTCTGGTGACCTTTACGTGTTTTTGGGGAATTTTACAGTTTTGATGCTATTTTCAGATGTCAAAGGTACCTTCTGATCATAAATGTCAATAGGTTGACCCCGTGTGCCCTTTTTGTGCAAAGTTATTTGGGGTCAAAGTTTTTTGGTCGGAGTTAGGATGGCTGTACAGACTGTTCGTTTTGTTTTTTGGAATCAGGAGATAAAACTACATCTGAAACCAAGGTCAAAAGGTCAAAGGTCACATTAGAAAAAATGTGCTTATTTGGGGAGGAAACGAGCAAAAAAGAAAATGTTTGGTTCTGATGCTAGATTTGGAAATCAAAGGTACCTTCCGATCAAAAATGTCAATTGGTTGACACCCGTGTGATCTTCGTGTGCGAAGTTATACGAGGTCAAAGTTAATTTTCAGACATTTAATGCAATAACACCCAGTTCCAAGATGTGACACGGTTGATATTTTTGGACAAGTTGTAAATGGTATAGGGGGAATATTTTCAAACTTAACGGTCAGGTGATCCGAGGTCACCAAAGGTCAATTAATGTTAAAAAACTAGTATTTTGGGGGGAGAAAATGGGCCAAAAAAAATGTTTGAATTTTTATAGTTTGATGCTATATTCACGTCTCATCGATCAAAAATGTCAATATGTTGAGCCCAGGTGACCTTTGTGTGTTAAGTTATATGAGGTCAAAGTTAATCTTCAGACATTAAGTGCAATAACACCCAGTGCCAACGTGTGACACGGTTGATATTTTGGGACAAGTTGCAAATGGTATATAGGGGAACATTCTCAAACTTAACGGTCATGTGATCCAAGGTCACAAAAGGTCAATTAATGATTAAAAACTAGTATTTTTGCGATAACTTGAGAACAAATTGTCCATTAGGGTTGGGAGTTGCTTCCATGTAATCCAATTGTCGACCCGCATCTGGGTGACCCTTGACCTACATTTGACCTCTGGTGACCTTTTCGTGTTTTGGGGATTTTTACAGTTTCGATGCTATTTTCAGATGTAAAAGGTACCTTCTGATCATAAATGTCAATAGGTTGACACCCGTGTGACCTTCCTGTGCGAAGTTATACGAGGTCAAAGTTAATTTTCAGATATTTAATGCAATAACTCCCAGTTCCAAGGTGTGACACCGTTGATATTTTTGGACAAGTTGCAAATGGTATAGGGGAATATTTTCAAACTTAACGGTCATGTGATCCAAGGTCACCAAAGGTCAATTGAGGATAAAAAACTAGTATTTTTGCGATAACTTGAGAACAAATTGTCCGTTAGGGTTGGGAGTTGCTTCAATGTAATCCAATTGTCAACCTGCATCTGGTTAATCCTTGACCTCAATTTGACCTCTGGTGATCTTTACGTGGTTTGGGGATTTTTACAGTTTCGACAGGGGCGTATCCAGGATTTTCCAATAGGGGGGACGCCAGGCATGAATGATCGCCGTCCTGGGGGATGGGTCTAAGGGGAGGGGTGTATAATTTTTGCTTTCGAAGAAGGGCTGAAATGCAAAATGGTGTCATATGCATGGGCGGCGATCCGTACTTCCGAGTGGGGGGGGGGGATATGACCTTGTTGACTGTCTAAGCTTAGCGCCACCATGGGTTGGCGCGAAGCGTACAAGAACATTTTGGGATTAACAAACCCTCTAGATGGCCGGAAACGGCACTTCCCGAGGTTTCCAAGCGGCATATACCCAACTTTAAAATAGGGATGTCATGTCTGAAATATCTCATAATCAGGATCCAAAATACTTTTTTTTTTAATTTCGGGTGTTATTTTGGGAAAATTGCCCCTGTCAATCTTGTTTCAGGCGCAACGTTAGAATGTTCCAGAGCTCTTTTATATTATTCGATGAAGAAAATGGCCTCATGCAGGCTATTATAGGCCTATACACATGCAATACACAATTACACATAGTTACATTCCTAGGTACCGATTGCTAGGGCATCCAGGTGAAACGTGTATTAAGCATTACCCTGGTTACATGAGATTCTCAGCTGTTCGAGGGAACATGTACGTGTGTAGGCCTACTATAGGGCCTATATGAATACTATGAGGGTGCATATATGTACTATATCAATACCGTGGGCGCAATAATACATTTTGTTGTTATAGGGCCAATGAAGCCTACAGTCAACTATTTTTGCTTTATAAAGACGCTTTATTTGAAAAGATCGCACTGCGTTTATGGTAGGCGAGAAATGAAGCTAAAAAAGAGCCGTACATTAACGAAGATGCATAAATGTAGGCATGAAAATATTCTTATCCCTGGCATTTGGTGGGGGGGGGGGGATATGGTGCATTACATCCCATCCACCCCTTTTCATGGGGGGATATATCCCCCCTCCACCCAGGATCGCCGCCCATGGCCATATGTGATCCATTTTTCGACCTTAATAATAAGCAACATTTCCAGTAAATATGGACACAAAATGCACAATTTAGTATGGCTGGCATGTCACTTATTGTTTATAGTGATAATACAAACACAATTACCATCTATGTTTCTAAAACTATTATGCCGCCGAACTTCGCCAGAACCTTTTTTTGGCAAACAAGAATTAAGCATACGGGAGGGGGGGGGGGGTTGAGCGATCACCGACATCTCACATAAAGGTCGTCATCAATTTTTTTTTTTTTTTTTTGGCTAAACTTTTTTTTTTTTTGGTGACGGCCAATAGGGGGGGCGCGCGCCTGTTGCGCCCCCCCCTGGATACGCCCCTGGTTTCGATGCTATTTTCAGATGTCAAAGGTACCCTCTGATCATAAATGTCAATAGGTTGACCCCTGTGTGACCTTCGTGTGGGAAGTTATACGAGGTCAAAGTTAATTTTCAGACATTTAATGCAATAACTCCCAGTTCCAAGATGTGACACGGTTGATATTTTTGGACAAGTTGCAAATGGTATAGGGGAATATTTTCAAACTTAACGGTCATGTGATCTGAGGTCACCAAAGGTCAATTTATGTTAAAAAACTAGTATTTTGGGGGGAGAAAATGGGCCAAAAAAAATGTTTGAATTTTTATAGTTTGATGCTATATTCACGTATCACCGATCAAAAATGTCAACATGTTGACCTCAGGGTGACCTTTGTGTTTTAAGTTATATGAGGTCAAAGTTAATCTGCAGACATTTAGTGCAATAACTCCCAGTGCCAAGGTGTGACACGGTTGATATTTTGGGACAAGTTGCAAATGGTATAGGGGAATATTTTCAAACTTAACGGTCATGTGATCCAAGGTCATCAAAGGTCAGTTAATGTTAAAAAACGAGTATTTTGGGGGGGGAGAAAATGGGCAAAGAAAAAAATGTTTGAATTTTTATAGTTTTTGATGCTATATACACGTCCCACCGATCAAAAATGTCAATGGGTTGACCTACGGGTGACCTTTGTGTGTGAAGTTATGTATACAAGTTCAAAGTTAATTTTTAGACATTTAATGCAATTAAATCCCAATGCCAAGGTGTGACACGGTTGATATTTTGGGACAAGTTGTGAATGGGGTGGTGGAACATTTTCAAACTTAACGGTCATGTCATCTGAGGTCACCAATGTTATCATATCTGTTGACCCGCTTGAAGGTGACCTTATATTTCTTACATTTTCTCCGCCATATTTAGATCTAAAATGTGCCTTTTGATAAAAAATCTGATCACAAATTGTGATCACAAAAGTGTTGGCTATAGTGTTGGTTACTTTATGGATACATGTAGGACCACAATTACTTGGACTATTTGAGCCCAATCTTGCTTGATAATAATATGTGTATTGTCATATACCCCTAGGCAAGGAACCACAGTGCCCTTGGGCTCTTGTTATTACTTCTGATAACCAGAACATATCGGGAAATAAAATAAACACGTATAAAAAGGTTTTGCCCTTCAACACGAAACTATTCTCGTTTAAATATTTCTTTCAGTCAAAGTCGTGAACTTCGTACTCTTACACTGGCCTAATGTGCCTAAACTCCACACAAAACGCGAGGACTTATGTTACTACAAAAAAATGGTCTGTTAGTGTTATTCCGAAAGGATAATGCACGAAGTTTCCTTCTTGCTTTTTATTGCTTCTGTTAACCAGAACATATCGGGGAATCAAATAAACACGTATAAAAAGGTTTTGCACTTCAACACGAAACTATTCTCGTTTAAAACTTTCTTTCAGTCAAAGTTCGTAAACTTCGTACTCGTAGGCCTACTCTGGATGTTTACAATAAACAATTGTGATGCATATAACGTGTGTTGGTTACAAGCGATCGGTTTATGCTACCTCCACGCTATGAATAGCGTTGTATTGATCGGTTCACTCCCGCTGTGTCGGTGGTGAATATCGAGCGAGGGGAATTTGCGTTCCTTTATTTGGAGTGCGGTGAAAGTAGCGTTCCTTTATTTGGAGCGGGGTTAATTACAGTTAAGCTGCGTTTTGCACTGAATCGCGCTAATATTTACCAAGTTACTTATTGGCGGTACTGTAGGCTAATTTGTGCCGGGCGGTAAGGCTGAAATTGACCTTGAGTACCGGGCGGAAATTTTGAGAACTGGGTAGCACCGCCCGGCGCCGTGACAACCCTGTAGTAGGCTGTCACACCCATTTTTCCATGTCCTGTCTTGAAAAGTCTGGTTAATATTTTGTGTATCTGCTTTTGTGGAGTTGTGACTTTCTGAAAGCCTTACATTTTTTTTGCAAACCGGTGGTTATGCAAAATTTTCCCATTGACTTAGTGTGGTGTTAGGCTACCATGTGCTTGAAGATAACAGCAATAACGAAAGTATTCCATGGATATCTTATAACTGCGTCACAATTTCAGCTAATAAACATGGTTAGGCTAGATTTCCCCATTGACTTAGTGTGATGTTAGGCTACCATGTGGAAGAAATTGAAAATATTCTCACAATTATTATTTATTCATTCGTTTATTTCTAAGAAGGGAAAGACTTACAAGGAATTTTATGGAGATGTTACTAATGGATTATAGACGGTACAACTAAAAATAATAATCGCAAGTGGCTTTTTACTAAACGTTTATTTCAAATAGCGCCAATCGCGCAATCTCGCTGCTAATGCGAACCCTGGGCCTGCTTAATAGATGGATCATGGTAGTCGTGAAAAGTGTTTAAGAGCTAAATTGGATATTTATATGGTCTGAGCCAATAGAGGTGGAGAGCAAACATAAGCAGTGGCGGCAGTGCGATGTTAGTGGTGATGTTAATTATATGAAGTTATTAACAAGTTAAAGTGGCCATGACACGAAAATTTCAAAGTCCTATATTTTTGGGATCCATCAAAGAATGTTCTCTAGAACATGAATCAACCATTCTGCCAGTTAAAAACTTGAATTTTCAAGTCGAAAATTGAGAATGAATTTACCCTCTTCGGCGTTTGAAACTTTGTTTGCTCGAAAATTTTCCGATTCGCATGACGTCATGTTATCCTCCGATCCTCCGAATGTATACCATACACGTACACATTAGACAAGTACACATACCACTATAGTAGTTACTACACAAAACACCGATCACAAGTGTGATATCAAATCAAAATTTCCTATGAAATGGCGGATCCAGAACCAATTGCGGTAAGTTTTCTAAGGATATCACAAATGATTTGAACTATTGTTTGAAAACAAAGTTTAGTGAGTTGAAAAAATTGGTAAATTTTGTGGGGAGCTGATACTGCAAAGGATTTTTCATCTCAAAGTATGTTTCTCTCTGCATTGAGAGTTGCCAAATAACACGTGCATTCAATAGCACAGTGATTTCTTCGTTGCAAATTTTGACCACGGGCTTCAGTTATTTTTCTTTTTTTTTTGTGCCAAGTTTTACATCGTCAAAAGGAGCCATTCAATCTTGAGTTTCTGTATCGACATTGTGTAAAAAGTTATGTACATACTGTAATGGGAAAGGGGTCGGATCTGGCCGGGGTTGGGCCGACTTGCCTATGGTGGTAGGGGGAAAGGAAACTTCGTTTAACTTTAATAAAGTTCTATTGGGTAACTATTCATGGTAACTTACGATTCAGCTTCATGAAAAAGCAAGTACTAGGCCTTTTAAGGACGTTCTTGTACTAATAAGTGACATTTCTACACAATTTAAGGGTCTCAATAAGTCAAACAATGAGTCTTATACTATAGACTGAGCATGAAATACTGATACAGCATATAGCCTACCAACAATACAAACAACTTACTGCGTACACAAAGAATTCATCATAAAGTACAACTATATCAAGCCCTCTTCATTTCTTAATTGAGTAATGCTATATTTTCAATCACTGCTTCCAAAGTGTTTGCCAAACATGATTGCAGTTGTGAACTTCACGAAACTGTACCAGTACAGTAACTTAGGCATATGCTAGCCCTTGCCTATTGTTATTGTCATAGTATATATAGGTACTGTATAGCTAGCCTTGGCTACCGTTGTATACAAAAGAACATTTGCAATAAGAATTAAGAACCAGGGCCTGCACAGTTATGAAAACAACATGACAGGTAAAAAACTGCCTCTTTCCTTTGTCCTTTTTTCGGAGGAAAATCTTCGTCTTTAGCGATTCAGTGCAGGCCCAACGCTAGTACTAGTAGTAAAAGACCTAGTAGGCCTACTACTAGTGCTCGTTCCCGCTTCCTCCAAAGGATCGCCACTTGTCCCACTGGAGGTTTCCTGTTCCCCCGATCTGATCTTAGGAGCTTTCAATGTGGGGTACTTGCCAGAAAGAACTTGTTTCTGTCGACCCGTTAGGCCCATTTCTTCTTTCAGTAGAAAGGAGGGATCATAGTCTGCTTCCGTGAAGTGTTCGCTACATATGAAGCTGTACTGGCTTGGCAAATGAAATCGGACCTGGTGTTCTGCACAAACTTGGTCCATAATCGCCGTGTTTTGTCGTCCTTCGGCCATCGATGAAGGCTAATTGCATTGGTTATGACATTACTGCATTCCCCAAAAACACAACGGACCGTCATTTTCGATAGATATTGTACAAGATTGTAAAAAACTTGAAAGTTGTAGCGATGTAGTGATTCCGTGAGGTTTCACTGAGTGTAAAATTGTGTGTGTATGTGACTGCATGATCGTCACGCATCCTGTCTGTGGTTATCACTTGTGTTCCTAACATGACGTCATAGTTGTGTTGTTAGGAAATCACGTCTTTCAGAGGTCTGCTTCCTGGTGCGAATTTTAAAACTTTAATTACTCATTAGTGCTTGGGGTTTTAAGGTTGGTGAGAACAGAACTTTTTTCAACATAGATTTTTATCATAGATTTTGAGGGAATTACTCTCGATTCGTTCGATTTTTCATGTCATGGCCTCTTTAATCAAAGAAACAAAAGCAAATAGATATTATTGAGGAAGGTTTTATACATTATCATACACCTACAGTACGTCTTTGAACATGAAAACCTTGTCACTGGAGAATATAAGTCATTTATTATAGCATCCAATATGTAATTTCTTGAAAATCGCGATACACGAGGGTAAACAATTTTTTCCCGGCTACCTGGATACCCGACAGGTAACAGCTCTCTGGTTCCCGATTTTTGGACCTGTGTAAACACTAATATTTAGTATGTTTATGTATCTATCACATTTAGTACACAAAGCCTGTTGTTGAAGTCTGCAATGATCATTACAGGACAGCCTGTGTCATTTTGAATTTATTGTTTGCCACATCACAATGCTATTCATTGTATTGCTAATATCAAATGTGTTGTACACTCTCACTATATATTATGTCAGATTCATGAAGTAAACTGCTCATGTTGAAACCACAATGCCTTTTTGCATTCTGGTTATGATTGTTTGTATATATTTTTATGAGTTGATTTCATTTTAATGTAAACAATAATTTGCTTTAAACTTATATGTAACTATGTAATACAGCAAGTTACACAACATTAAATGCACTTTACTGTACGTTAATGTGTTTATGGACGTACAGTTATGGACATTCATGAAATAAACAAGATTTTGTAAAATTTTATAATATCACTCCAAATATTGCCATTCGCAATAAATATCTGTTACTAATTGAGATTTTTTACGTAGCTACAATAAACACAATATCTTCACCAAAATAAAGAAAACATATTTACCAGTCGTTGCATCCTCCGGTCTCCAGTGCCAAACTAATACAATGCTATAGTACATTACAGACAACGCCCAACGCTAGGTAGGCTACAGTACACGTCGTATACCTTGACACGCATGACCACTTCTGATCCGTTGCCTCAGAGTTTGACCCTTTGACTGTAGTCCATACCGGACAGCGTGGTGCAATGATAAATATTAACTAACAAGTCGCTACATTGGGTGATGACATACAGCACTGTAATATTCCAATAAGGGAGGCACCATAGTGCCCGTTGGGCTCTTGTTGTTCAGAACTTTCTCCAGATTTTGGTCAATTGTTTACCCAGTTTGTAATATGCAATACTTTCTGCAAATTTGGCAGATGAAGCAACTTGCGACTTGGCAACATCGGGGGCAGGGTGGGGGGTGGGGCTTATAGCTCCATATAGGTTCAATTAGTGCAAGAACCTTGTCAGCACTGTTCACATCTTGAAAATTGTGTGTAAGTTGTATTATATTAAATGTTCTCATTAAAATGTGATGAGGGATCACAAAGAATCCTGTTGTTTCTCATGCTTGGTCATGTTTTATCTGTTGTTTTTGACAGGATTTTACAGCATCTAGGACCAGTACCAACGATGGAGACAACAGCAAATACAGCAGGTGGCCTTGTCAGTTTGTAACTAGCAAAGTTCGCCGATTTATTGAACTCACCTTTAAAATTGGATCATCGCGATGTTCATCAGAGAAAGTCTTACTTTGAAAGAAATAGTAGTAATTGCTACTTAACAATAAACCTTATAAAATCATTAAGCATATCAATAACAATTGAAAATTTGACATTTGAAGTTGAGCATAGAAAAGTGCATAGAAGAAGAACACATTTACATAAAGAGTTGCCTTTTACTTACTTACAAATAACTCTTGACAATGTTCAAAAATATTTATTTTATCTGTCTTTTAGAAGGAGAAGATAAGGTTTATCAGAATTTTACCTTAAATAGTTTATACGTATGTAATTTAGTCTTGTTTCAATTGTATAACAAAGTATTGTTTGTTTATTTAGCAAGCTTAACTTGATGGCTACAGTATAGACAATAGAAGAAGAAAAAAACAGCACTTATCACGTTTCATGACGATAAACCTTTAAAAGATTCCATTGAATAAAATTCTGAGTCAGTATGGCAAGCTACGCTCAAGACACTTCAGACAGTGGAGCTGGAATGACAGGGTACGTAAAAAAATATTTTCTCAAAATTTTTATGCTACTGTACATCTACTTCATGTACAGTTAGTAATACTTCGCCGAAATTTGATTTAACTTCTCTCTGCTTTTACACCTTTACCGAATTTGTTACCATGGCTTCTGTCTCGAGAAATGAAATGCTTGAAAATAACTGTAAAAGTATCTTCAGGTGGCTGAAGTTGATTGCTTCATCAAAATTGATTGAAATGTTCTGTATCATTAGGTAAAAAAAACACATCCTTGTATATAATGTATACATGTAGCATTTTTTGTAACAAAGAAACATATTTTCATAGTTGTACTGTAGTATCATGTGAATGATGTGAGTGCATCAATAATGTGGCAACAGCAGCGTGAACGATGTCGGCAGAGCAAAACAACTTTAAGATGAAAATGCAGAGAACAATTTTTACAGCTTAGGAAACTTTTCAAGTTTTCGAGTCTGGAGGATTAACCAGCTCAAGAAGATTAAAATTAGCTTTGCTTTTGAAGAACACATGAGGAGTGTTAATCAGTCATTAGAGTTACAGGTAGGGGCCCCTCAGAATGTAGGTGTTTTTTGTAAGTCACCTACAGCTCACCAGTTTTACATTATTGGGTAAAACAATGAATAATTATGAAGATTATCTATTAACTTAGATTGCATTTGGGTCCAAACATGAAATTTTTTTTTTTATCATTTTTTTTTTGCATGGAGAAAAACCACACTAAAAAACACTTGCCCCTCAAAACGCTGGTCAACAATTCTGCTAATAATTTTCCAGGAACGTGATGAATTAACAACAAATTTTGACCGGTTCACTCATTTTAAACTCTCTAAGAGTATTTAAAAATTGATTGTGTTTCTTGTATTTTTTCCCACTGAGGTTCCCAAAATGCTGGTGTATTGCCCCTCAGAATGCTGATTTTCCCTAATGAAAAATACAAAACATGACACTTCCTTTACAAAAAAAATTTTTGTTTTCCCTTTCCTTGGCATATTGACAGTCAACAAATGGAAAAATATTCCCCACTTAAGTAATAAAAGAGCAAAAGTAACCAACAAACATCCTAAAGACAATTAACAATACTTTGGATTTCTTCTAACTCAACTATCTACACTTGTACATATGGCTCCTGACATTGCTGTCAAGAACATTCCAAATCTTCTCATATCAACAACTGAACGTGGTTCTCAAACACATGAATCCCTGTTGTACAAGTGATTAGATCGACACTTAGCAGCACAGAAGGTAGCAAGACAAGTTGTCATTGTTTCTGATGGCCACAGTTCCAGATTTGATATTGAGGTGTTGAGGTTCTTGAGAGCAAAACAAACGCATCTTTTCATCACTCCACCTGATACCACTGGAGTCACACAATTACATGACCAAATCAATCAAAATTTGCACTGTGAATACCATAACAGTAAGGGAGAACTCTTTTCAGCGGAATGCAGTCAACAGGGATGGTTTCATGAAGAAATTGGCAGATGTTTTGCCACGGTGGGCAAACAAACTTGAAATAATCAAAATGCAGCAAAACGTGTTGGTGTAACCGTGGAGCTATAAATCCCAGGTTTATAGCTCCATGGTGTAACTAACCATGGCCTGAGTGTTGAATGGAGGCAAAAGGACAAATTTTTTCAAGCATCATCTGTTATTCAAGATGAAACTGATGAAACAGCAGGACCTTCATCATCAATTTCCAACACATCAATGGTTGAGTCGCCAGTTGGCATCAAGAAGTACACCAAGCAGTACTATATGCCAAAACTGGAGAACTCAATAGAAACCATCCAGAAGCTTGAAGATTCATTCAAGAGCACACCATTGGAGGAGATTGATGGACTACTGACAATTAAGAAAGTGAAGCCAAAACCAAAGGTAACAAGTAACATGAGGGTAACTCAAGTCTATGGATCCATGGAAGGACAACAAATATAAGAGTCAGTGGAGTTATTGAATAAAGAGAACGAAGCAAGGGACAAAGCCAGACAAGACAATAAGTTGAAGAGACAGTGTAATCTTCCCAATTATATGCAGTAAAGCTGCATGTAAAGATGAAAATGGAGTCAAGCCTGATATGATTTTGCCTGCTTGCACACAAGGGAAGCGTGTGCGTCGGCGACTTCTTGTTGATGACTCATCTGTTGAAGAGATGTCTGTAGATGATATTGAGGTTGAAGGTGTAGAAGAGGTTGAGGTTGATGGTGCAGATGACGTTGAGGTTGAAGGTGTAGATGCTGTCGAGGTTGAAGGTGTAGATGTGATGGGGTTAAGAAGGTTGGATATGAAGGATGTGAAAGTGTCGATGTGGGTTAAGGTGAAATATTAAGAGGGAGTATTTATTGGTAGAGTTCTACAAAAGGTGGGAGATAATGTCTGTGTGAGATGTTTAGGGAAGCCATTTGGAGTAGATAAGGGTATGCCACAGGAAATGGAAAAAGAGTCTGCTCCCATATTTTATGGTGAAGTGTATGAAGCAGAAGTGCAACCAGGGATGGTGAAATGTGGAAGAATGTAGAAATACATTTATCAATAAACATGTGTATGTGAAATGAAAAGTTGATTAATTTTATAGTTTAGTTATTACCCTTTACAAGTTTGTCTTTTCTGATGATGCTTTATTTGTTTAATTTAAAGTTTCAAATGATAAAGTTGTTCAATATCTGTTAAATATAAATCATTACAGTTAAAAACAGATTGTTCTTTCTTCAGCTACATGAAACTGTTACATGTGAATGTAGGTTCTTTAAAGTGTAATTAATATTCGTTTACAGTATATGTGTGTGGTACTGTATTTTGCGCCAACCCATAAGCACCCACCCAGTTGAACTGACCCACAATTTTAAAAATCTTAAAGGTAGCAAAACTTACATCCAAATGAGATCTTCATTTATATAGTAGTCATTTTGGCAGTATGTTGTGAATTGTACATATCTTAGTAAATGTAATGGACATAGAATTGAGGGAATACTGTAGAAGGAAATAGTAAATATTTCTCAGAACATTTAAGAAAAAATGAGAGCAACTTATTTAACGTAGTTAAATTACAAAATATGTGAGGTTAGTGTTTATTTTTGGTGTTATTAGTGTAAAATTATATGTTTCATGTAAAAAACAGTTTTGATATTACACTATAATGGATTTATTAATTTTTTTCATATTTGTTTTTATTGACCCTCAAAACGCTGGTTTAATGCCCCTCAAAATGCTGATTCTGATCAAGTAATGATGTTTTCAAAAATATCAAGTTACGTACAAAGTGCTATATTTCACTGATCATCATTCTACAAACATGTAATTTTGCAATGTAAATTACCCCCTAGTTGTCCGTTTTTGATGCAGTGCCAAGAAGGTACACTTCAATTAATAGCAAATTTCAGATGCACAGTAAGCAAATGGATGATTGTACCCATATATTTTTTTGGAAACTATAAAATAATTTTTGAGTTGTTGGCAATTTTAAATTCATCATACATATATGCTATCTAAAAAGTATAATAGAAAGTTCATGACAGGTTCAGTTTTTTTTCCTAGCCAATAATATTTGTTCACCTACATTTTGAGGGGCACCAGCATTCTGAGGGGCCCCTACCTGTACATAATACAATCAAATATAATTCGAAATTAGGGATCAAGAGATCGAGATGGGGTTTTCACCTAACACTGTGGAATAGTTTCCCCTTCAATATAAGTTTTGAATTGTCTGCCACCAGAATGTACAAATTTAAATTTTGCCATAGCAAATCACACTTTATTATGGTGTCCCGGCTCAGGGAAAATGTGTAATGGTTGTCAGGGAATATCAGAGACGACCAAATTTCTGATCAGACTACTGTACCAGAAGTAACTTTGGAGGCCATTCCACAGACCACTATTTGTTTACATAAAAGTCAGCTTGCATTGTAACTGATTACCCCCAAAGAAGTCAAATGATTACTTGGATCACCCCAAGCATTGTCCCAAGTCTATTCACCAACCCTACACATCTCTCCTACAGTGTACATATCAATTGGTCATTGCTATTTTGCAATATTTTTGGCAAACAACCAGTATACATTACCAAGCAGAAAGGGGTGTAGAAGTGCTAGAAACAGCTAGTAAACATAATTCACAGCGCGTACTCCCTCACCTCATATAACCTATGCATTACCGTATTAACCTCGCTCTAGCATCTGGCAATTTGTCTGTATGTAAGTGTGGCCATCTCCCTTCCGTAATTGCCAGCTGTTACGCAAGTATCGCTCTCTTATTGCTCTCACTAAATCCTAAGATTTCAATTACTTCGTCTAAAGTTTATCGTTGTTTTTGTAATTCTTTTTCATCTATTCAACGTCCTGCACGTTTGAACTGCTTTTTGTCTTTGAAACGTTTTTTTCTTTCGTGATTTTCGAACGTTTTTTTGGTTTACCTCGTGAACGTGGTTCACGTAGCGTGGCTAGGCCCGCACCTTAGTGTAGCGTTCTCCTAGCGTTTATTTACTTCCACGTACAGCAGTCGTGTACGTGGGCTTACTTGCAGTTAAGTAACTGCTTTGTTTAGTTCTTCATACTGTTTTCGTACAGCAGTCGTGTACGTTTTCCCTTTGCAGTAAAGTAACTGCCTTGTTTATTTTTCGTACTGGTTTAGATACGAATTTCTTACTGTTCACGTACAGCAGCCGTGTACGTTTTCATTCTGCAGTAAAGTAACTGTTTTTAATTTAGTTTTCACAGCTTCAGGTCTCGGAGATTTCTCAAAAAATTTTTTCGGAGATTTCTCGAAAAAAAAAAAAAAAAAAAGGATGGAAAACTGCCGTTCTTGTAAGCAGTTCCGTCCGTTCAAAGCATGGGATAAGCATGATTTATGCCCAAAGTGTCGCCCATGCGGGAGTAAGCAGACCTGCTCCATTTGCCAGGACTGGACCCGGGAGCGCTGGGATTTGATCGGTACCTGGCTGGCGGATAAAGCCGCAGAAAAAAGAAAGAAGGCGGCTTCCTCAAAGCAGGGGAAAAAGAAGCCGCCGGCGAAGGAACCCCAGGCGGCCATAAGAGATGGCATAAGCCCTAAACATGGGGGAACGGAGGGCGCCATACGAGATGGCTCAAACCCTCCTCAGGAACGGGTATCCATACGAGATGGAGCTAATTCCCGTGCGGCGTCAGCTCAGCCACGGCCGCGACCCCAGGAGGGTCCGTCCACTTCAGGCCACGTGGAGTCCAGAAGCCCCCGAAGACAAGCGGTGGCGGACTTATTTACTTCAACTCCGGGGTCGTGGGACCACAACCGGAGAGATTTCTCGGGGTTCTCCCCGGAGAGTACGGAACGGCGCCAAAGCCGAAGCAGAAGCCGTACCCACAGCCGTAGCCGCGGTAGGAGCCGGGAAAGACACCGGCGACCTCGACGCAGGTCGAGGTCTGGCTCGTCGCCCTCGTCCTCGAGCGGACATTCTTCTGGGCGACACAGGGCCAAGAAACGAAAGAGGAGACAATCCCCAGATCCGGGGCAGGCTCTCCTTTCCCAGGTTAAAGACCTCCTGGGACAATTGCTACAAAAGCCGAGTCAACAGGACCCGGAACAACAAGGGGCTCCGTCAATTCCACCACAACCGGCGCCACCGCCAGCACCGGTTACGGACGATCTCGCCCCTGAGGAGGCCCAGGCAGATCCCTGGGACGACGTCTCCTC
Source organism: Apostichopus japonicus (assembly GCF_037975245.1). Lineage (NCBI taxonomy): Eukaryota > Metazoa > Echinodermata > Holothuroidea > Aspidochirotida > Stichopodidae > Apostichopus > Apostichopus japonicus. The sequence continues at coordinate 9,611,222 of NC_092582.1, read as the reverse complement.
CAGAGCTGATGATGCGCTGTCAATCGCAGCTAGTGCCCGCCTCCTCAGTGGAGACTCCGAGGCGGAGGATGAAGAACCCTTACGGGGTACAGAAATTTCGGCGGAAGCCTTTGAGAAGGCGACGGCAGTACTCCGCAGAGTCCTCGGCTTCGAGGAAAGGGTGGATGCGCGGGCCCACGAGGGGCCGGCATCCAAACTCACTTTGAACGCGGCCACCCAAAAGCCTCGAGCCTCCATCCCGGTGGATGTGGAATGTAGAGAGCGGTTCGAGGCGGTGGCACAGGCGAAACGCTGGACAGCCTTCCAGCGATCAGCCCATCGCACTTTCCACGTGGGCGACGAAGACTGGGAAAGTCTTTTCACGCCACCCCAAATCCCGCCTCAAGTGAAGGAGAGACTTCGGTCGGCGGGTGCCTTAGACGGCAAAGACAAGTTCAGGGAGAAGGGTGCACAGACCCTAGAATCCTCCCTGTTCGACGTAGATAGGGCCTCCCGCGCAGGGATGAAGTACTCGTCAGCCCTATTACTTTTCGCCGAGCTATTGAACAGATCGTTCCAACAGGCCCAGGCATCGGGTATCTCCCGCAAAGATACCGCCGCCATCATTGCCCTCCTGGGACCCGTTTCCAGGATGGTATTAGACCAGTTCGCCCGCGTCTCGGTTAAGGCTACCTTGACACGTCGGGACCTGGTTCTGAACTCCCTGAATTGGTCGTCCAGATCCACGGCGGACGCGTTCCGCAACTTACCGATCCTGGGCAGCGACCTCTTCGGCGGCAAGTTCGATGACAAACTCCGGGAGGAGGCAGAGAGAATGAAATCTCTGAGGGAGGCGGATGAGCACATGTCCCGCCCGACCTCATCCTCGCGCCCACGTTTTGACTCAAGACAAGGTAGCCGCTCAAGATCCAGCTACAGTCAGAGTCGGGGCGCTCCGCGAACGCAACAACAATCCGCTCCTTCGCGGCCCGAACACAGGCCGTACCGCCCGCAATACCGCGGAAGCCGCGGAAGCCGCGGGCGCGGTAAACGGCCCTAGGGATGCCCACCCCACCGTAGCGGCCAAGGCCAAGGTGGGGGGGCGACTAAGAGTTTTCTGGGCTCACTGGGAGAAAATCGACCCAGGAGCCTGGGTACTGGACGTGGTAAAAAGGGGCTACGAGATAGAGTTCTCGTCTACCCCACCCCAATATGGCCTCTTCGCAACCACGCCAGTACCCGAGATACCGGAAAAGCGGGCCGCCCTCGAAGACGAGATCAACAGTCTTCTCAAAAAAGGCGCCATTACGCGGGTCACCACCGCAAACGCGGACGGCCCCCTCTTCCGGTCCTCGTTCTTCCTCACGCCGAAGAAGAACGGGACTTGGAGGCCCATCCTGAACCTCAGACCTCTCAACAGGAGGTTCATCCGACCGGAGAGGTTCAGGATGGAGACTCTCACATCAATCCTCCACCTACTGCGCCCAGGGATGTGGGCATCCTCCGTCGATCTAAAGGATGCCTACCTACATATCCCCATCCGACTCGAGGACCAGCGGTTCCTCGCGTTCAGGTACAAGGCCATAGATTACCGCTTCACAGCGCTACCATTTGGCCTCTCCACGGCACCCAGGGTTTTCACCAGGGTAACAAGGGCGGTCCTGGCTCACCTCCGCCGAAACGGGGTAATGGTGTTCGCCTACCTAGACGATTGGTTAGTACTCGGCAACTCCCAACAAGGGGCTCTCGCCAGTACAAACGCCACCGTCTCCCTCCTGACGAAACTGGGGTGGTTAATCAATGTCGAGAAATCCAACCTCGTGCCCACTCAATCGATCATATACTTAGGGGCCCGTCTCGACCTCGCCAGCGGCATGGTCTACCCGACGGCCGAAAGAACGGCAAGCCTAGTGGCCACGGCCAGAAAAATACTAGGCAATCGGAATACCCCAGCGCTCACGTGGCAGCGCCTATTGGGGAAGATGGCGAGCTTCACAGACCTTCTAGACCTGTGCAGACTCAGAATGAGGCCGCTCCAGCGGCACCTCCTCAAACACTATGCCCCGGATCGGTCGTCGGCGGCAACGCCAATCCCACTTCCAACGGGGCTTCGCCCGTTTCTCACGTGGTGGGCAGAGTCGGACAGGATCGCGGCAGGGCGACCTTTCCGGAACCCAGCCCCTACAACGTCGATCACGACGGATGCCTCCCTCAGCGGCTGGGGAGCGGTATGGGGCACACACACAGTTGCCGGCGAATGGGCGGAGCCCGAGAGGGGTCTCCATATCAATATTTTAGAGACGGAAGCGGTCCTGAGGGCCGTACGTCACTGGGCAACCCACCTAACGGGCCACACTGTCACGGTCCGGTCAGACAACACCACGACCGTGGCGTATATCAACCGTCAAGGGGGCACTCGATCCCTGGCCCTCCTACGCAGGACATGGGACCTGCTCGTCCTCTGCGACTCCCTTCGGATCGGCCTACGGGCGTCCCACCTAGCAGGGAAAGACAATATACTGGCAGACGCACTGTCCAGGGGGTATCTAGTCAATGGGGAATGGGAGCTCTCCCGAACGTGGTCCGACCACATATTCCACCTGTTCGGCAGGCCGTCCGTCGACATGTTCGCGACGGCCAAGAACGCCAAACTCCCGACGTTCTGCTCCAGATACCACGACCCGCAGGCCTGGAAGACCGACGCCCTAGTCGTCTCATGGGCGGGCCTCTCCATGTACGCCTTTCCCCCACTGGGATTACTCCGCAGAATTCTCACGATGCTTCGGGACGTGGAAGCGGACATGCTTTTGATCGCACCTTGCTGGCCCAATCAAGCATGGTTCCCACTCATCATCGAAATGCTGGTGGACCTACCATACAAATTCCCACCGGCCGCCAAGCTCCTCTCCCAACGGAGCGGCCACATAACCCACCCCGACATCACGAGCCTCCATCTAGCTGCGTGGAAACTCTCCGGCTCTCGCTCCAGACAGCGGGGTTTCCACCGGAGGTTGCGGACATTGCAGTGGATGCCCGCCGGCAGTCCACGGTTAAAACATACGATTCTAGACTGCACCGATACTATGTTTGGGCCGGGGACAACGCTGCTGATCCCGTGGAGGCCTCAGTAGACCAGGTGGCGGCCTTCCTACTCGAACTCTTCCGAGAAGGGAAGCAAATAAGTACAATTAGAAATTACCGCTCCGCAATAGCAGCGGTTCACAGCGGATTCTCGGATGGCTCCTCAGTAGGAACCAACCCGGTCCTCCGCCAGGTCTTAAGGGGCATGTTCCACAGACGCCCTCCCAGGCGCCGCCTGGCCCCGTCATGGGCCCTCCACGAGGTCCTGACGACCCTTGCGGGCTCTCCGTACGAGCCGTTACACAATGCTCCATTGGACAAACTAACACACAAAACTCTGTTTCTGATCGCGGCCGCCTCTGCCAGGCGCAGAAGCTGTCTCCACGCGCTCACCCTCCAACGGGGGTTCACGAGGTTCGAACCAGGAGGAGTCAGATTACTACCTGACCCTCACTTCCTCCCAAAGAACCAATCAGTAACCTTTACCCCGAACGAGATCTTCCTACCGAGTCTGTCACAAGCCTCGTCAATCGCGGAAGACAAGCGCTGGTGCCCTGTCCGAGCCCTTAAGTGGTACATAGAGAGGACCAAACAGCTACGTACCTCGGACAGGCTCTTCATTTTACCGCGGTCGCCCTACACCCCGGCCTCAAAGGACACCATTTCACGGTGGATGGCCGACTTAATTCGTGCCCACACCCAGCCTGGGGAACCCGTCCGGGCGCACGACGTCCGAGGCCACGCCACGTCCAGGGCGTGGTTCCGGGGGGTTCCCCTGGAAGATATTATGAAGGCGGCGGCCTGGAAGACCCCGTCTTCCTTTGTCGCCTGTTATCTCACAAACACCCCTGCCACGGAAGGGGATTTTGCCCGAGCGGCCCTAGGTCCGCCGCCCGCGAGATCCTCGACCCACCGCCAGGGCTCCTGTGTCACAAATGCATAGGTTATATGAGGTGAGGGAGTACGCGCTGTGAATTCCCCAAACCTTAACCGGTTTGTGAATTAACGAGCGACGTACTCACCTCATATAACATCCCGACCCGCCTCCCCACTATGGGGGACCTCGCGGACGGAACCATACAACCACGTCGGATACCCTCCTCGGATACTAGGGGAACTGGCCACACAGATATGACCATGTGACGGCCTTTCCCCCCAGGAATTTTCGAGGGATGTCGTGGGGTCCCGCCTACACCCACCGACGACCCACTCTGGACCCACTTCGGGCCCACTCAGGACCCACCTGTCACCCACACCAGCCCACCTAGGGCCTCTTCAGGTGAGAATGTTTTTGGTTGTATCCTCGGGGTTTCCGCCCCTTGGTCGATCCTCTCCCCCTTCTCCGTCCGGTGCCGCACCATTGCGGCCTGGAAATTACGGAAGGGAGATGGCCACACTTACATACAGACAAATTGCCAGATGCTAGAGCGAGGTTAATACGGTAATGCATAGGTTATATGAGGTGAGTACGTCGCTCGTTAATTCACAAACCGGTTAAGGTTTGGGGAAACAATTGCACCTGCGTGCAGATGATTATTATGCAGACCTATGGAAAAAAGTCCTGGCAGGATATGATTAATTTCAAAGTTTACCACAGGATTGCTGATTAGTATAGTCATCACTGAGTAGTAATGTATGAAACACCACAATACGTTAGCCTCTGAAACATACATGTTAAGGAATCTACCATTCTCTTGTGAGGACGGACCATTTTGGAGTTTGACCATACAGAAACATATTGCACAATGGCCTTGTCAATACCAAAGTAAGGTACCGCATGTTTTTCATCTACAGTATATGGGTGCTCCACAAATTTGTTATTCCTTACCAAAGGCAAAATGTAACTTAGAATCTATGCGATGGAATGTGTGTGTACTTGTCTCGGCCTCGCAAAGGTAACATGATGGGACAAAAGAAGTTGATCGGTAACACTAGTTGTTGGAGCAATAGATAACAATATAGTCACTGGTCCATATAAATAAAGGGAGAGGTTATCTGTTGTAGCTCTATATTACATGGAAAAAAAACAAGTTTGTGTGTTTGCATGAAGTTCATGCCCATGCCCAAGGTCATTTAAAGTCAAAGCCTGAAAACCTTGTAACACATGTTGACCAAAATTAAAAACTTGGTTGATAGTCATAGTTGGTATACATTTAGATTCCGCATGGTGAGTATGCGATAAGCCAACCCTATTGGAATTGTAGGGAGTCACTTGTCAACAGCTCAGGTCAATGTCTTGTGAATGTGAAAACTCAAAAAGTAGATCTTGATTTCAAGTATACATGCATGGAATGTGGATCTGCCTTATTGAGTATATAGGAACAGTATCCTTTTCTGTGAAAGTCATCTGAGGTCAACACAGGTCAAAGCATGAGATCTCAAAATCACACTCACTTTATAAAACATATAGTTTAAACTTTAGGTAATACTACAGCTTGATGTCAATATTGGGGTCAATATCGTGTCCGGAATGAGTTGACAGAAGTATGTTCACCTTAATGTGAAAGGACAGAAGGAAGATAGTTCAACAAATACACTGCCGTAGTAGTATGTTGTATGTATACGCCTCTACCGGTCTGGACCTATGAAGCAATCTGAGTATGATACATATACAAAATGTGTGTTTACGACCTATATGTATTGATAGGAAAATATCCAAGGCATACCTGACGACAGCTAATTCTGCAGATCCACTTCAGATCTCACTCACCCCTTTAGTCACAGGATATCTGAAGGGGAAACCCCAACTCCTTCCTGATGTAGTTCCATGGTTACCAGTGATGCATATTATAAATTGTCTTTCTTTGTCTTTCTGCAGAATGCCAGAGACGGAACAGGTATGTTGCTGTTTACATGCAAGTGAAGATTTTTTGTGTCGCTACAAAATGCAGACAGTAATGAAACGTGATACCTTGTTATCTTTAGCTGGACCTGAGATGTCTATCGCTGCTATGTACACTGTTGTGGGTATTGAACGTAGCTGCATGTATTGACTGTACACTAGTGTTTAATTACAGACGGTAGCAAGCTGTGGGTGTATTTTCTGGGATCGATGGTGGTATCTAACACTTCTGTTACACCTCATTCGAAACTAGGTCAGATTACCGGCATGAGACGTTTCTTTGTGCGCAAGTCTTCAATTCCTTTAAAGAATGACCTTCTGCAGAAATGTACTTCTTGATATGTTACAGAGCTCTCAAGAAAAACACTGAGTGGGCACTGGCAACGTCCTTGCAGCTTAGTACTGCGGATTTCATGATACTCACCTTTAAATATGCTCAAACTCTGGAATGCTCCTTCACGGCTTCAGAGATGCTGAGGTCATAGGCTCATCATTGCAGCTCGACATGTGTGAGCGAACAGTTTTGAGACGACAGAGTGGGGACAGACATTTTTTTTAAAGTGCAAATTAATATATACTGTATTTACCTTAAGCAACATTGACTTGGGGGAGGTGGTTGGGAGGGGACCACCATGATAGGGGACTATCTTCTCATGCTACCATCCCCTTGGCTCTGCTACTGGGGCATATATCAACCTAACCCAACCTGCTACTGGGGGAAACTAGCGGGTGAAGGGGGAGGGTTAGAAATCATGATACAGTAGGAGCAGGATAGGACTATCTTCTTGTGCTACCATCCCCTTGGCTCTGCTACTGGGGCAAATATCAACCTAACCCAACCTGCTACTTGGGGGAAAACTAGCGGCTGAAGGGAGGGGTGGGGGGGGGGGATTAGAAATCATGATAGGGGAGCAAATGTTTCTCATGCTACCAACCCAACCTGCTACTGGGGGGAGGATGGGAGGGATCATGATAGGAAGCAAATGCTTCACAATCTACCATGCCTTCTAACTTCTAATACTGGACTCACCACCTACAACACACTCTTCCTTTCAAATTTACAATTCAGACAGGTTTTCATTGTTCAATTAGTAAAGAAATCTGTTCATTATTCACTGGTTGAAGAAAGCTATCTTACCTTCATCCATTGCAATCATATTTTAAGGATTACTCACTTTGCAGATTTTTTTAGATTTTGCCTGAAATGATCGTTCCCAAATAGCTGGTATTTTGAGTACAAAAGACATTGAAGTAAATATCTCACAAATAGCAGGAAAACTTGTAGCTTATAATGTGTAACTCTTCCTCAGGTGATACTAAAAGAACCTGAACATGGTGCCAAAGTTATAAATTGGTTTTGTTTATGATCAACTTTTGAAAAGAAGGTCACCTAGTCCTGGTTGGCCCTAAAATTTTTGGATGCATTCACTTTCAGGAGAGCTCCCTCCATCTCCATATTCCTCTGCATCTTGAAATCTCAGTTTTCTTCTCCATCATTTTAAACAGTTCAACAGTGCTGTGGAATGTTGTTCATTCATAACCATCGCCTGCTCTTTTTGTTTTAATAGATCAATCGCTGGCTTAAGGTCATTTGAGGTCACGATTGGAAACTTCTCTGAACTCAATTCATGACACACAAAATAGAAACGCCGCTTCTCAGGCTGAACCTGATACTTTGGTATTTACTGTATCTGTAACAACCCTATTGTTTTTGGTGTAAGTCAAAGGTTATTATTTATGAATCATGCATTCCATGAAACACTTTTAAATTTGTTATCTTTTGAAACCAAGATGAACATTCTTTGATGAATCTCATTCACTTATTCACATTGGTGAGGGAAGTGATCCTATTGTTTTAATATTGTAGTCCAGGGTTTATTGGCTATCAACAACTTTAGGTATATATCACATGTCTTTGTTTTAAACTATGAAAAAAAACTTTTTCAAGAAAAGTTCAAAGGTTCCCTTTTTAGAAAGAGACATCTGGAGGGAACAGGCGTTGTACTGTAGATCGTAATTCAATTGTTTTTGGTTTGTTCGTACTGAAACAGACGCCCCTACCTAAATCAATCGCGGGGGAGGGGGAGTTATAACCGTCCCTCCCCCACCTCCCTTCTCCACCACCACCTTAGAAATACAGTGCTTGCTGAAATTTGGTCTTCTCCTTGGCTGGTTGGTCTATCATGTAGCATTTAGTATCAATGAATGTAATAAGACTGACCGTATTTCTAATATTATTAAGATTTAGAGCCTGTTTCCTTATTTTGATAATAAAGTTAGTACACACACAAGACAGTCAGTGTCTCAACATCCTTAGTTTTATCTTGCATGCTTCAGAAATGAGTTGCATACAAAAAACGTAACTGTCATGGTAACCAAAGAAGTAACTGTCATGGCAACCAAAGAAAAGACAAAGGCTGCATCAATGTGTAGTCACTTGTGCATTGTTTTTCGATGTTAGGCTAGATATGTTTGAATTGCAAATGATCTGAATATGACCTCCCTCTACAGGTATATCATAATCTTATCGAACAATTCCAATTGAACGTGGTTCCCTTGGGAAGTTGGGATAGAAATTGCACATTTATCTAAATAAATATTTATTGTGACTTTGGTGAAATAAGGCTTCTGCTATATATATTTCACCCTTTTAGGGGAATGTTATTTTTACAGTCAATTTAATGTTTTACTTGTTCCTGTAAAATCTGGGAATGGTAAAAGGTCCTTTAAATTTTCTGGAGTCAGGTCGTGGAACAGTCTTCCCCCAAATTTGAAATGCTTGCCAAATGTTAATATTTTTAAACACAATATGAAAACTTATGTATTTTGTTCAGATGTCGGATATTTGTATTGAGGGCTCCTCTGGAAAGCAGTGTTTCTGCACTGAGCAGGACTACCCTCATTAAAGATGACAATAATAATATAAAAAAAATCAACACATTCATTAAGCTGGGGGGAGAATTTCCTTGCTTTGAGTAGCTTGACCCTCGATGTTTACAAGTATGATTCTTTCTGTTTCTGGTGGAATATGTTCAAACCATTGAAATCACACAAGAATAGAGCTAAACCGTTGTGAAAAGTCAGCCAGATCGTCAGTTCCGCTAGCCTTTGAAAGAAAGTTACCGGTAATGCCTTCACTTTATATCCATATACCATCTTACCATCAGTTGTATATTCTTTGTCTTCCTCATATTTAATCCAGTCATTGTAAAATCGTCTTCACTTCTATCATCTTTTACACTCTTATCCTTGGTATTCTTTGCAGGACTCAAACTTTGCCATCAGCAGCACACTGGGTGATCTGCAGGTTAGTACGATTTAAGTTTAATTTAGCTGCAAAGTAAAATGATTCTTTCGAATGAACAATAATATTAGTAAGTTTAGTATGTCTGTTTCACGTATATAGTCTACAGGTAATAATTACCCAATCGTCATTCCAATTTTATACTTAATTTAGGAAGGAAGTCAATAATTCTGTGTCCATATTGGCTGGCTAGCCCAGCTTTCATTTCAGGTGTTGTACGTAATGTAACCCTCCTGAAAGGTCGTTCCTGTTATATTTGACATAAAATGTTAAAGAAAGGAACCATTTTCACAATAAAACAAATTGATACACAGTGTAGACCTGTGCAAAATTGTTTGTTTCAATTTTGTAAAGTTTAAACCAGAAAATATTTTTCCACTGTAGCAAAATATTATCTGTCTCCTTCCTTGGCAAAATATTTACTGTGAACTATCTGAGGGCATTTCAGAAGATAAATTGATACGCACTGGTCACGTTTTCCATTCCGTCATATACCTGTATTTGTGTGAAGTTGGGTAACATCTCAACAGCTTGAAGTTAACCCACTTTTGGTCTCAAGTAGAAAGTCCAAACATTGTGGAACCATACACAACATTCATTGTGTAGTGTTGTTACTGTTGTACAGTGGTATACAGTCATCTGTATGCAATTAGTTTACTCTACCAGGTTAAGTATGTTCAAAGAAAAAGTGTCACAGACAAGACTATCCAACAGCTTTAAAATGTTTTGGACAATTAAAGCTCATAACAAAAATCTGAAATACTATAAACTTTAAAACATGTTAGATACTACTATTAAAGCAGTTTGTAATAAAGTGATGATCTAGTAGATGATAATTGTATACCCTTATAAGTCCCCTTGTTGTCTTATTTACTGTTTGGCCAAAAAAGTCATCCCCGAGTCCATTGCCAGATAGTTTGGATGTGCCAGGGTCGGACAGGACGGGGTAGAGGGGGGCAGACAGGAGGGGAGGGGAGTGGTTCAGAATGAGAGCAACATTTAGGGGAGCACAGAATGTGGGTAATGCAAACTGGTGCCATGTTGGCATGTGTTACTTGAGCCTGCTTAACATAAGGCTTCGGATGGGGATGAAAGAGGGAATCACCTCAAACTTTTGTGCTTTCAATCATTTCAAGAACCTGTTCAATAACCTATTAGCAACAGAATTTTGGAGTTAGACTTAAGTTAATTATATAGTCAGTAGAAGTCAAAATTTGTGTATCTCTTTCTTTCTTTTTCTGATATGGAATATTTTGTTGGGGGAGGGGGGGTGCTGAATAGTTGGGGGAGTTTGTGCCCCTGCCATGCCCCCATGGCAATGTCACTGGTCATCAAAATCCTTGACAGTAGCATTACCAATGTGGGGAGGGGGATAGGGTCTCATGCCCCCCTCCCCCTCATATTACGTAATAATTTACACTACGTGATCAAATCCAAAGTCTGAAGGCCTTATTTAAGTGTAGAGTTATATCTGTGTATAGTACTTTATAGTACTGTTGGAGAGAGGGGAGGGGGTGGGTCATCAATCTGACTATTATTCATATTAATATTGAAGTGTTTCTAGGTGATATCATCTATGGAATGTAATCATGAATAATTTCAAACTTTATGATTGTTTAGTGGACAAAAAGAAGAATTGAAGTTTAATTAATTGCAGTATTTAAAGTAGTGCTCAACATGCTTGGTGACAGTACGGGCGTGGCTTAACCTCTCCTCTTAGGGTGGCCCAAAGCTTTTCCGGAGGGCAGGCAGAACCTACTGTATGTCCTAAAAAAAAAAAAATCTGACCTTTTTTAGGGGCCAGACAAAAATTTACCCCCCCCCCCCTTTGTAAGAAGTAAGTGAAATCACAAAAAGGTTAATACCTGCTGCACTATGCCAGACTATTTCAAATTATCAACTTGACCTTTGTAACATGGAATATTTTTATATGAGGGCAGCATGCATGTTCTTAAAAACACAACTGATGACCAGTTTGCTAGTCCAGTTGGTGGTACATGCAGTGTTTTCCTGACAGGCAGTTGATAGTGTCTGACAGTTTTAAGAAATGTAACTTATCAAGGGGCATTAATGTGACCTTGACCAGTACAGGTAGTTTATTGCAAACAGTGTGCAGTGGATGTAACAACACCTTCATCATTGTTATTTATTTATGTATTTGTTTGTTTACTTACTTTTTAATTTATGTATTTGTCTTTTAACTTATTTATGTTTTTATTTGTTCAGATTATTTACTTCTTTGTTTATTTATGCAATTGTTTTTTCGTTTAGACATATTTGTTTATTTGTGTAGTAATTTGGTAACGTGTTCGTGTAGTGATTTGTTTAATTCATTTACTCATTTGTTTATTGATGTACGGTAGTTGTTTTTTTCGTTTATTTTATTTTTTGTTTGTTTATTTACATTTTGTAGTTGCTAGGCATGACACGATACGACACGTCCATTTTAGATTCAGCACAAATTTTTGGTTCCTTGCTAAAAGCAAAGGAACCTATGTATTCAGGTTGGCGTGTGTGTGGGTGTGTGTGTGTGTGTGTGTGTGACGCTTAAGCTTGTATGCACGATAACTCAACAAGGGATTGACTGATCATGATCAAACTTGGTGGGTGGGTGGCCCATAGTGAGTAGATGAACCCTATTGTTTTTGGTGCCCACAAAGGTCACCAAAGGTCAGTTATGGTCCAAAAACCCAAAATACTAAAACTGCAATAACTCCCAGTGCCAATGTGCGACAAGGTTGATATTTTGGGACAAGTTGTGAACTGGTTAGGGAAACATTTTGAAACTTAACGGTCATGTGATGTGAGGTCACCAAAGGTCAATTAATGTTAAAAAACTAGTTTTTTTGCGATAACTTGAGAACGAATTGTCCGTTAGGGTTGGGAGTTGCTTCAGTGTAATCCAATTGTCGACCCACATCTGGGTGACCCTTGACCTCAATTTGACCTCTGGTGACCTTTTCATGTTTTGGGGATTTTTACAGTTTCGATGCTATTTTCAGATGTCAAAGGTACCTTCCGATCATAAATATCCATAGGTTGACCCCCGTGTGACCTTTGTGTGCGAACTTATAAGGGGTCAAAGTTTTCGGTCGGAGTTAGGATGGCTGTACAGACTTATCGTGTTGATTTTTGGAATCAGCAGATCAAACTACATTTGAAACCAAGGTCAAAAGGTCAAAGGTCACATTAGAAAAAATGTGCTTAGTTTGGGAGAAAACGGGCGAAAAAGAAAATGTTTGGTTTTGATGCTAGATTTGGATATCAAAGGTACCTTCCGATCAAAAATGTCAATGGGTTGACACCCGGGTGACCTTTGTGTGTAAAGTTATACAAGGTCAAAGTTAATTTTCAGACATTTAATGCAATAACTCCCAGGGCCAAGGTGTAACAAGGTTGATATTTTGGGACAAGTTGCAAATGGTATAGAGGAATATTTTCAAACTTAACGGTCATGTGATCCGAGGTCATCAAAGGTCAATTAATGTTAAGAAACTAGTATTTTGGGTGAGAAAATGGGCAAAGAAAAAAATGTTTGAATTTTTACAGTTTTGATGCTATATTCACGTCTCACCAATCAAAAATGTCAATAGGTGTACCCCAGGTGACCTTTGTGTGTGAAGTTATATGAGGTCAAAGTTAATTTTCAGACATTTAGTGCAATAATTCCCAGTTCCAAGGTGTGACACAGTTGATATTTTGGGACAAGTTGCAAATGGTATAGGGGAATATTTTCAAACTTAACGGTCATGTGATCCGAGGTCACCAAAGGTCAATTAATGATAAAAAACTAGTATTTTTGCGATAACTTGAGAATGAATTGTCCGTTAGGGTTGGGAGTTGCTTCAATGTAATCCAATTGTCGACCCGCATCTGGGTGACCCTTGACCTCAATTTGACCTCTGGTGACCTTTTCATGTTTTGGGGATTTTTACAGTTTCGATGCTATTTTCAGATGTCAAAGGTACCTTCTGATCATAAATGTCAATGGGTTGACCCCTGTGTGACCTTCGTGTGCGGAGTTATACGAGGTCAAAGTTAATTTTCAGACATTTAATGCAATAACTCTCAGTTCCAAGGTGTGACACAGTTGATATTTTGGGACAAGTTGCAAATGGTATAGGGGAATATTTTCAAACTTAACGGTCATGTGATCCGAGGTCACCAAAGGTCAATTAATGATAAAAAACTAGTATTTTTGTGATAACTTGAGAACGAACTGTCCGTTAAGGTTGGGAGTTGCTTCAATGTAATCCAGTTGTCGACCCGCATCTGGGTGATCCTTGACCTCAATTTGACCTCTGGTGACCTTTTCGTGTTTTGGGGATTTTTACAGTTTCGATGCTATTTTCAGATGTCAAAGGTGCCTTCTGATCATAAATGTCAATAGGTTGACCCCCGTGTGACCTTCGTGTGCGAAGTTATACGAGGTCAAAGTTAAAAAATATTAATGAGGTCACAGGTCAAACGTGAAAAACTTCCAAGTTGCAATAACTTGGCTACTTTTTATTGGAATTTCGTCAAACTTGGTATGATATTGGTAGATAGTCTCCACACACTGATGTGTGTTGCAATTGATATCATGCATGTTTATAGGGGGGGGGGCCTAGCATTATTTCGTTATGAAAAGTTTGTATGCACAATAACTCAACAAGGGAATGACCAATCATTACCATACTTGGTGAGTGGGTGGCCCATAGTAAGTAGATTAACCCTGTTGATTTTGGTGCTCATTTCATGAATATTAATGAGGTCATGGGGTCAAACGTGAAATACTCCAAATTGCAATTACTTGGCTAAGTACTAGTCAGAATTTCGTCAAACTTGGTATGATGATAATGGTAGATAGTCTTCACACACTGATGTGTGTTGCAATTGATATCAGAGCTTAGCATTACTTTGGCAACAAAAGTTTGTGAGCATAAATTAATGTTGTTGTATTAGGGCTTTGTTAGAAATTTCCCTATGAATGGAACTAATGAACAGCAGCAAGGAACCATGAAATGTTTTCATTCTGGTTTTCTTTTTGATTTTGTCATGCAGCATCTGACACTCTCGTCCAAAGACCAGCACGTCCAACAAGAGTTGAAGCACATTCTCGAGAAATACGGTAAAGCCATCGTAGTCCAAGGCGAAAAGTCAAAGTATTTCATAGAAATGGTCGAGAGGGTGATAGACATCAGCGAGGTATCGGCAAGGGAGACGAAGCAGCTGGACGAGCACGTGAAACGGCTGGCAGAGGAGCTGCGGAACAAGGAGATCAACATACAACAGCTCCAAGCCACCATCTCAGTGCAAGAAACAGAGCTCTCCCGACTTCAGATGGATCTCTCACGCTTGGAACGAACTTCCTACGACGGCATCTTAATGTTAGAGATCAAGGATTACTCCAGGAAGAAGACTGAAGCTCAGAATGGCCCCACTTCATTCTACACCGATGCATTCTACACGGACAAATATGGATACAAGATGTGCGCACGCATTTATCTGAACGGCGACGGGGTAGGCAAGGGCACCCATTTGTCAATTTTCTTTGCGATCAAGAAAGGTCCCTACGATAGCTATCTGAAATGGCCGTTTCAGCGCCGAGTGACTTTCACGTTGCTCAATCAGGAGGGCAAGGAGGACATCAGTGATTCCTTTCGTCCAGACACGACCAGTTCCTCCTTCCAGAAGCCCAGACGAGATATGAATATTGCTTCCGGCTGTCCGATGTTCGCTTCTCATTCAGTGTTAGAGAACCCTCGAGAAGGGTTCTTGAGAAGTAACACCATATGCATAAAGGTCATAGTTGACCCCCCACCATCTCGTTGAAATGGTTATCTGTTGATTTCATTGGTGGTGGTGGTAATGGTGTCCCACCTGGCCAGGTTGAAATCGTGATCTGTCATTGAGACATTTTATGGTTAAGACTGCACATTCTCGCTAGAAGATTTATACAGCTCTATCCAGCCTCATTATAATAATAAAAATAATAATAAAAAGACAGAGAAATCAAAGGAATAAAAAATCTATGTAAAATACGAACACAAAAAACTAAAATCACGAGAAGACTATAAAATAGACCAAAACCTATAAAAAACAAAACAAAGGATAAGCACATAAAATAGAATTGTACAAAAGTAAAAGTCTGTCCATGTTTCTGTCAAGCACACTATGGAACTTTCCCAAACTCTGTGCAAGTGAAGTTTTATTTGGATTTAAGGAAGATATCATTTATGGATGAAATGTACCTACAGAATGGAACGAGATACAAAGATACAAATGCATCCTAAAGTTAGGATGATAAAACAAGATGTTTCTGTCAAGCACACTATGGAACTTTCCCAAACTCTGTGCAAGTGAAGTTTTATTTGGATTGAAGGAAGATTTCATTTATGGATGAAATGTACCTACAGAATGGAACGAGATACAAAGATACAAATGCATCCTAAAGTTAGGAAGATGAAATGAGATGTTTCTGTCAAGCACACTATGGAACTTTCCCAAACTCTGTGCAAGTGAAGTTTTATTTGGATTTAAGGAAGATTTCATTTATGGATGAAATGTACCTACAGAATGGAACAAGATACAAAGATACAAATGCATCCATAAGTTAGGAAGATGAAACCTGTGATAGATTTTCTGTTTAAAATCGTGATGAGCATTGTCAGTTGCTGATTATTTTCAGTGTGTCCAGATAATACTTTCTTTTCACTAATTTGTGATGCTGATGCCATGTTATATATCACTGATTTGCAGGAAGGAAATATTTTCAAAAGAGAATCAAACATTTCTTGGAAAGTTTCTTTCTAAGTCTGATGAATTATCAAATGTTTCCTTACAAACCTTTATCTGCTCCCTATGAATAATTTTACTGTCATTGAGAAGACTAACAGGTGTGACCAGAAGGAGATCAAGTACAGTATGTCTGGCTCCCAAAAGGGGTATTTCTTTCAAAAGGTGCCGCAAAAAGGTTTTCATATTTTGTGACTGAAACCTTGACTTTCCTGCAAAAAGTCCAAGTTTTCCCCGTACCTGTTTCTTCAGCCTATTGTGTGACCCATTAGATCTGCATGCTTCGGTCAACCATATTTGGATGACTAGCCCCACAAGTCCTCAGAAATACACGCATGAAACAAGAATCCGTGGATACGAATTTATAGTTCGTCGATACCAATTCCAATTCGTGTCTTCAAACTACTAGTTCGTTGAAACATATGCCGTTAACAGTTTGTAGGAAAGCAATTGATAATTTATCAGAAGGTGACAAATAGTTCATGGAAAATGTAATAGTTTGTCTGAGAGAATTCTTTCTTTCTTTTTTTATTCGAGAAAGAAATTGCGGAAAGAGGTACAGCTGCATTTTTGAAGCAGCTTCAGTTATTGTTTCCGCTTCTAGGTTTTTGGTTTCACCTACACTCATATCCACTGCAGTCATATATATATTGTTGAAGTTTGTAATAACTGCTATGTTAATCTTTGTACAAACATAATCCTTTGTAGGGCAACTTGTTTATATATATATTGATAATACGTTTGCTGATCTTGTAGTGTGAATGACCTGTATTGAGCAAAAGGATTATTATTGGTGGAGGTCAGAGGTCGTCAAGGTCAAACTGTATAGTGCTTACATATAGACATGCTACTTAAGACCTTCAAATATAAATCTTTATTTTTCCTCATGCTCAATATGTTATGTGTCATATTAAGTATACTATCAACCATTGATTTTTGGTCAAATGTTATTTGAAGGTATGAGACCTGAAAACTGAGGAAGTAAAAACCAAACCATTTCTGCGTAATTAATTATATTTTTCTATTCAAATCCAAATCCAATTCTTTCCTCATGCTCAATATGTTATGTGTCATATTTAGCAGACTATCATCTATTGATTTTTGGTCAAATTTTATTTGAAGGGTATGAAACTTGAAAAGGAAGTACTAAAAACCAAACTATTTCAGCTGAATAATTTCTATTTTTTTTATTCAAATACAACATTGAGCCTTAAAGGAGACACAAACCCTACCATCCTAATTGGTCATTCTGATTGAGATCACTGTCATAAATAACTTCACCAAACAGCTAAGTAAAAATCTTATTCCATTTGGTAGATATCATGGATTTAATTCAGCACACCCAAGACTGAGGACTTGGTCAAGTCTAAAATATGACATCAGCGAGCCACGTGTGCTTCATTCGTTTGTAAAGTTCTTCTTTGTTTTTGACAAAGTTTATTTTTTGTAATGGAGATGGGTTTAGCTGAATTTAAAATAACCAATCGGGTTCTTCACTCGACCTAATGATTACATTGCGTCAACACTGTTCTCATTCTACCCCGAAAAAAAGGAAAAGAAAAGTATAAACTGTTTCAGACTCTAGTGACATTATGACATCACAGATAGATCTAGAAACGAGAGCTCCAAGACAAGACCTATTTAGCCAGGAAATCTCCCAACAGAATGATATCTTAGCTGTTGTTTTGGGAGAGTTTATATCCATCACAAAGATCTCTGTCATATAAGCCAAAGATGATGGATGGGTTTGTGTCCCCCTTTAAAGTCCCTCTTATGATTTTGGTTAATCATTGAATCTTTTAGTGCAATTTGTCATATCAGGTAAGGCCTAAGATAAGTATCAGGGGGCTGTGTGGTGATGCTACACTTATGAGTGTATTGAAATATTGTGTATATTGTATCAGGTATAAACTCATTGGTGCTCTGCTGATCGGTATATTAGTACTGATCAGTTTGAGAGCGTGGTGGCCAATTGGCTAAGGCATCGGACTCATGATCCAAGGATTGCTGGTTCAATTCCTGCCCACAGTAGTTCTTTACGTTGTGTCCTTGGGCAAGATGCTTTATCTCACTTGCCTCTCTCCACCCAGGGATATTAAATGTGTACCTATGCGGTAACTTGTCATTGGGCGCAGTATATAAGTACTGCCAACTGCTGCCAGGAGTAATATAACGTCTGTAAAGCACTTTAAGACCTATTGCTGGTATAGAGCGCTATATAAAAAGCAATTATTATTATGTATACTTAGGCTGTGTGGTGAGAACTACACTTACGAGTGTATTGAAATATTGTGTATATTGTATCACGTATAAACTCATTGTAGGTAAACTTAGGCTGTGTGGTGAGAACTACACTTACGAGTGTATTGAAATATTGCATACATTGTATCAGGTATAAACTCATTGGTGCTCTCCTGATTGGTATCCACACAGCTCCTCTTTCCTGTTATCAGATCAAATTTAGAGGTGAAACTCTTCATTGCTCCTGTTTCTCATAAGTTGTTTGAAGATCTTCAGGGAGAGATATAATATAAGTAAAGAAATAATGCCATATTCATAGACGTTTAGTGCCATACAGAGAAAAGTATTTTGAAATCGTTCTAACCAAAGTAATTATTCATTCTGAAATGCTGTAATGTATGCTATTACTTGGTTGTTAATTTGTTTTTTGATTTTGGTATGACTTATTCTTTACATGTGTTGTGTTAGGAGAGTGGGGTAAGTAAGGGAAGTATACCGTAGTCCCTACACTATAGAGCATACAGATCTAATGGGTCACACAATAATAGGCTAAGTTTAAACTTGGACTTTTTGCAGGGAAGTCAGGGCAGCTGTCTGAAGGAATTAATTATTGGGACGTTGGATTGATAGCTATTAAATATAAAATCTTTTCTCTGTATGGCACTAATGAGGTTTGTTAATTCTACCTACCAAGCTCAGGTTCAAAATTTTCTAGGAGATGTAAAATTACCTTTTCCATTCACTGCTGACTTACAGTAAAAGGATATCGTATATATATATATATCTGTGACTTGAGTCTAAGTATGAGCAGATTCCACAGTTTAATGCAAAAAGGTTCAACAATATACAATGATGATGTCAAACCTTATGATGATGATGTCAATCCTTACGGCGATGATGTCAAAACATACGACCATGATGTTAATCCATGATGATGATGTAAATCCTTACGATGATGATGATGATTATGTAAATATATATATACAATGATTTATTGGATTAAAGGATGATTATTATTACAACTCAGTAGTGTTTATTTGCTTACTAGATAATTGTGTAAAGCTATTGGAAACTCGATATATATTATAATGTCTGGTATTTCTTGTCAGGAATGAAAAGATTAGGAATGGAGAGGTTTCCTGGTTACAAAAGTATTGAATCATAAGTTTGTTGTGTACACAGTTATTTTTTTTATTTTTTTGCTTTCTTCGTTAGAATTGTTTTCTCTGTATTATTTTATTATACACTGGTTATAAGAATTCTCAAGTGATTGGTTTGATTATAGTATAAATGCTACCAAATGCATGGTGTTAATAATTATCCAGTTAACCAAAATCTGCTGTAAATTATGATGTCGAACCTAATGATGATGATGTAAATCCTTACAATGATGATGATGTAGATTATTGATTATTGGATGATTATGATTGCAACTCAGTAGAGTTTATTTTACTAGATATTTGTGTAAAGCTATTGGAAACTCCGACATAGATTATCATTTTTGGTATGTCTTGTCAGGAATGAAAATATGAGGAAAGGTTTGGTTTCCAGGTTTTTCAAAAAGTATTGAATTATAAGTTTGTTGCTTATACAATTTTTTTTGTTGCTTTTCTTTGTTAGAAATTTTTCTCCGTATTATTTTATTATACGTTGTTGTTTTGTTCTATATTATCTTTATCTTATTTGGTATTTTGATGTATATACTTGAGTAAACTTGCATCATTGGAAAAGGTAAATTAGAGTTTAAAGGAATTCTCAAGTGATTGGTTTGATCGCAGTATAAATTCTACCAAATGCTTGGTGTTAATAATATTTTAGTTAAGCAAAAGCTGCTGTAAATCATGATGGTAAGTGGTTTAATAGTGAAGTTTTATTTGGATTTATAGGAAAGATATCAGTTATGAATGAAATGCTCTCACAGAATAGAACAAGATAAAAAGAAATGAATGAACCTTAAAATTAGGAAGATACAATTTGTTGTAATAGAAAGCATCGTACAGCAGAGGTGAAGCAGTAGAGGGCTTCATAGGGGCATATCCCATCTTTAACAACCCCCCCCCCTCCCCAACCCATCTGGCATGAACTATTCGATGATGTACATGAAACAACCTTGATAATGCAAACAGTAAACATTGGTTGCTTCTTTTTTTTCCTTTTCTTTGTTTTTAGCCATCATTTATTGTCAAATCTTTTGCCATAATAACAAATTTATATAAAAACATATATATGACACTAAATAACTGTTTGATTACAACTATTCAATATTCAAAGAGCATAGCAAAATTACTAAAAGTGTCTCTTAGGAGATTGTATGATAGAGGTACTCCATGTTTACCAACTTGTTTTCTCAACTTGTAACAGAAATTTTAATTTATACAAAAATTTGTTAACGTTGGGAATGCTCAAAGTTACTTTCTTCTGGAATACCGTATATAGTATTTGATATGAAAGAATAAAGATTCAACTACGGCGGTCATAAGGTGACATCCGAGATGTAGAGTTGACATGTTAGCATAACACGGCATCTCGACAAAATTAGGAATTTTTGTCGAGATACCGACTTACGCTAACTTGACATCTCGCTAAAATTTGTCAAAATGTCGAGTTGACATGTTACGCCTAACTCGGCATCTCGACAAAATTTTGATTTTTGTCGAGATACCGACTTTCGCTAACTTGACATCTCGGTATAATTTGTCTAATTGTCGAGTTGACATGTTACACCTTACTCGGCATCTCGACAAAATTTTGATTTTTGTCGAGATACCGACTTTCGCTAACTTGACATCTCGGTATAATTTGTCTAATTGTCGAGTTGACATGTTACACCTAACTCGGCATCTCGACAAAATTTTGATTTTTGTCGAGATACCGACTTTCGCTAACTTGACATCTCGGTAAAATTGGTTTCAAATGTCGAGTTGACATGAAAAACCTAACTCGGCATCTTGACAAAATTTTGATTTTTGTCGAGATACCGACTTTCGCTAACTTGACATCTCGGTATAATTTGTCTAATTGTCGAGTTGACATGTTACACCTAACTCGGCATCTCGACAAAATTTTGATTTTTGTCGAGATACCGACTTTCGCTAACTTGACATCTCGGTATAATTTGTCTAATTGTCGAGTTGACATGTTACGCCTAACTCGGCATCTCGACAAAATTTTGATTTTTGTCGAGATACCGACTTTCGCTAACTTGACATCTCGGTAAAATTGGTTCCAAATGTCGAGTTGACATGAAAAACCTAACTCGGCATCTCGACAAAATTTTGATTTTTGTCGAGATACCGACTTTCGCTAACTCGACATCTCGGTATAATTTGTCTAATTGTCGAGTTACCATGTTACACCTAACTCGGCATCTCGACAAAATTTTGATTTTTGTCGAGATACCGACTTTCGCTAACTTGACATCTCGGTAAAATTTGTCTAATTGTCGAGTTGACATGTTACACCTAACTCGGCATCTCGACAAAATTTTGATTTTTGTCGAGATACCGAGTTAGGTGAAACATGTCAACTCGACATTTGGAACAAATTTTACCGAGATGTCAAGTTAGCGTAAGTCGGTATCTCGACAAAAATTCATTATTTTGTCGAGATGCCATGTTTTGCTAACATGGTAACTCTACATCTCGGATGTCACCTTATGACCGCCGTATTCAACGGATGCTTCAATAATAGTTGATACCGAAAAAAAATATCCGACTTGGAAAAAATAAAGTTTCTAACATTAGTTGCTATTACAAAATATAAAGTACTTCTAAGAGGGAGCATGCATCTTTTGGAAGCTTTGTACACAAGTGAACAGTGAACAGTTATAACATATCTCAAGATGTGTACCTAACTTGTGGCATGAAACATTTGTTCTTTATTTTCTATTGGTGAGCATTGTCAGTTGCTGATTATGAGTGGTATGTTCATTAATTTGTCTTCTCTATACGAGATTTTGGAGATGAAAGTAAAATTGTCAAAAGATGCAGTTTTTCTAGCATTTATGATGTTATTGTATCCTAAAAGCAAGTCAATCGCTGACTATGGAGGTAAGTTTAAACTTCTGAGATACCATTCTTTAGTAAAGGTAAGTTGTTAGTGAATTCCAGTTTTGGTGAGGTGTTATCAGCTGCTTATTATTCTTATAATAGTTTCATTACTTCTTTTATTTCACTGTCAAAGATTTTGCAGAAAGACTGAAAATATTTCCTTGTAGATGGTGCTTCCTTTCAATTTATTCTATGGAAATTTAACAAGTTAATCACTTACTTAGTTTTGTCTTAATTCCACAAAGGTAAGTTGCCAAATGTCATACAGTTTCTATCATTTTGCCTGTTAGCTTTCAACAGAATTTTGAGCTCGGGATATGCATTTAGAGTTCAAATAAACATGATCATTTGATAATTATAAATTCATTATTGTTTGTATTCTCATTTTTTAAGTCAATTGTTTTGGTATTATAAAGGACAACATTTAAAGAATGTCTCATTAATTGAACTTGACATTCATAACAAGGGCATCAGATCAGGGGATTATAGCCTACTTCTTGGTTCAGTGGGGTTTGGGAAATATATGATCAATTTATACCCTACTTCTGTCATCGTTGTACCAATATCCTCCTCTGTTACCCTCCTTTAGCCGATGCACGTCTCAATACATCTCCACCCCCCTCCCCTCACACACCCTTATTGTCATACTTAAACCTCACTTTTTTGTGGCAGTTAAAGCACCAACAACCTTAAGATTGTAAAAAGAAAATTAGTACTTTTGATGGTAAGTTTACTTCTGTTATTGATGTACCCTTCCACTAAACTGCCCTCCTCTAGCCAAGACATATCTCGTTACACTCTATAATTCCCGTTCCAGTGATAAACCACTATTGATGATCAATAATGACTGATAGAATGTTATTTTCTCACTCGCCTACCACCCCACCTCTCCCCCCGCTACAGCCCTCCTGATTGGTAGGCTGTTGTAATTACCGATGTGCCGCTAGTATAGATATAGAATGTGCACTAGTTTTGAAGATGCAAAACGGCATCTGGTCTGGCAAAGAACTGGCCCACATTTTTCATGGACAGGTGGGATCCACGGAGGGAGGATTTTATCTCTTCTGATTTTGTTTGGCACAAAAACAGCTGCAAATATAATTTTGCTCAAACAAGTCACATAGTGCCATGGGATTTTTTTATTTTTTATTTCACACACAGACACTCCTTGCTTTTTACAGATGTTTGCTTATGTAATGTTATGTGACAAGGGCGTAGGAACCGGGGGCGCCAGCCCCCCCCCCCAGTAAAAAATGTGGAGGGGCGGAAGTATCATTCCGACCCCCCCCCCCGCTTCGCAAGTCAAAAAACCCCTTTTTCATTTCCAAATGAGAAAAAAAATCTCATTTGGAGCACCAAATTGCATCTAAGGCCTGCTGAAAATACAAAATTAAGTTTACAAAATGGAGTGGGTGTTGAAGTGTGCTATATTGCACCAAATTGCATCTGAGGCTACCTGGAAATGCAAAAAATTACAAAGGGGCGGGGGATACCCCCTCCCCTTAGACCCCTCCCCCAGGCCGGCCATCAGTCTTCAGCCCCACCACTCAAAAGTACCTTCCTATGCCACTGTTATGTGATGGTAGAAAGCTCGGTATATTCTCCTCCGATATTTCTCCTCACCCACTCCTTTCGAAACATTCTGTGCCATCAGTGACAAGGAGACCATGATCCCACCCACCCCTCCCTCCCTCAATCGTCAGTTGGGGAATTGGTTCTATATCGTTCAGTAGGGGAAGAATGAGGTTCCTCCTCCTCCGGGAGCACTACATTCCTCTTTTGAACCTCACACAGAGGTAAGCTCATATTATGTTTATCGTCTCCGTTGTTGTTGTCAATGCTAATCAGGAGCTCGGAGGAAAGGTCGACTGAACATAAATATGATTTAAATATTAATGGAATTAAATTTACTGTTGAATAATGGAGTATCAAGTAGACATTGTATATGACGTGACGTCATAACGTCAATAACGCTAATAAGTAGCCCGTAGCTTTGACTGACAATAAGCTCACTGAGTTCTGACCAACCTGTTAGGCCTTGCTTTCACTTTTCACAAAAGAAACAATTGATATAGGACCAATATCAAGACCCTATAGGGTTGTTGGCCTTTACAGAAGGACTATTAACCACGTATCCGGCAAGAATTGTCAAATAGCTTTGGTACTCGGATAGATCTTCACGACATACATGACACTGAACTACGATATAACTGGTATCCGTTCCAATAGAACCCTTTCCTCACCCCACTCCCACCCTACTATACCACCCTACTCCCACCCTACTATCACCTTACTGCCCCCCCCCCCCCATCAGCAGTGGATGTTCGAGTTCATTCGCTGGACCACGTCCGTGTAAACGAATGCTGGGTGTTCGTCCAACGATTCTTGGGAGAAAGACCAAGTGCCATTACTATTAATAGAGGATAAAATTATAATTAAATAGCTACAATATATTACATTTTACGCTTGAATGATTGCTTCCTCTGACGTCACAACCATAATTTACATCTTTGTGTAGGTCAAGAGTAACCCAGAAGTCCCACCACGGTCGGCTCGATTACGTCATTCTCTTTTAAGCAGCCTCTAATTTGCATTACAATAATATACCATTGTTATTGTTACAAAGTTATTAGGACTGAATCTCCCAAATTATTTGAGGAATTCCATTGATCTGCTTGAATCTGTTTCATTCATAAAGTAACCAATGATTATACTCTTTGTAAGCATCAATAAGCCTATGCATATATCCTATGTACAGTATATACGGCACATCCAGATATCTGTGTTATGTAGTACCGTATTTTTCACATTTTTCAACAATCCCTGTAAGGGAAAAAGGGAGAAAAGGGGAGTAGATAAAGACATATTGGCCCCTCATGTTCAGGTCCTATACATGATGACTACGAGAGCTCCATGGAAGCATGAAAGGACCCATGGATAGATAGATGGATGGGCGGTTCGATCGACTAAACGTGGTTTACGTCATGTAAGTTCCCATCATACATAGTATTTTTAATATATTGTAAGTATTGCAGCTCGTTTTTCCATATGAACATGTGTTATCCTATTATAATATATAGTCTATACGTTGGTAGGCCTAATGGGCCCCAAAGTCAGTATGGAAAGTTTTTCAGTGATATTTCCAGGTAATGAGGGCATAACATTCTTTTAACACGGCATTATGTAGGTTATTCAATGTTTTACAATCGTATAGAAGGTCTAGCAGAGGCATATTCGACAATCCTGAAAATGATAAGATTAAGGTACCGCACCTAATGTTAGAGTATGTTACCGTGAGTTGAATTGTACGTAGCAGGAACAGTGACAACTTTCCATGAAAGGTAACTTAAATAATATAGCACTGCGTTATGAAATCTGTGAGACAGTTTGGGTTATTCCTGAATTGCCCCACTGTGGACACGTAAGATTTTGTAATGAATTATTCGGTATAAATGTGGGCAGGCTAATAGAAACAAATACTGCGGTACTCTAAATATGCCTCAGAATGCGTCCTTTGATTTCTTAATTATATCTGGGGGCCGGGGAACGCAATACATCCATACAATGGGTCGCATTCAACGACCCTATACAGCCACACTCCTCATTCGCCTACAGCCACACCTACAGCCCGTCCCGTCCACGCCCCTGCTTATATCAGACGGGACAGCATGTGGTAGCCTCCGCCTCCCCACCCTCCCACCTATGAAATCATGTGCATGTCACGTACAGACAATATGGCGCTCTTTGGGAATCTATATCACACTATGGCACGGGGACATAAGTAAGAGCAATATCCAGTATTTACCGGGGTAACAGTTCCCATTTTTGGGCATATATAGCTATTGAGTTCCTCGATCGACAGATTTGTGTCATGAACGCCATATAGGCTACACACCCCAATGTGTGTGTGTGTGTGTGCTTTGCTCCGTACATAGTGTGAGTCCACCCCGTGTCCCACCCTGGCTGGAATGTTAAAACGGTTAAATAAATCATATGAAATTTGTTATACATCCCTTCATATAGAGGGTTCGGTATACATCCAAGATGTTACCGGATGCATTGTTTTAGGGTAACTATATTTCTTTTTGTTGCGCATGGGGTGGCCAGGGGTTGTATGGGCAGCCCGGTATTCCCCTTCCCCTGAAAGTGGTCTTTCTAATAACGCATAAACTTTGGACAAGTTGTTGTTGTTATTGACTTTCTTGCTATATATTTATACAGTAGTCAAAACAAAAGTTAAAACAAAGGAATACAGTCGATAGCACTTTAACATATTCTTGATTAGACTAAACATGGTAATGTCAGCCAACTCGCCCCATCAAATTATGATCTTGAAGCGTACACTGTAGACTATACAGTCCTGCGGATATTGACACCATGAGTTGAGTCATGACTCGAGACCGCACCAGTTTTTGACAATGCAGCAACTAAAGCGGTGTAACAAATCTGAAAATGACTGCCAGCAAAAATAGACTATAGTGTAACGACCCCCCCCCCCTCACCCTCGTACCCAGTGAACTAATGACTATAGACACGTTTTTGCGTTTTAATAGCTTGCCCTCCCAACTGATTGTACCAGTTTACAAGAATTACTCTTCACAAAACAAACAAACTTGATGCTGACAAAAAACCAGTAATGATAATCAATTCAGCTGTCTGGATTTAAGATGTTGTAGCCTGGTTTGTATAGCACTTAAAATGATGGAATAGCCTATGCATATTCATATATAATGGAATGGAAATTTCTGGATGAGGCTGAGAGGCCTACCAACATTCTTTGACAACTGAGATTATGAAACTTTCGGTTTACCCTCGTGCCGTGAGGTGCATAGGAAAGAATACCATGCCATGAACACATGCGCAAAGCATAGGAATTAATGCAAAGAGATAATTATCTGCTTAAAGAGGTCGGTCACCTCGAATATCTAGGACCGATGGAGGAGAGGACTCCCCAGTGCATTTATCCTTTCTCTCTAGCTCTCTCCGCACCACCTGACAATGCGAAAATGTATTTTTCGTTGCTATATAGTCTAGCCTAGAGTAACAGAGTTACGGCATCTGTTAGATTGGAAGCCTTGCTCATAACTCCACATGTCCAATGTCCTTGCTATGTAACTAAGAGGATAAAGTTTGAAAACAGAAATTGATGATATATATTTGAAAATATTGGTCATTAATTAAAATGAGACCGATTTCCTCCAAAATATTTTCCGCATATCTTACATCTGCTAGAAAATTCTTAAAAGGCCATGTACATCGATAAGCTATGATAATATATTTGTAAAATACATGTCCAAATCATTATATTAGGTATAGCTAGATATTCAAGGGGCGGGGCTTGCCTATGGGTTAAGAGGGGGTGTTCCTAGATTGTTTAGTGCCAATTGGCGGCATTTTTTTTCTCTCATGACGAAGTTTTCACTTAGGTGCAAGCCATTCATCTTGCGAGGAGGGTGTGGATTTTCATAACGTCCACACGCGAGACGGTTCAATATTGTATCAGGCTTTCCCCTCTTATATTTCATAACCTGCTTCATCCCGACCTCAAACGTACTTCTAATACGCTGCATGCATTCCGCCCCATACATTCATTGGTTGTTTTCCTATACCGTACGACACATGGTTGCGGCGAAGAAATGAGACTAGAAAGCATGCAGGGACAAAGGTTCGGAATTGATCTGACGAGCCACATTGAATTTTTATTCAATCCACAGGCTTCAATCTATCAATCTGTTACGTTGAAATATATACTATCGCAGGTAGTCCCCGTAGTTAGGCCTTTCTACCAAATCCACAAAGAATACGTATTTCATATCTTTCTTTACCAAAAGGTTTTGCAGGCCTCATATAATGGGGTTGCCGCAATTGCCCACATGAATGTGTAAAACGAGAAGAACGATCACTTCTCAGGTTCAGGTTGTAACTAATTTAATCAAAGTCAAAACATCAGAACAGTCTGTACGGGCTTTGGTAGAGTTTGAAGTAAATTTAGTGTTAATTGACACTGTAGAACAGGTTAGCAACGAAGAGCGCTCCAAAGACACAAGTTTTATCAATATTGTTTTTGCCCCTATCTTTTGTCATCAATTGTTGTAATTGTACGAAAAAAATATTTTGGGTTTTGAGAGTAATTCCTAATTCTCCATTTTGTGAGTATGCAAATTAACCAGCAACCACATATATCGTTAGGGCAGAGAATGTTCGAGTAGAAACTCGGCCATTTCTCTTGTCCGTAATTTTAATGGCATTTTAAACTGGGCCCTTGAGGCTGAGCTGTTGGCTAGGATGTATTCTTTAAGTTCAGTAAACGCCCCTTCCTTGGTTAAGTAGACCGTCGGTGTAGTGATTTGCTTAGTGTTGTTGAAAACGCGATAAAACTCGTGACGTTCGTAGAGATTTTTCTGGATCACCTAAAAGTTAAAAATAAAAACAAAACTGTGAATTCAAACTCAGGAAAACTTTAATGTGTAAAACACAAGAAGCGGCTCTGTACTTCCATTAAGCATTATGTAAATAGAAAATTGTATGTTTTATTCATGAAAGTAAATTTAACGCATAACATCTTAGCAGCTGTTATCCACCTCTTACTTTTACACAAATGTTATCAAATTACATAAAATGTATGGGTAAGCAGATTTCCATGTATTGACTACAGACAACCATGGAGCTTTTACCATGGAGCTATTCGGTAATAGCTCCATGGGACAACAAACGAACGTTACGTCGGCCAACTGGTGCCTACTTTGGAAGACAATGAACCGTGTTGACCATTCGTCCGTTTGCGGAATAGCTTTACCGTACAAGGACTAAATAGGAAACCTTTACGGATCTGAAAGGAAACCTGAAATAATGGGGACAATGTTTGACCATTCAGAATTGATATGTGTGCACACTTTTCCGAAGCAAAACAAAACACTACAAGGAATGGATTTGATGAAACTAAAGAACATTGTCACTCATATATAATAAATGTTGATAAACAGTAAAGTTGACACTAGAGTCGCTTACCTCAGCCAATATCTCCGTGTTCAAGTCATCAGGTAATTCGTCTCCGAAATTAGACTTTAACTCCAGGAAGAACACGTAATATAGTCCTAGCTTCTGTGAATCTGTGAAAGAAAATGTCAGCCACTAAAACTGTGTTGCCTTCGTCACACACTTGCTCGTTGATCCTATGACGTTATAATGGGAAATTAAATTTGAAAGGGATTCGTAAAACAGGCCACAAGAATACATGCGGAGCATGACCTACAAACTGAACTGTCCAGCCCTAATATGAAGGGAGGGGGTGGGGCGGTAGGGTGGTGGAGGGACGTGGGATGCTTATTAGAAGCCAAGTAACCTTGTATGACTACTGGTGCCGAAAGGTTCGGGCGTTTTCCCACAATGCTGTTCGTTTGCCAAGACAAGTGTGTTTGGCTATAAGCACCGAGCAGGCCTTTGCCACAACAGGTGCGTTTCCAATAACGTGTGTTAGTCCCAACGAGTGATGTTGTCGACATCAATGAGTTTGACACAATCAATTAGTTTGCCGGAACTGTGTTTGCCAGGACCAGTATTTGCTTCAGTTCAACTTCTTGTGCAAAAACGTGTCACTTTAACTGTTGTTATCTCGAAAAGGGTACACAAGAATTAAATGTAATGTTAGCCGGACTATGATGTCCGACGCCATATTTTCCACCTACGTTGTTCTCGTAACTAGTTCTCATCTTTACTGTGGTATTATTTCTCTTTTGGTCTTTACTATCCATATATTAACTACAATCGGAACTTCATCGAACTTCAGACAAAAGGAAAGCGGTGACGTCATGCCAAATCCGGCATATAATACTGTTGGATTCTGCTGAGACGACATTAAATCTTTAACTGAAATTGAAGTGATAATACCTAACTTGTGGTAAATAGCATTGGCAGGGGCAAACGGACACGTTGAGGCCAACTCACTGCTTATTGAACACATACCTGTCGTGGCAATCTCCCGAGCCTATCAGCTTCCATATATAAATCAGTGATAAAATTACTTTAACAATATAAAGACGACAGGAAGTGCATTTCAAGAGTCATAATTATACATTGTTACAGTCTCTGTGTAAGGTGACTGTGGCTGAGAGTAGATCAAGTCGTTAGGCTGTCGTGGCCAGGCTTACATATCTTCGGTGATTTTTCTTGGTCAGTGCTGATGTTTTATTCTATTAAACCGATTTACTTACTTTTCTGCTCCGGGACGAGACCCTTCTCTGCGCAGGTGTAATGTTTCATCTCAACTTGATCCTTCCACGGATTGAGGGCAACAGACAATGAATCGTGAATTACGTGCTGGTCAACCTTTTCCCCAACTAAGTTTAAGATACTCGCTTTTCTGTTATAAAAGTAAGAAACATCGAAAGCATCGATATAATAAGATAATATCAGGTTTGATGTACTACGTATTCTCTTACGGTCTTTTCTGCTTTCGAAGGGGAAGGGTGGGGTGGGCGCTCGTTCACCTCCTTGACAATTGCACACTCACTTCTAACTGCAGCACAGAAACGCAGTTCTTACCGGTAGAGGAATGAAATTTTCGGGCTGTTTTGGTAGAATCCCGTGACCTTTACGAGGTCCCCAAATCGATAACGGTAAAAACCATATTTCTGGCTGAGAACGAGCTCGTATTTCTGGCCAACTTCAACCTCATCTACGAAGTAAGTCTTTGGATTCGGCTTGTCCCTGAAAACGAAAATAACATCAACCAAAAATTACCTTGTAATCATATGAAATACGTTGCTCGACAACACCGAGACAAGAGAGTTAACGGTCTAGTGGTTCATTTTCATATTCATATAATTTAAACTTTTTTTTTAAATGACCGGTGCCTTCTTCATAAAAGGATTAGGTTCACAAAAGATATAAACACAGACGGGGCTTTTTTTTTGTATAATACTAACTGGGGTCTTTGCCCAGAATACCTTCAACATATTTATACTTATTTTGAAGGGGAGTAAACGGCTTATTAGCAAAATAATATCTCATTAGTTCTTAGCTTTTAACCGATTTTGCTTTTATTTGTTCTTGAAAATGTTCTACGTTCAACAGTTCACCCTCATATTGATATAATCATATTGCTCACAAAGGTCTCTATCCATTAATATCCCATAAGAGCCACATATGGATCTGCCCAATATAGTAAGAAATCGCCCAATAAGGCAGACAAGAGGTCTGTATGCGCAATGACGTCAGAGATGGTTGCATCACAAGAAGGTGAGCCTTAATTAAATCAAATGGAACCCTCCCAAACGTGATATATATTTGGAAGGAGAATTTTGTGATAGGTTTCGTTTGTGAGGACCGTTTTGGACAACACGGTTTGGATTGGTTGTAAAGTCACAGTATAGCTTGCTTCCAACGGAGAGAATCAACCTCCATCTATACCTCAGTTGAGCTGTCATCTACGGGTACAAAACTCATTGTGGTCCGCAAGAATAATTAGGTGACCACTCGTTATTCAGAAGAGTGATGTATTGCCCCCCCCCCCCCAACATCATGACATTTTGTGCGCCTTCTAGCGTTTGAAAGAGTTTAAATTACTATTGTACCCCCAGAACTGACTGTATCAAAATGGTTTGTTTCCTCTAGCCAATTCGGTTATATTTTTTATATTTGCAATTAAATTAATCTGAATGAAATAATAGAACTACTTAGTACATGTCTTCCTCTTTGATGAATTCGAACACATTTTCTGTCAAATTGAGGGCGTACTCCGACGTTCCATCTTCGAAAGGCCACAGGTTAAGTCCCATAAACGCCTCTGAAGAGATATACATAGCTGAGTATATTTCAATACCTGTGAAAGGAGCAACATGAAATATTTGATGTTGTGTAACAAGGAACTGCCAAGTTCGGTATAGCCTGGCATTAATCTCATTAATGTTGTGTTGTGACATTGGTCATGCATCATCATGAACAAGTGACCCAGGCCCGTGGAGGGGACAATGGGTTTTCCCCCTGCCTGGCCTCCGCCGTGCAGACTGCTCAGCCCCTCCCCTCACATATGTGCATTCATAATATGTGCGGAACTTCTAGGACAGGAGTATTACGCCCCTCCATTAATTGTTTGAGTCCCTCCAACAGTTCCTGCATTACGGTCCTGTTGATGATGACAGTCCTGCTGGTAGTGGAGTCGCAACAGGGAGCTGCATGCTAAGGACTCCCCGCAAAAGAGCTACTTGGCATTTAAAGGTGTCTATTATCTGGATGTTTTATTCAGTTTTTATGAACGCCGATATTGATTTCATTCCTATCTATACCGGTCTCATATACATATGCACTTAAGTCTACCTTGCACTCTACCTTCTACCTTGCACTGTGCCCCCAATGAAATTGAGTATTGGTCACTGTCCTCTTCCAAATCTCCGTGTATACATTTACAAAATGACATCACTCAGGTGAGACTTTTAAACTAGTTTATCTCCCACAAAGAAGAGGATTTATCTTAGCTGTTTAGGGTAGTTGTTCTTTCCCAAAATCTCTGTCATTTAAATTAAAGATGATGTCTGGGTTTGTTTCTTTTTAAGTTGAATAAAAAAAATTGAAGTAAGGATAATAGACTTGAAGTAAGGATAGACTTACCTTTACCAAAGCTCGACTTCATGTAACTTCGAATACCGATGTTATCAATAACAGAAATGACTTGAACATTTGGCCAAAGTCTCTTAATGATACCATCGAATCCTGTCTCGCATTCTTCTTTGACCTTCATTGCCCTTTCATGGTCCCCAGATCCCAGGGCCCTCGTCAAAGTCGCCCTCATTTGAGGGGATAGTTTTAGGTCCTGGTGAAGCGTGCCTTTCGAAAGATCATGAACTAATTTTGGCCAATTTGTTTCCAAAAACTTCATGAGGTCAATCAAAATGCTAGCAAAAGTTATGTAAGCCGACCCCAACTGTTCTTCTCTCAAAGCAAATAAGAGATGTACGTAAAAGGCTTCGTACACTGTATCAATCAGGAAACCATCACTGGGAGTTGTATAATCGACCTTACCTTTCATCATATGCTTCTCCAAAGCTGTTGCCGGAGCTTTGGTTATACCACACTCACTTTGTTTGATCTCTGCGTTGACATGCAGTCTAAGAAATGACTGCATTGGCTGCATATCGGGAAACATTTCATGTTGAAAGGCACCTAGAAGAATTAAAAAATTGTCAACAAGATTTTCGTCTTGTGGGATCATTTTACCTGTCCCAGTGGTCCCACTCGTCAATATAAGACGAGACACCTTTTCCGCGGTCAAGACATCCTTTTCACCTTTAGACAATCGATTAATAAATCGCCTGTAATGGTCGTAATCAGTAATCGGGTGTTTTTGACGAAGATCTTCCAAGGAATGGATTTCACCAAGTCTAAACTGATATCCGTAGTCCGTGTTTTTGTTTTTCTTGATGATCTTCTGTAAGAGAAGTTCCTGGGCCTCTCTTGGATTTTTGCAAGCAGCTCTGAACTTCTTCAACATCCGGGAACCTACGTAAAGGCGGTGATACTTTACGATAAAATGATGTAACGCAGAGAGGAGGGTGTGATGTTTGGAGGTACGTCGGGTTGAGATGAAGATCAACGCACAACCTGACAGAATGCCAATAAGAGCAAGCAACCCTGAAAGATAATCAATAAAAGTCATTTACCGTACCTGTCCACTGACCATTGTACCTTGTATCTTGTTAGTTGCATGGTATAGTATACAAGATTAAAGGTGCTTTTAGAAAGGAGGGGTGCGGCCATGCGGTCGTTGGAACATACTCCCGTGTAAGGGAGGGTGTCTGGAGGTCCTCCCCAAAGGAAGAATATAGAATTGAAGACGCCAAATAGTGTATCACTTATAAGAATGAATGGTAACATACCAGTGACGAGATACAACACACACGAGTGTATCGAGGGTCCCATGTGACTCCAGCAGGCACAGAGTTTCACCGTTACAAGGAATGAAATGATAAAGATGACACCAGCAAACAAAAACTTCACTGCCATTGTTAGTGTATGATAGGTTTAGTATTATATCAAGATGCTCGGTACACTGTAAAGAACAAGTATGTTATGGAACAAACTGTACACGCCCGTTAGTTGACTCCTTGTATTTAAGTAGCCTACCGCTTAGCAAACAATCGTACTAGCCTGTTATGTACCGTATATAGTAATGTACACATTGTAAATTGCATACAGTTTCAACATGCAGGTACTTCTATTGTATCAGTATACAAATAATGAATGGATATGAGTGCAATGGTGCAAATATTTTATGAGTTGAAAGATGGAACAAATAACATCTTTCAACGAATGAAATATTTGCACTATTGCACGAATGGAAACCATCCATTATTTGTTTTATACAACATATTTAAAATGAATATTTGTATTATAGGCCTACGTGCAGGCCTAGGCTTATGTCTGATACAAAATACGGAAAAATATACAGCATAAGTGTACTCACATATACAGCGTATGTGCTCAAATATACAGCGCAGGTTTCTCTGCTCTCTTGAACAGACAGGTTTCTCTGCTCTCTATACCATTGAAAAAAGTGCTACCAAAAAAAGTATAACCCATGGTTCTATTTCATAGAGTGGAATAGAGCGGATTGTGCATGCAATCAAAGAGCAATTGACCAATCAAATGACCAGAATACAATTAGGTGTTGTATAATATACCAATTTTGAATGGTTATGAGTGCAATAGTGCAAATATTTCATGAGTTGAAAGATGTAATTTGTTCCATTCAACTAGGCGTAGCCCTGTTGAATGGAACAATTTACATCTTTCAACGAATGAAATATTTGCACTATTGCACGAATAGAAACCATCCATTATTTGTTTTATACAACATATTATATTAAGATGGGTAAAATGCACTCATGCAACAGATTGATTTGAACAGACAGGTTTCTCTGCTCTCTTACCATTGAAAAAAGTGCTACCAAAAAAGTATAACCCATAGTTCTATTTCATAGAGTGGAATAGAGCGGAATTTGCATGCAATCAACGAGCAATTGGCCAAACATATGACCAGAATACAATTAGGTTTTGTATAATACATCCTTTCTGGGTTGTGACAGTCATGGACAAAGGTTGGGGTGCTGATCATGTTTGGAGTTCTCTTTATTTGTAAGAACTGTATCTCGCTATTTTGGAGTGGCATTGTTTGCTTACATGACTTATTTGATTTTAGGCCGGGGTTACAGCCTATAAATGATAAAGTATGACAATGAATTGATCCTTTTCGTTAAGTATGTGATATCACGTGAGCTGTAAAAGCTTTACAAGAAATAGTTACAGAAGTTACAACAGGCAAGGAAAAATTAAACGATCAAAACACAATTATATATCTTGTATAATCTCATACGAGCCAAGGGCGTAGGATCGGGGGGGGGGGGGCAGTGAAAAATATAGGGTGGCGGAAGTATCATTCCGCCCCCCCCCCCCCCCGCTTCGCAAGTCAGAAAACCCCTTTTTCATTTCTCAATAAATGATAAAGTGTGAAGTGTGCTATATTGCACCAAATTGCATCTGAGGCCACCTGGAAATGCAAAAAAAATCCAGAGGGGAGGGGACACCCCCTTCACTTAGACCCCTCCCCAGGCCGCGAATTTTTTTTCCCAAACAGGTTTGCAATTACGGAGTTTTCAGCCAATCAGATTGCTCGTGTCGTCAGCATAAATAATAACCATCGCTTGGAAGTTCGAAGACATATACTGAGTTACACACTGACACTTGATTGAGTCTAGTTAAGGGGTTTCCCTTCAAACGCCCTAACTTTACTTTTAATGCTTGGATTACATGTTGACCTCACTTATGATACATATACGCTACATTCTATTTGGTTCGTGTTTACGTTATCTAAGATTCGTGAGCCGTTCTATTGAAATCAGAATTCGTTTCGTGGAATGGGTAGGCCTACACTAAAAGCAACTTCACGACGCGAGTTCAGGAGTCTTGAGTGAATATACGCAAAACAGTATAGTGTATAGTATGATATATTTCCGTCATTGCACTGTGTACAGAGTTATAATACATATAGGCCTACAGCGCATGTGTGATGTACCCTGTACGAAACTTTCACTGTGCGATTTTATCGCCGCCTTCACAGAAAACTTCGATCAAAGTAGATCATACAATACTAGTGTGCTAAATATGTCTAAACCAATTCCAAACATATCTAAATATATGTACGAAAAGCTACGGGTAATTTTGAACGGGTATATCTTCGTTGCAACAAATGGATGCAGAACCTCGAAGTGAAGGTTTCTATGGTGATGACGTAACTTTTCCGACCAATCATGAACGACTATTTACGCACACTTGCAAACCTGTTTGGGAAAAAAAAATTCGCCCCCAGGCCGGCCATCAGTCTTCAGCCCCCCCCCCCCCCACTCAAAAGTACCTTCCTACGCCACTGATACGAGCAGTTTTTAGAAGCCGTAGGTTTTGTCATGATCGACATTTAAAACCTTTTATTAGAGAAATTTTAGTTTATTGACCAACAGAATTACAATCGGGTTTTTTGTTGTCAAGTTTACCAGGAAAAAAAAAGATTATTTTTAGCGCAAAAGTTTCTGGGATTGTTACAAATAGAAAGTTAACCAGGAAAGATGTCTTGCCGTGACAAAATAATTGTCTACCAAAATTTAACAGCTCAGAGTTAAATTAGAATTTGAGGTAATATATAGCAGGTCTGGAAAAAGTGGCTCCATGGTTTCATTTTCTATATGAATAAAAAGTGCGGGAATCGGCTGTTTGGAGCACAATTGTGACCTGTTTGATCAGTATATGATACTTCGTCGAAGCTTGATAGCTTTAAGCTCCGGTTACAATTGGATATACAACCGTTTTCTTTATACTTTGGCCTTACTTATGGTAATCCCCCCACCCCCCCCCCCCTCCACATCCCACCTCAAACTTGGAAAAGGTTTGGTTGTGTAAAGAATAACATTAAATAATGAACCTATTGATTGATTGATTTATTTGTTTTATCACGTGAATATATACAATGTGTTAGGAAGTCCTCTAAAAAGCCTTCAGATGGTTTAACAAAGTAGTGGACTCCATGTAAAGAAAAGGAAAAGGTAAACTAAATATATAAGAAATTATGAACATGTTCAATTAATAAGATGCAATAATTTTTTGAATAAAGTTTCTTCTGAATGATTTTGCAGAAGGTTTATTTGTAATGTCGTCTGTTACAGAATTCCATGTTTTGATTGTACGTGCCCTTAGTGATAACATCCCCATTGTAGAATTATACCTGTTATAATGTACATTGCCTGAAAATCTGGTACTGTAATGATGAATATCACTGTTACATATTAAGTAGTCATTAAAAGCATTTGGTAACAGTCCATTTCATGCCTTATAAGCAAATGCAGCAAGGTTAACCCTAATAATGTCATCAGTTTTTAACAACTTAGAACGCTTAAAAAGAGGATTTGTGAGGTCCCGTGGTTTGGCATGTGTTATATGGCGGACTGCTCTCTTCTGTGTAATACAAATGGGATTCAGATTGGTGTACCAGACCATATGTTACAACAATACGTAATATGTGGCTGGATTAATGTCTGATAGAGAATCTTTAAAATGTGTTGTGGCAGATATTGCTTAAGCTTAGCTAAAACAACCGGTGTTTTTTGCAACTTTTTTACAGACAGTTGTAATGTGGTCACACCATTTAAGTTCATGATCTATATATACGCCTAAAAATCTAGTACTATTGACTTGTTGTAGTCGTTTACCACCCATAGTAATATCAGCATTCCATGTAAATTTTTTAGAAGTATTAAAAACTATATAGTTTATTTTATCAGTATTCAATGATAATTTGTTGTCAGCGAACCAGTCGCTGAACTTGTCTAATTCAGTTGATACTTCAATATGAGATAAAGTTCTCGATTGTGATACGAAATAAATATTTGTGTCGTC
The DNA here is from genome assembly GCF_037975245.1 of Apostichopus japonicus. Classification (NCBI taxonomy): domain Eukaryota; kingdom Metazoa; phylum Echinodermata; class Holothuroidea; order Aspidochirotida; family Stichopodidae; genus Apostichopus; species Apostichopus japonicus. The sequence continues at coordinate 9,573,013 of NC_092582.1, read as the reverse complement.
AGCAAACAAAACAACTTTAACTTTATCAGAAACATTGGTAATGTCATTGACATATAGGATAAAAAACAATGGACCAAGTATAGAGCCTTGTGGCACACCACATTGAATTCTCTCCGGTTGGGAATGAGCATTTTTGTAGGATGTATATTGGTAGCGGTTTGCTAAGTAACTGTCGATCCAATTTAGGGGGGTTCCTCTTATGCCGTAACGGTGTAATTTATTAAGCAGAATTGTGTGGTCTATTGTGTCAAAGGCCTTTGAGAGGTCCAGGAAAACCCCGACACAGGTACTATTTTTGTCAAGATTACTATACAAATTGTCAATGGCATCAGCTAGTGCTAGCTCAGTGGAGTGTTCAGGAATCCATACTGTTCCTGGCATAAAATGTTATATTTTGAAATAAAGTTAAAAATACGATTATACATAAGCCTTTCAACTATTTTAGAAAAACATGATAATAGTGATATAGGCCGATAATTTTCAAAGTTTTCTGAATCCCCTTTCTTAAAGACAGGGATGATCTTGGCAATTTTTAGCATATCAGGAAAAATACCGGTATTGAACGACAAATTGCAAATATGGGTTAATGGTTTGGTAATAAATAGGATAACTTGTCTTACAATACAAGGCTTAGAATCATCGTATCCAGCTTCTTTATCGGGTTTCATGCAAGAGTAGGCTGTTTTTAACAACTCCTCCTCACTGACAGGATGAGAAAACATGGAATGAGTGTTAACTCAATGTTCACAGATTCCTGTGATTTACGTTTGTGGTTGGTTTTACTTGCTAGTGATGGCCCCAGATTGACGAAAAAGTCATTAAATTTATTAGCAATATCATGGTCGGTGTTAATCTCTTTGTCACCATCATTGAAAGAAGAGGGATACGATGATTGTTTACGACCTTTATGGAGTAGTTGGTTAATGGTATCCCATGTGCCTTTAGGGTAACTCCTCGCATTATAAAATTTGTGGTTGAAATATAATTTTCTAGAAAATTTGATTACATGATTGAGCTTATTGCGATATTGAGAATAAATAGTTTTATTTACACAAGACGGGTTCTTAATATGTCTTTTAAATAGCTTATCTTTTCTTTTGATAGAAACTAGAATACCTGCACTAATCCACGGGTGTCTCTTTCGACGTCTCTTAGATTTGGTGACGCATTGCTCTGGAAAGCATTGATTATATATGGCATTGAAATTGTTATAAAAAATAGAATAGGCAATGTTTGCATCAGTTTGGGATGAAACATTTTCCCAAGAAGCATCTCGGATTGTTGAGAAGAAATTCTGTACATTTGTTTTGCAGTAGTTCCTTACATACATAGGGCCCCTTGCCTACTTTTGTGTATGGCAGTTTGGAGAAATATTGGATAATGGTCACAGAGATCGGTTACAAAGATACCAGTTATTAGTTTGCAGTCATCATTGGTTATAACATTATCTAAAAGAGTTGCAGACGTGCAACCCAAACGGGTAGGTTTGGTAATAGTAGGAAAAAATCCACTGGCATATAGTAAGTTTAAAAAGTCAGCAGATTTAATATTGTCAGCAAGATCAATAGTATAATCACCCATAATGTACGCACTATGTCGTTCATTCGAGAGTTGGGTTAAAATTTCGTTTACGTGTGTCAGAAAAATATGCAGTGAACTTTTTGGAGGCCTATAAATTACGCCTATGGTATAATTTTTCTTTGCTGATGTTATGTCAACCTCTATGAACAATGACTCAATAGAATCATTGAAAATGCTTATATCGTTTCTGAGTTTGAAATTTAAATCGTTGTTAACAAATAAACAAACACCGCTACCTCTCCTTTCGGGACGATGCCTTTCAACAAGCGTATAGTTATTGATATGGATTAGGGGGGATATATCTGCAGTAAGCCAGGTTTCGGTAAATCCAATGACAGAGAAATCGTCCTTCAATAGAGACATGAATGTAGTAATGTCGTCTAAGTTTTTGTTAAGGCTTCGACTATTATGGTGGAATAAAGACAATATGTGTCCGCTAGACATCTTGTTGTGTGAATCAATATCGTAGTAATTGCATGCGATAGCTTCCTCCCCTGTTTCAAGGTATTTTGCAGCTTGCATCGCTATAAATAAATAAATGTATAACATGAACGCCATCATCTTTGCATAAGTTCGGCTGAAGAATCCTTTGTTCTGACATTTCTCGCTCTGCTGAGATTAGGAATAAATGTTTTCTTCTTTAGTCTGATAGTTTGAAAGCCGTCTTCGTCTAGGGATATTTGCCTTTTGTGGGGTTGGATGATTCCCCTTTGTGTGCTTGCCCCCTCCATCCGCTGAGATCCAGTCTCGGGTTGTGTTCTCCGTTGTTCTTCTCTATGTGTTGGCAATGTCGTCTTGTGTTGTTGTTGGGTTTTCTTTGATTCCTGGTTAGGATTACTCGGGTGTCTGGAGGTCGCGTTATTGTTCTTCTTTGCTGTTGAATCTGTGTTTTGTTCGGATTTCTGTGCCCTGGCATCGTTAGCTTCTTGAATAGCGTGATCGTCCTGTTCAACTGACCCAGTGACTAATCCCTCAGACTGATATTGTGTTTCGTTTCATGTGTATCTAGGGTCGAGCCAGCGTCTGTGTTGTCATGGCGATACTCAAACGTCTCAGGACAATTAAAGCTTTTATGTCCAAGTTCTTGGCATTTAAAGCATCTGAACTTTGGGCAATTAGCTTCCCGGTGCCCTTGGACATCGCAAACTTTACATTTGTGTTTAGGACAGTTTCTCCTGAAATGATCGCTTTCCAAACACAAGTTGCATACTTTAGTTTGACCATTGTGCTTTAAGTTCATATTAATCCCGTTAATTCTAATTGCGTAAGGCAAGCTCTTGTGTTCTTCATGTAGTTCTAACTGTACATATGTATATGTATATGTATATTAGATCCTCCTGCAAGCAGGAACTCGCGAAGAAGCCTAATTGGCTTATCAAAGCCGCAAGCTGACCGAAGTCAGTCTCTCACATTCATATTTAACGTCCATGATTATGAATTGTTAATTGTCAACAACTCTGTAACTGGACGACATACATTAATCTGGGAGTGACTCGAACCGGGGAGTGACTCGAACATATCGTATTCCGTTCTCGATATTTGGGAATCTGGGGAAGGTCTTTCATTTCCATTCGCCTCTTATTTACACCCATACTCACAAAGTTTTCCTGTTAGATCTTCGTCCTGTATGAATGAAGGAACTCCAAAAACACTAACAGTTAGGAACGTTCTGTTGACACCAGTAACATGACACTGATTCCCATTGATGAGGAGTCCACTGTCCAAAATAAGATCAGCTTGTTCCTATGCTTTTAATGTGATTATCCAGCATCCTGAAGATTTCACACAACTTTCAATTCCATCTTCACCAACATCATCCATGATAGCATACAAAAGTTCAGTATCTTCATATGAACTGTCGGCAACTCTGATGCTACACTCCTTTAATTTCTCCACTGTCGCAGAATCCATACTAACAATCTTGTAGGCTAACGAACGTCGCAAGACGTCGTTGCCGAGATCTCCAGCAGAAAAAGTTTTCCAAAATTGGAATAAAATAAAATTTTCTGCCAAATATTGTCTCAAATAATACAATTTGCAATGATGTAGTGAAAACCACACTCTATTGAACTTCGGAGATCATTAGAAAGTAGAAAATATATATTCTCCTCAAGGAACAGTGTTAACAGGTCTCTCGGTGTCGATCGGTAATAGCTAATGGCCCCAAAGTCAGTATGGAAAGTTTTTCAGTGATATTTCCAGATAATGAGGGCATAACATTCTTTTAACACGGCATTATGTAGGTTATTCAATGTTTTACAATCGTATAGAAGGTCTAGCGGTTGCATATTCGACAATGCTGATAATGATAAGATTAAGGTACCGCACCTAATGTTAAAGTATGTTACCGTGAGTTGAATTGTACGTAGCAGGAACAGTGACAAGTTTCCGCAAAAGGTAACTTAAATAAAAGAGCACTGCGTTAATGAAACATGTGAGACCGTTCGGGTTATTCCTGAATTGCCACTGTGGACACGAAAGATTTTGTACTGAATTATTCGGTATAAATGTGGGTAGGGGTTGGCTAATGGGGAAAAAATACTGTGGTACTCTAAATATCCCTCAGAATGCATCATTTGAATTCTTAACTTTTATAAGGGGGAAGGGGCGGGGAACACAATACCCCCGTACATGGGGTCGCATTCAACGACCCTACAGCCACACTCCCCATTCGCCTACAGCCACACCTATAGCCCGTCCATGCCCCTACTTATATCAGACGGTACCGTACGGCATGTGGTAGCCTTTGTCCTCCGCCCCCACTACCACCGCCCTCCCACCTTTGAAATCATGTGCATGTCACAGACGGTATGGCTTTCTCTTTGGGAACCTATTTCTCTTGCCCCCACAATGCACTTTACCAAAATCAAGGTCAAAAGGTCACATCGATCTTGTAAACTACAACTGCGTTCCGGTCCCTTATAAAAATCCACTCTTCATTGCAACACATCCCAATGAAATTCACTCACTTAAACTTAGTCTTATAAACGTCAACTTCAAAGTGACGTCACAAGCTGAGAACCAATTTCCCTCAAAACAAACTTATGTCGGCATGCAACGCGCATCTAGCAAATGCAGACGAAGTTTCTTCTTCGCAAAGGATATTTCGGCGAATGTTGGTTTATTCCAAGTCATTCTAGGTCAAATTTTCACTACCACAGTAGCAACCTCCTTGTTCGCTTTCAAAGTGGTTGTGCCTCCTTCCTCTCGTCGTGCTGTGGGTATTTCTTTGGGGGGGGGTGGGTAGGGGGATCGTAGCCAAACACAGGAATGTGCTGTTGTCGCAGTCTCCATGGCATAGCGGTATAAATAAAAGCTTCTACGTTCATTCAACATTGAAGAAATTTAAAGGCCGTCTTTTATCTTTCCATTTCTTGATCACCTACAGGAGCCTGCATTATTCGGCATGGCATGTCCTTCTAAAGAAACCCAAGTGCAACATTTAACCATAACTTCTCCTTCTCCCTTTCAATGTTGCCATATTGTGTAATGATGCAAATTAACCAGCAACCACATGTGTCGTTAGGGCAGCGAATGTTCGAGCATATAGCCTTAGCCATTTCTCTTGTCCGTTATTTTAATGGCATTGTAAACTGGGCCTATCCAGTGTGATTTACATATAAACTATAAGGCGACATAATGAAAGTTAATGTATACAACGGTACATAGTTGGAAGCCCATGAATTGAAGATTGGACAGGAGTGTTTTGCTTTATTATTCCCATTAATTGGCGCAGGAAAGTTACGACCTTGAAATATTGCTGACAAGGGGACCTTTGTTACGGCAATAACAGCAATATCCAGTATTTACCGCGGTAACAGTTCCCATGGTTGGGCATATATAGATCTATAGCCTGAGACACCCGATAGACAGATTTGCGTCATGAACGCCATATAGGCTACACACCCCCTGGTGTGTGTGTGTGTGCTTTGTTCCGTATCTAGTGTGAGTCCGCCCGTGTCCCACCCTGGCTGGAATGTTAAAATGGTCAAATAAATTATATGAAATATGTTATACATCCCTTCATATAGAGGGTTCGGTATACATCCAAGATGTTAACGGATGCATTGTTTTAGGGTAACTATATTTCTTTTAGTTTTGTTGCGCATGGGGTTGCCAGGGGTTGTATGGGCAGCCCGGTAATCCCTTCCCCGGAAAGTGGTCTATAGACGCATAAACTTTGGACAAGTTGTTGTTTGACTTCTTGCTATATATTTATACATTAGTCAAAACAAACGTTAAAACAAAGGAATACAGTCGATAGCACTTTAACATATTCTTGATTAGACGAAACATGTATAATGTCAGCCAACTCGCGCCTCATCATATTATGATCTTGAAGCGTACACTGTAGACTATACAGTCTTGCGGATATTGAAACCATGAGTAGAGTCATGACTCGAGACCGCACCAGTTTTTGACAATGCAGCAACTAAAGCGGTGTAACAAATCTGAAAATGACTGCCAGCAAAAATAGACTATAGTGTAACGACTCCCCCCCCCCCCCTCGTGCCCAGTGAACTAATGTTATAGACCTACTATGACGTTTTTGCGTTGTAATAGCTTGCCCTTCCAGCTGAGTGTACCAGTTTACAAGAATTACTCTTCGCAAAAAACAAAATGAAATTGATGCTGCCAAAAAAAAAAAAATGATTAATATTAATCAATTGAGCTGTCTGGATTTAAGATGTTGTAGTCTGTTTTGCATAGCACTTAAAACGATGGAATAGCCTATGCATATTCATATATAATGGAATGGAAATTTCTGGATGCTGAGAGGCTTACCAACATTCTTTGACAACTGAGATTATGAAACTTTCGGTATCCCCTCGCGCCCGTGAGGTGCCTAATAATAGACAAACCATGCCATGGACACATGCGCAAATCATATATAATTAATGCAAAAAGATCATTATCTGCTTAAAGAGGTCGGTCACCTCGAATATCCAGGACCGATGTGGGAGGGGCTCCCCAGTGCATTTTTCCTGTCTCTCTAACTCTCTCAGCCCCATCCGTATAATACGAAGATGTAGTTTTCGTTGCTATATTAGTCTAGCCTAGAGCAACAGAGTTACGGAATCTGTTAGATTGGAAGCCTTGCTCATGATTCCACATGTCCAATGTCCTTACTATGTAACTAAGAGGATAAAAATTGAAAACAAAAATTGATGATTTATATTTGAAACTATTCATCATTAATTGAAATGAGACCGATTTCGTCCAAAATATTTTCCGGATATCTTACAACTGCTAGAAAATTCTTAAAAGGCCATATACATCGATAAGCTATGATAATAAACATTCCATGTAGATAAAGTACTTTAGATATAGCTAGATATTTAAGGGGCGGGGTTGCCTATGTGTTAGGAGAGGGTGTTCCTAGATTGTTTAGTGCCAATTGGCGGCATTTTTCTCATGACGAAGTTTTCACTTAGGTGCCAATTCCTCTTGCGAGGAGGGTGTGGATTTTCATAACTTCCACACGCGAGACGATTCAATATTGTCTCAGGCTTCCCCCTGTAATATTTCATAACCATGCAAACTTGCTTCATCCCGACGTCAAACGTACTTCTAACACGCTGGATGTATTCCGCCCCATACATTCATTGGTTGTTTTCCTACTCCGTACGACACTTGAAATGATACTTGGAAGCAGGGACAATGGTTCGGAATTGATCTGACGAGCCACATTGCTTTTTTTTATACAATCCTCAGGCTTCAATCTATCAATCTGTTATGTTGAAATATATACTACAGCAGGTAGTCCCGTAGTTAGGCCTTTCTACCAAATCCACAAAGAATACGTATTTCACATCTTTCTTTACCAAAAGGTTTTGCGGGCCTCATATATAATGAGGTTGCCTCAATTGCCCACATGAATGTGTAGAACGAGTAGAACGACAACTTCTAGGAGGTTGTAACTAATTTAACCAGAGTCAAAACACCAGAACAGTCTGTATGGGCTTTGGTAGTGTTTGAAGTCAATGAAGTGTTAATTGACACTGTAGAACAGGTTAGCAACGAAGAGCGCTACAAAGACACAAGTTTTATCAATATTGCTTTTCCCCTATCTTTTGTCATCGTTATTTAGTAATTGTACTTAAAAATGTTGTTTTGGGTTTTGAGAGTAATTCCTTAAGTCTACATTTTGTAAGTATGCAAATTAACCAGCAACCACATAGGTCGTTAAGGCAGAGAATGTTCGAGTAGAACCTCGGCCATATCTCTTGTACGTAATTTTAATGGCATTTTAAACTGGGCCCTTGAGGCTGAGCTGTTGGCTAGGATGTATTCTTTAAGTTCAGTAAACGCCCCTTCCTTGGTTAAGTAGACCGTCGGTATAGTGATTTGCTTAGTGTTGTGGAAAACGCGATAAAACTCGTGACGTTCGTAGAGATTTTTCTGGATCACCTAAAAGTTAAAAATAAAAACAAAACTGTGAATTCAAACTCAGGAAAACTTCAATTTGTAAAGCACAAGAAGCGGCTCTGTATACTTCCCTTTAGCATTTATTATATAATATTGTATGTTTAATTCATGAAAGTAAATTTGACGTATAACATGTTAGCAGATGTTATCCACCTCTTACTTTTACACAAATGTTATCAAATTACATAAAATGTATGGGTAAGCAGATTTCCATGTATTGGCTACGGACAACAAACGAACGTTACGTCGACCAACTGGTGCCTACTTTGGAAGACAATGAACCGTGTTGACATTCGTCGGTTAGGGAATAGCTTCACCGTACAATGACTAAATAGAAAACCTTCACGGATCTGAAAGGAAACCTGAAATAATGGGGACAATGTCTGACCTTTCAGAAATGATATGTGTGCACACTTTTCTGAAGAAAAAAAAACTGACTAAAATTAATGGGTTTGATGAACTAAAGAACATTGTCACTCATACTAAATTTTAATAAACAGTAAAGTTGACACTAGAGTCGCTTACCTCAGCCAATATCTCCGTGTTCAAGTCATCAGGTAACTCGTCTCCGAAATTAGATTTTAACTCCAGGAAGAACACGTAATATAGTCCTGGCTTCTGTGAATCTGTGAAAGAAAATGTCAGCCACTAAAACTGTGTTGCCTTCTTAAGAAACTTGCTTGTTGATTCTACGACGTTATAAGGGGAAATGATATTTGAAAGGGATTCTGGCCACAAGAATACATGCGGCGCATGATCTACAAACTGAACTTTCCTGCCATAATAAGGTACTTTTCTTTTTGTGGAGGGAGGGGGCGGTGGAGGGACGAGGGGTGCTTATCAGCAGCCACATAACCTTAGTATGACTACTAATGCCGAAAGGTTCGGGTGTTTCCCACAATGCTGTTCGTTTTCCAAGACTAGTGTGTTTGCGCTGTAAGCACTGAGTAGGCCTTTGCCACAACAGGTGCGTTTCCAATAACGGGTGTTAGCCCCAATGAGTGCTGTTGTCGCCATCAATGAGTTTGACACAATCAATTAGCTTGCCGGAACTTTGTTTGCCAGAACTAGTGCGTTTCACTGTTGTATTTTGTTATTTGTAATGGGCAGGTGAGTAATACAGTAACCTAAACGTTATATATATATATTTTTTTGCAAGAAGGGAATCGTTTTTGTTCACCTCTTTTCTGCAGTGTTTTAATTGATGTAATTATTTAAAATTACATCTTTCACCTTGACTAACATTGGCTAAGCCAACACGTTCATCCTTACCAGGAAGAATATTCCCTCGGTGTGTTCCATTACATGACACCTGTTTGCTTCAAGTTCAACTTCTGCTGCAAAAACGTGTCACTTTAACTGTTATTAACTCGAAAACGGTACACATGAATTTAATGTAATGGAAATGTTAGCCGGATGCTTAGAATATGTTCCTCTTTCATTTGTCGAATGTAAATTTACATGTGAGTATCATTTCAAGCGTAATTATTTACTTCTTTGTTACGCCTTCCATCGATACTGACATTCCATCCTCTACACCACTATATGTTACTCTTAGGCAGTAATTTGTACTACACTTAGGTTTGGGGTGTACTTATCAACCATTGAAAAAGAGGATATATATTTGTGAATTTAAAAAAACGCGCCCTTTAAAGGCATTGAACCGCGTGTCGCCCTGTGAAAAAAAGTTAGCTGGGTGTGTATTTTCTGGGATCGATGGTGGTGTCTAACACTTCAGTTTCACCTCATTTGAAACTAGGTCAGATTACCGGCATCAGACATTTCTTTGTGTGCGAGTCTTCGCTCCCTTTAAAGACCTAAACTATCCTTCCGAATGCTCGTAACATCTGATTTTAGAAATGCCCCCATAAACTGTTTACTTTTAACTACCCAAGACCCCCTCCCCATAATGCTATAAAATATGACGATATGAGAGCATATTAAAAAACTGTTCAAAGAAATTTCTTTCCTCTCGATGACAGTCACTCTGAGGCCATCTCTGGTATGCCAGTCACATCTATGAAAAGATGAGGAATCGACAGTTTTATATTTCTGAATGGGCAGTATATCTTGCTAAAAACTATGATGTCCGAGGCCATATGTTCCAAGTACGTTTTTTCGTAACTAGTTCTCATCTAGACTGTGCTGTCTGTTTTTGGTTTTTAATATCCAAATATTAACTGCAATCGACTCTTAGCCTAATCGAACTTCATAAAAAGGATCGCGGTGACGTCATGCCAAATCCGGCATATAATATTGTTGGATTCCGCTGAGATGACATAACATCTGTAACTGAAATTGAACTGATAATACCTAACTTGTGGTAAATAGCATTGACAGGGGTAAACGGACACGTTGAGGCCAACTCACTGCTGGTTTCCAACATACCTATCGGCTTCCATATATACTTCAGTGATAAAATTACTTTAACAAGATATAGACGACAGGAAGTGCATTTCAAGAGTCATAATTATACTTTGTTACAGTCTCTGTGTAAGGTGACTGTGGCTGAGAGTAGATCAAGTTGTTAGGCTGTCGTGGCCAGGCTTACCTAGCTTCGGTGATTTCTCTTGGTCAGTACTAGGCTATTAAACCGATTTACTTACCTTTCTGCTCCGGGACGAGAACATTCTCTGCGCAGGTGTAATGTTTCATCTCAACTTGATCCTTCCACGGATTGAGGGCAGCAGACAATGAATCATGAATTACGTGCTGGTCAACCTTTTCTCCAACTAAGTTCAAGATACTCGCTTTTCTGTTATACAAGTAAGAAACATCGAAAGCATCGATATAATAAGATAATAATATCAGGTTTGATGTACTACGGTACGTATTCTCTTACGGTCTTTTCTGCTTTCGAAGGGAAAGGGGGGGGGGGGGGTTGGACGCTCTTCAACCTCCTTGACACTTGCACACTCACGTCTTAGTGCAGCACAGAATGCATTTCTTACCGGTAGAGGAATGAAATTTTCGGGCTGTTTTGGTAGAATCCCGTGACCTTTACGAGGTCCCCAAGTCGATAACGGTAAAAACCATATTTCTGGCTGAGAACGAGCTCGTATTTCTGGCCAACTTCAACCTCATCTACGAAGTAAGTCTTTGGATTCGGCTTGTCCCTGAAAACGAAAATAACATCAACCAAAAATTACCTTGTAATCATCTGAAATACGTTGCTCGACAACACTGAGACAAGAGAGCTAACGGTTTAGTGGTACATTTTCACATTCATATAATTTAAACTTTTTTTTTTTTTAAATAACCGGTGCCGTCTGCATAAATGAATGAGGTTCGCAAAAGATATAAACACAGACGGGGCCTTTTTGTATAATACTGACTGGGGTCCTTGACCAGTCTGGTTTCAAAAAAATTATACTTAGTTTGACGAAAAAAACTTTCTTATTAACAAAATTATATCTCATTAGTTCTTAGTTTTAAACCGATTTTTTTTTTTTTTTTTGGTGAGAATCTTCTACCTTCACGAGTTCACCATCACATTTACATGATCATATTGCTCACAAAGGTCTCCATCCATTAATATCCCATAAGAGCCACATATGGATCTGCCCGATAAACTGAGAAATCGCCTAATAAGGCAGACAGAAGGTCTGTATGCGAAGTTACGTCAGAGAGGGTTGCATCAAAAGAAGTTGATCTCTAATTAAATAAATGAAACTCTCCCAAACCTGATACATATGTTGAAGGAGAATTTATTAATAGGTTTCGTTTGTGAGGACCGTTTGGGACAACACGGTTTGGTTTGGTTGTGGAGTCACACTACAGCTTGCTTCCAACGGAGAATATCAACATCCATTTCTACCTCTGTTGAGCTGTCATCTACGGGTACAAAACTCATTGTGGTCCGCAAGAATAATTAGGTGACCACTCGTTTGTCAGAACAGTGATGTATTGCCCCAACATCATCACATTTTGTGAGCCTTCTAGCGTTTGACACTGCGATTAAATTAATCTGAATGAAATAATAGAACTACTTAGTACATGTCTTCCTCTTTGATGAATTCGAACACATTTTCTGTCAAATTGAGGGCGTACTCCGACGTTCCATCTTCGAAAGGCCACAGGTTAAGTCCCATAAACGCCTCTGAAGAGATATACATAGCTGAGTATATTTCAATACCTGTGAAAGGAGCAACATGAAATATTTGATGTTGTGTAACAAGGAACTGCCAAGTTCGGTATAGCCTGGCATTAATCTCATTAATGTTGTGTTGTGACATTGGTCATGCATCATCATCAACAAGTGACCCAGGCCCGTGGCGGGGACAATAGGTTTCCCCTGCCTGGCCTCCGCCGTGCAGACTGCTCAGCCCCCTCCCAAATGCGCCTTCGTCATATGTGCGAAACTTCTAGGACACGAGTATTGCGCCCCTCCATAAATTGTTTGAGTCCCTCCAACAGTTCCTGCATTACGGTCCTGCTGGTGATGACAGTCATGTTGGTAGTGGAGTCTCGACATGGAGCTGCATGCCACGGACTCTCCGCAAAAGAGCTAGTTGGCATTTAAAAGTGTCTCTTATCTGGATGATTTATTTAGTTTTTTATGAATGCCGATATTTATTTCATTCCTCTCTTACCTGTCTCATATATACATATGCACTTAAATCTACCTAACTCATTCTAAATTGATCAAGTTTAGAAGAGGACATTTCATCGAGCAACATGTGCTTCATTTTGTCTTATGTTGTCCTTTATTTATTATAAATGTTAATTTTTTTGTCATGGAGATTGCTTTTATAAATGCTGAATCTAAAATACTGAGCCTCTTAACACAACCTAATGGTGGTATTGGTATCGGTATCAAGACATTTAACATTCTACCTTGAAAGTATAAAAAGAGCAAGGAGAAAGTCGAGGATATCAGATACTCTCTTACCTGTCTCATATACATATGTACTTAAAATCTACTTAACAATGATCTTGAGTATAGGTCACTGTCCTCTTCCAAATCTCCGTGTATACATTTACAAAATGACATCACTCGGACGAGACTTTTAAACTAGTTTATCTCCCACAAAGAAGAGGATTTATCTTAGCTGCTTAGGGTAGTTGTTCTTCCTCCAAATCTCTGTCATTTTAAATTAAAGATGATGTCTGGGTTTGTTTCTTTTAATTTTGAATCAAAGAAATTTGAAGTAAGAATAATATACTTGAAGTAAGGATAGACTTACCTTTACCAAAGCTCGACTTCATGTAACTTCGAATACCGATGTTATCAATAGCAGAAATGACTTGAACATCTGGCCAAAGTCTCTTAATGATACCATCGAATCCTTTCTCGCATTCTTCTTTGACCTTCATTGCCCTTTCATGGTCCCCAGATCCCAGGGCCCTCGTCAAAGTCGCCCTCATTTGAGGGGATAGTTTTAGGTCCTGGTGAAGCGTGCCTTTCGAAAGATCATGAACTAATTTTGGCCAATTTGTTTCCAAAAATTTCATGAGGTCAATCAAAATGCTAGCAAAAGTTATGAAAGCCGACCCCAACTGTTCTTCTCTCAAAGCAAATAAGAGATGTACGTAAAAGGCTTCGTACACTGTATCAATCAGGAAACCATCACTGGGAGTTGCATAATCGACCTTACCTTTCATCATATGCTTCTCCAAAGCTGTTGCCGAAGCTTTGGTTATACCACACTCACTTTGTTTGATCTCTGCGTTGACATGCAGTCTAAAAAATGACTGCATTGGCTGCATGTCGGGAAACATTTCATGTTGAAAGGCACCTAGCAGAATTAAAAAATTGTCAACAATATTTTCGTCTTGTGGGATCATTTTGCCTGTCCCAGTGGTCCCACTCGTCAATATAAGACGAGACACCTTTTCCGCGGTCAAGACATCCTTTTCACCTTTAGACAATCGAATAATAAATCGCCTGTAATGGTCGTAATCAGTAATCGGGTGTTTTTGACGAAGATCTTCCAAGGAATGGATTTCACCAAGTCGAAACTGATGTCCGTAGTCCGTGTTTTTGTTTGTCTTGATGATCTTCTGTAAGAGAAGTTCCTGGGCCTCTCTTGGATTTTTGCAAGCAGCTCTGAACTTCTTCAACATCCGGGAACCTACGTAAAGGCGGTGATACTTTACGATAAAATGATGTAACGCAGAGAGGAGGGTGTGATGTTTGGAGGTACGTCGGGTGGAGATGAAGATCAACGCACAACCTACGAGAATGCCAATAAGAGCAAGCAACCCTGAAAGATAATCAATAAAAGTCATTTACCGTACCTGTCCACTGACCATTGTACCTGGTATCTTGTTAGTTGGATGGTATAGTATACAAGAAGAAAGGTGCTTTAATTAACGGAGATTTTATAAAGGAGGGGTGCGGCCATGCGGTCGTTGGAACAAACTCCCATGTAAGGGAGGGTGTCTGGAGGTCCTCCCCAAAGGAAGAATATAGAATTGAAGACGCCAACTAGTGTATCACTTAAGAATGAATGGTAACATACCAGTGACGAGATACAACACACACGAGGGTATCGAGAGTCCCATGTGTCTCCAGCAGGCACAGAGTTTCACCGTTACAAGGGATGAAATGATAAAGATGACACCAGCAAACAAAAACTTCACTGCCATTGTTAGTGTATGATATAGATTGAGTATTATAATTTATATCACGAGGCTCGGTACACTGTAAAGCACACGTATGTTATGGAACAAACTGTACACGCCAGTTAGTTGACTCCTTGTATTTTAGTAGCCTATACCGCTTAGCAAACAATCATACTAGCCTGTTATGTACCGTATACATGAATGTACACATTGTAAGTTTGCATACAGACTCACTCAGGCAAGTACTTCTATTGTATCACTACTTCCTATCTGGGTCGTGACAGTCATGGTCAAAGGTTGGGTTGCTGGTCATGTTTGGAGTTCTCTTTATTTGTAAGAACTGTATCTCGCTATTTTAGAGTGGCACTATTTGCTTACATGACTTATTTGATTTTAGGCCGGGGTTACAGCCTATAAATAATAAAAGATGACAATGAATTGATCCTTACCGTTAAGTATGTGATATCACGTGAGCTGTAAAAGCTTTACAAGAAATAGTTACAGAAGTTACAACAGGCAAGGAAAATTAATTAAACGATCAAAACACAATTATGTATCTTGTACAATCTCATACGAGCAGTCTTAAAAGCCTTAGGTTTTGTCATAATCGACATTTAAAACCTTTTATTAGAGAAATTTTAGTTTATTGACCAGTATATTACAATCGGGTTTTGTGTTGTCAAGTTTACCAGAAAAAAATAGATTAGTTTAAGCGCAAAAGTTTTAAGGAGTGTTATAAATAGAAAGTTCACCAGGAAAGATGTCTTGCCTTGACAAAATAATTGTCTACCAAAATTTAACAGCTCAGAGTCAAATTAGAATTTGAAGTAATATATATGGAATCAGTGGCTCCATTGTCTCATTTTCTATATGAATAAAATGTGCGGGAATCGGCTGTTTGGAGCACAATTGTGACCTGTTTGATCAGTATATGATACTTCGTCGAAGCTTGATAGCTTTAAGCTCCGGTTACAATTGGATTTACAACCGTGTTCTTTATACTTTGGCCTTACTTATGGTAATCCCTCCCCCACCCCCACCCCCACCCCACCCCCACCCCCACCCCCACCCCCACCCCCACCCCCACTCCCAAACTTGGAAAAGGTTTGGTTGTGTAAAGAATAACATTAAATAATGAACCTATTGATCGGGTTAGTACAATGATGAATACAAACTCGACCCCCAAGTAATCCATTCTAAGCTATACTTACTCGATTTTCTAAGGAAACCGACGGCCCTATAGAAATATGGCAAATCATATCTCTTAATGTATTTACTGAAATGATGGATCGGAAACGTTATCTTTAAAGATACTGTAAGGTAAACCTTTTCAGAAGTCAAATTACAATACTTTCAATTCCGTCCTTCACATAGACTAGATGCTACAAGTGTGCGTTTGTTTTCTATTGGGTAAAACTAAGTGATAGTCAATTTCAAGAAAAAAACATATTCTTTTGTTACATATAAATCTTTAAATAGATCGATTCAACCTGGGTCAGAGGCTGAGGATGAAATGTATATATTAGATCCTCCTGCAAGAAAGAACTCGGGGAGAAGGCTCATTGGCTTATCAAAGCCGCAAGCTGACCGAAGTCAGTCTCTTACATTCATTTTTAACGTCCATGATGAAGAATTGTTTATTGTCAACAACTCTGTAACTGGACAACATACATTAATCTGGGAGTGACTCGACAATGAAACGACAATAACAGGAATTCTTTTAACAAGACGTGATAACTTCAGTCTCGATGTAAGTAGACTGGAGATAAGTTGAGAGTGGATCAAGTGTTATTGTTTTATTTTGTTTTATACCCGGGTTCTATGATGGGTGACTTTTCTTTAAAACAAGAATTATCAAACTACTAAGTTATAAAATGGCGGCAAAGCTCAAGTGTATGTATATTAGATCCTCCTGCAAGCAGGAACTCGCGAAGAAGCCTCATTGGCTTATCAAAGCCGCAAAGCTGACCGAAGTCAGTCTCTCACATTCATATTTAACGTCCATGATTATGAATTGTTAATTGTCAACAACTCTGTAACTGGACGACATACATTAATCTAGGTGTGACTCGAACCGGGGACCTTATGATTGAGAGGCACCGGCGTTAACCACTGAGCTAACACTCCAGTGGTGAAAAGAAAAGTGCTGTTTTGGTCATTGCGGGCGATGTGCATCCGAAACGTATCATGAGCCCGTGGTCAATTGCTCCGTTCATGGAGGGTGTTTCAGTCAGGGGCGGCGGAAGCACTTTTAATCTGGGGGGGCACCGACATCAAAGGGCACTTTGCAGAAATTCGATTGCACTGATGCAGCCTTATATTTAGTACCCTTTACAACTCTTATTGTATTATCTTATTTGTGTACACACATCACTCCATCAACGCCCCCCCCCCCCCCCCCTCTCAAGGAAAATATGCATACTAGCACTGCAATATCCAATGTGCAAATTGGGAAACAAGGAACAAGTTTTCTTTTGAGACAAAATGAGGCGAAATCATGCTAATTGCTAATGTAGGAATCTTCCGAATTAGAGTTTATTTCTTGTTAATTTCTTAACAAATTTTTTCCATTCGAAATAGCTTTGAGTTTGACCCACAGAAATTCATTGAAAGTCACGGGCTTAGCCTGGATTTGCAAAGTTGTATGCACGACTATCTGAGCGGAGCGCCACCATCGGTTGGCGCGGAGCGTACAAGAAAATTTTTGGTTTTACAAACCCCTCAGATGGCCGGAAACGGCCCTTCCCGAGTGTTCATTGTGGCTCCCTAGCCTCTTGCTAACTTGAGACACCTCAATTTTTATGTAGAAAAAGGGCACATTTTTAACCTGAGGAAAAGTGGGGGGGCACGTGCCCCCTGTGCCCCCCCGGTTCCGCCGCCCTTGGTTTCAGTTTGCAATGTGATATGCATGAGTCCTAAATTGTTGTTTCATTGATATTTAAATTTCTTATACTTTTTAACTAGTAGTCAAGTTAAGCTTGCAGACACTACCAAGATTCAATGATTTTTGACATCTTAGCGAAGGCCGTTAGAATCACCGGTGTTCTAATATCATTTGATATTCAAATTAGCTTCGAATTATTGTGTCTTTATTGTCTATAGTGTCCGTATGAGATTGAATAGAGAGTTATTTAAGACACCTCCCAAACAATGTTACGAATCTATTGAAATAAATCCGATCAGTTAACGATCACCTGTTTTACAATTTTATCCAGCCAGACTGTCTGTATCATCGTTAACATTGCCATATATACAGCAATACACTTTACGTGGTATAAACCAGGCTATATTTGCCTACAATGCACGTAGCCAGGGATATTAAGGATGGGGACCAACAATTTAACTAAGGACGGACACAAAACTCGTGTCTTGTATTATAACTAGTGTACAACTGATGGCACGGGGGGGGGGGGTACTCTGCACTGGGGGAACACAGCCTGGCAATGTGCCTGTATACACCCAATAGATTTTTGACACGGATTTTTTATCGAATGGACCATGGTTCGAGTTGGCTTAATCGTTGCATGATGCGTACAGTCTAAAGTTTGAAACCAGGCTGCATGTATCCAGCATGTAAGTAATCAGTCATAATTAGCATATTTAACTAGTACGTGTGGTGTCCCCGTGCCCACCGTTCATTTTAAGAACGATAATTGTAATATGCTTATACGGGCATATATACTGTGTAGCCTATACTTCCATAAACTACGCCACGGTAACCAATACTTTTGAGGGCCCTACGTGTAGTCCTGCCTAGCTGCAGTATATAGTACCTATATGCATTGTTTGTACTCCTAAATTACACAAATTAATATTCATCTTTTCTTCAGTCATTTAGCTGTCTGTCAAAGTAAGGGGCACTCCATCTTCGTCTATAAGGAAGCCCCTCGATCGCTTGTCATATGTTGCGTGGGGAACCAGTCACACTCTATTAAGGTCTGGTGGGGGTGGGAATGGTTAAAGGTATTCATGTGCAATCAGTTGATCAATACGGTATATTTTAAAACACTGAAGATTAGAGCAGCATTCTCTTGTTAAAATCAAAATACATCGTCACATTTTCACCAACTAATTACAGTGCATTTTACATGTTGAATATATGCATGAGCAACATTACTTTTGATATGTTAATAAACAGTTTTGCTATCATTCAGCTTCTGTCAATCATAGCTTTTAGCATTTTAGTAATTTCCCGTTAAACATCTAATGTTCATAAATGAATGTGGCAGGGCTAATTAGTTTCACTTATACACAGGCGCGTATCCAGGATTTTCTAACCCGGGGGGCGCGAAGTACTATCTAAGCGGAGCGCCACCATCGGTTGGCGCGGAGCGTACAAGAAAATTTCTGGCTTTGATACCCCCCAGATCACCGGAAATGGCACTTATCGGGCTTGAAAATGACCAACCAGATGTACACTTTTGTCTGATAACCAAGTATTTCCCCAAAGTTTTTTTTTCCATCCATAACCTTTTTGAAGATTGTCACCAGTCACACACCATGTTCGACCTCATTGCATGTCCTATGGATCATTGCTTTTGTAAGTGGTTCTACGTCACGGCCCACAATATCCGAAAGCCCCACTTTTTAAGGTTTTAAGCCCATTATTTATTGAGAATTTGAAAATTCACATTTCTCGTGAATAAAATCACTTGAAAACATACCCATAATGTTGCACAAAATTCAATCTATTGACAACCAATATAGAAAAACCTCCTTGAACCCCTAACAGACAGGTCAAAATTGCACGAGTAGAGGAAAGTATGATGAAGAATGTTGGTGAGAAAATTTTCGAAAATTCAGACACAGTTAATTTATTGGTGTAGAAATATTAAAACCTCTTATAATGGCTATTATAAAACTTGGTTGAAGGAAACGAAAAATAGCAGATATTTCCAATATCAGGTATATCGAAACCGAACACTACACACATAGGCGTAGGTCCCGTAGGAGGCGGGGGCTGCAGCCCCACCCCCCCCCCCCCCGCAACCAAATTTTTTCCCACTTTTTCGGGCACCTACTGAAAGAAAAATAAATAGCAATGAATAGCTTAAAAATGATCTCCTTGGTAATTAAAATAAAGGTCTAAGCTTGGCCGACATTACTACTGTAAAAGAGAGTTTTGACATAAATGGATCTGTATGCTTTTTCTCCATCTACATAAGACATTTCGTTGCTTACATTAGCATCCGGCGGTATAATGTGCAACTTTCACGGACCGTAAGGTACACTATGCCATGCAATGTAATAACCGATGCTTGCTTATATGATATTGGCATCGGTATGTTGAACGCGCGCTTCGCGCGTGAAAAATTTGGGCTTTTTTTTCGGGCAAGTCATTACAGCCCCCAAATCCAATTGGGCTCCTACGCCTTTGACTACACACATAGACAGTTTTTGAGGCTGTTCATCGTGGAACATGCATGCATTGCTCACTGATATGATGTTATATATGCTCTTTGCTTTACAAATTCGAACAGGCGTGTTGCGAGTAATTGCCAAGGGAGGGGCGAAGCCTGTAGGCAAAATATCTAAGCGAAGCGCCACCATGAGTTGGCGCGAAGCGTACATTAAAAATTTTGGCCGAAAATGCCTCCCAGATCGCTGGAAATGACACTTTCCAGGCCTTGTAAGTTGCATCTAAGCATTGTATATTTTGAAATTACTAGCGATGTCATAAAGAAAATTTGCTCGGGTGGGGGGGGGGGGGGTGGGGCGGTCGCCCCCTTCCCGAAATGCGTCATGTTCTTGAACTCGACTCGGTCGAGTTCAAGACCAGCCACAGTTGGTTCCATATAGCACAATTGTACAATTGTTTAAGGCGTCCATACACACACACACGCGTTATGATAGACCATATATAGTATTTATATAGATACACTAGTGAGAGAGGAAAAATAGAAACGTCAAAATGGAGTTGTTGGTGTAAGGGGTAGGGTGAGGCGCACACCCCCTCCGTAATCCTTGATCTGTCACTGGCTACCCTGTGTATATAATAGGGATCAGCGCTTTAACTATGACTGTTCCTCTTTCTCTTCCCGAGGCCTTGGTTATCTTCTACTCCCTCCTTTTCTCCTTTTTCTCTCTTTTTTCTTTTTCTTTTCCCTTCCTTCCTATCCTCCTTTTCTTTTTCACCCCTCCTTTTCCCTTTTTTCTTCTCTTTTTTTCTCTCCTCTTTTCCTTACCCGGGGGGCGCGCGCCCCCAACGCCCCCCCCCCCTGGATACGCACCTGAATACAGATCATTAAATCTCGAGTTCCGCAGCCTGATGAAAGTTGTATTAGTTGTACGTGTCGGAAATCGGAATGGCTATTTGTATTTGTATATTTATTTGTTTCATCACAATTTACAGTGTGACGGGAAGTCTCCTATAAAGCCTGTAAGGCTTAACAAAGTAGGAGACTCCCCCCCCCCCCCCCAAAAAAAAGAGAGAAAAACTTAAGAATAGAAAGAAAAAGGTAATAGTTACATCTACAATGATGATAGAAACATTACCAGCCTCTTTATTGATCGCAGCCTTAAGGTATCCTGGCAATTTATAGTCCAACAGTGCTACATATACCATTATTTGCCATTCTAAAATTCTAGTACAGAGCCGGGCGAGTACTTTCAGTACTGGCGGGGAGGTGGGGGCTATAATGTTAAATCGTCGTCCATTTTGGTATATGGTAAGTTGGTAGATGCAAAATGGTGCTACTATTTTGCAACTTTTGAAACAATGAAGAATTTGAGACTTGAGACTGGTGGGGTCTGCAGTATACAATAAGAATCGTTTTCATGTTGGGCAATTAAAGTCAAATTATTGCAAGCCACACTTTATCAGACATGGTTCTATACAAGGCACTAAAAGTTTAGGTAAACACACTATTTACATTGTTTCATTGTTCCAATTAACCTGCAGTCTATAACATTTGCCTATTACACGTGTTTTCTTTGTTTTAGGTCTGCCTGTCAAGACAATCATAATTAGGACTCGAAACGTTAGGCCGTCTAACTTTGATGCTTTCAACTTGCAGCAGTAATTTGCCTTTGACCTTTTTTTCTCCTTCTTCTTCCAGTACGCGTTCCATGGATTCTCTAAGCTTGTGACAGGTTGATGAACTCTTCCACATCTGGATTCCTCAGTAGAGGCGATGATAAGTAGTGACAATGAAATGATGTTAAGAATAGAAGGTGGAGCCATGCTTGTTGAGTAAACCAAGAGCAATCGGCTTACAGCTGCTAATACAACACAAAGTAAGTTCAACTTTGGAGAGCACTATTGATTTAGATTCATTTTACCTGCCAAATGTTATTACTAAATCGTAATATTTCTCTGCAGGGAGGGCCGAAGATATGATACATGAAAAAGGCGCATTTTGGTCGGTATAAGCAGAGAGCATTCTTTCCTTGATCAATTTTGTTCAGGTCCTGTTCTGTGCAAATTTCAAAGCTTTTAATTACGAAATTTCAACTGAACAAAAGTATAGATTTGATAACCATCACGATGTCCCTTCAAGTCAGATTATAACGCGGCGCAATGTTATATCAAGAGCTGGTAGCTTCGTTGAATGTTGATGTATTGTACTGAGCGAATTAAGACGATAAAGTGTTTGAGATTTTACCTGTCGCGTTATTCACTGTTCAATTTCGATAATAGTTACGAATACGTTGGCGCTGCGAGAGAAGGTTTATCAGATATGGTTAAATCCACTTGAGTATAGCTTTATATTAGAGAATAGATTAATTTGGCATGTAACCTTTACTTGACTATATATTTTTATCATGATTCTAACATTCAAAATCCAGTTAACTTACCAAAACTAGAATAAAACTATCTTGCTTTGGTAAATTCCTCAAAGCTCTTTGTTCATAATAAGCTGTGGAAGTATTTCAATACTTGAATCAGGGCCGAGGGCGGTGTTAACTACCCATTGTACTGTACAATTATATACCGGACTTAAGAAATTACTAATCGAAATGGTTCAACTAAATATATATGACCCCTAAAATATGCTACCTGTATTTTCTTATAGGATATGCTATGTAAGAAATGCAGAGAGAGAGTTGGAGAGCGAAAACTAAACAAGTTTTTGTTTTTTGTATATTTTCTTGATTCATGTCTTTGAATATAGTCTGTTTGGTACTTTCAACTATCTCCCACCATTAAATTATTTAATACTTCCATAATCGCAATATGCTCAAATATGCTCTCAACTCTCCTTTGCTCTCACATGTCTCCACTTTACACAATGAACACAACATGAAGCTCAGGTTGTACACTTTACCGTTTAATGATGTAATATCCGTATAGCAGTTATTACATCGATATTGCAATGTTAACAGCCGGTAACAATTTAATTGAATTCTGCCTAGCCCACATTGGCCCAATAGCTACTTTTGTACAACTATAAATGGATGAATATGTATCCGGTATAGGCCTCATTGACATCTTGTTTAAAGATCATCCTATGTAAGCATGGGCGTCCTTTTAGTGGGGGGGGGGGCTGGGGGATATTTCAACTTTTTGAGGAAGATCCCACATGCTGCCACACCCTGCAGTACCCCCACCAACTCTATACAATAAAGTTAACAGGTACAAAATTTAATGGCATAATTGCACAGGTTTATTGAATAGCCTATTGTCCATACAGATATTACAAGTGTTTCATCAAAAAAATGCTTTTATCAAATCGCAAGGAGTGAGAAAATTGAAAGAGGATATAAATAAACAAAGATGTTTTGCAAGGAAGCATCAACGGTGGTCTGCATTTAAATTGCATGGTTTCCACAAATTTATGTTCAATTTTTTTAATTTTTATAACATAGTGAACACATGTACGGTTAAAAGAGAAAATGACGTAGCTTCTATCAGAGCAAAAACTTAAGCAGTAGGGCATACAATTTACTAATGGGAATGTAAGAAATGGGTTATAAAGAAACATGATTTGATGCAAAACTCAATGGTTAAACTTTCCTTTAAAAATAAACACAGCACACATCTATTAAACATTTGCAAGAAGAAGAAAAAAAATCTTGATTTATATAAATAAGTAAACAAATGCAATATTTACAATTTCAATACATCAACTTATTTGCCTTCTGTGTTAGCTTTAAGATATTGGCTATTAAGTACATGCACATTTACGTATATTCTCATTCCATATATTGACGGTTTGTGGTAGTAAGTTGGGTAGCCTTAATTTCTGTAAAAACAGTCAGAACAGGAAGCAGAAAATATGATAAGGACACAGATGATTGGTATAAATCAAATAATTTCACTACACTATTCCTATCACAAACTAATAGGGTATTCTTTAATTCATGATATTCCATTACTTTTATCTGACATTTCAAATTCCTTCTTATTACTTGTTCTACATGCCCATCAGGTTCACTCGAATAACCAGCCCGATGTCTGTAAAAATACTCCAAAAATATATACTGCTCTCGGTGGAATGATACCACATTCAGCCCAGTGCTTGAAGGCAACAAAAGGTTGGGTAGATTATTCAGGCATAAGTAACCCACTTGGGACTATGATAAGTCTGTACTTTGGAAGCTCATTTCACTATAGAAGACCTTGTACATAAGACCGGCAGTCCCCCTTGGATTTACCATTATCATATCACATGTCATGGTGGTTGGCTCTGGTGTCTTGCTACAAGATCATCTATCTTGGCTTGAAGAAGACACAAAACAATCCTGAGATTGGTTCACAAGGCCACCGTGTCCATGACAACGATGATTCCACTTAGATATTCCTTCAATTTCTAAAACGATCTTGCGACCCAATCGAAAATCCTTTGCAACTCAAATATTCGGTAGCAAATCCATAGGTTGCAGACCATGGCACTATTCCTCAGTTCTTTCAAAAAAGAACGAAATAGCGATCAAGTATTTGCCACATTGTTGCAGTAAAAAGTCACCTTTGAAATCATCATCATCATCATTATCACACTGGCGTATTTCTCTTCTCTTTAACACAGCTTGCTATGTTTTGAGTTGTTTCCTCTCTCCATGGTGGAATGTTAAGCCTCTGATCTGTCTGAATACACACACACTCTATTTAGTTATTTATTTATTTGGTTATTTATTTAGTTATTTACAGTATTGTCCTTTGATCTGCGATCACTACTGATGGTGGACTATCTGGCGGTCTCCCTTCATTGTCGCTCTCCTCCTGGTCAAGTAACGCCGCTATGGCTGCCAAGCTGTCCTTCTTGAATCTACTCGGACCACGCGACGTCCTGTTCACCTGAAAAGAACAATACATTTGAGGTCAGTAAAAAAAATAACACAGGGGTGATTTCACCTTGCCATTTAAAATCTAGAGAAAGTTGATTGTAAACACTAACCCTGAACGCCTTCCCTAGACTTGCAAAACATTTTTAACAAATACAGGAAAGATTCTGTCATATAACACTTTACAAAATTTAACATTGATTTTGTACTCACTTTCTGATAAAGATCATCCAATTGGTCTGGGGATGTATCCAGGGACCTGGCTGATCTGCTGGTTTCTTGTCCTGTAATTGAATGATGAAGTAAAATTATCACAACTTGCACATCTATGCATATGTCAACACTTAATGTTATATTAATCAACAACAACAGCACAATATTGATATCATGCTAATTATATATGGTATCCATACACACATCACTTTGTTTCTTATATTGAGCAGTTTGCAGTTGAGCAGTTATATTTAGCAGTTTCTTATATTTAGTGTTTACAGTTTGTGTTTTCAGGATTAGGAAGCTTATTATCTCATCAAATACTGGAAATAGTGTGTGTGCACTTCAGTGAATGGAACTTGCAAGTATCAACATAGCAATATTGGCCCAATTTGTATAGCAATTAGCAATAAGATAATGGACAGGTTTAATACCTATGCTACCACACTTAGTACAGTATTGATGCTAATATATATACAGTACATCTCATACATCAGGTAAAGAGTACCTATATATACCAGTCACTCTTGATGATGATACTAAATAGCCTACTATGACACATCTATTACTCTCAACATGTTACTAAGGCAACAGAAAGTGAAACAGCCAATGAATTATGATTATTTATTTTGTACTTTTGCAGGTTAATAAGAACGACATAAACGACTTTCGCTCCCTGTTCTAAGAATTCCTGCAGCATCAATATTTGACAATGTTATGCTAAAATTGCACACAAATGATATAGATATGTAACACAACATATAAATCATATACTGTACTTCCTTCTGCTTGAACAGTGCAATGCAGTGAATCCAACAGGTACTTCATGGCAGCAATAACAAGGACTTTAGACGAAAGCCTTATATGCACATTATACCTACAGTCCTGGTGGACGTTAGCAAGGTAAATAAAGTGTGGAAAAACAAACAGTCAGTGTTTGTGAAAAAGTTTGTAGTTAAACAGATATCACAGGCCAATGTATTGACAAAACCAGAAGGAACTAGGAGATATTTGAGTCAATCTGTAATTTAAAAAGTTACAGTTAAAACAAGGGTGTCTGTCCCATAAGAATACAATTGAATTTGAAAAAATAGGGGGGGGGGGGGTAATTTTTGCATTGTTATCACATATTCATTTGCTAGGCAATGCCTCCTTCCCCTCAAATTTCACACTTTAGGAACTAATTCCTATATCAAATGTTGAAAGTGATGAAATTTGTTTTGTATCAGTAGCCAAGAATGGTAGCACCTAATACTCTTGAATCATTACGATGGGATGATTGTACCACTCAATAGTGTCAATATAGTGATAAGCTTTGCTAGCTTAGCAGGTGAATTTGCCCAAAAATAAGTGTTAGGTAAACAACAGACTAGACTGTTTACTCACTTTATATTTTAACAATTGTCCCTATATCTGTATTGAAACCCATTGCACAATTTATAAAAGGGTATTATTAGGCAGCCTCCTTGCGTGCACAAATCATTCAACTGATAAACGTAGCGAGACAATGAATATACAGGAATGCCAGCCAAGCATTTGAAATTCAGTGATTATTATACTGTTTTTACAGACACTCTTTGGCAAAGTGGTTTTGTTCTGCATAGTTTGGTATATATCAATAAGCTGATGTGAACTCAAGCAACCAAACATAGCAGTAGCGTTTTGAATAAACCTACTGGGACAATGCGTTTTTTGTTCCCGACTTAAACAAAATATGCAAAAGTATGAAACAAAATGAAAAAAAGGGCTCCAAAAGCGATGGTGTTGCTGCCAAATTTAGTAGTAGCTCTTCGCTCTTTGGCAAATGGTTTTTGTTTGTATAGTTTGGTATATAAACCGATAAGCTGATGTGTTCTAAAGCAACCAGACATAGCAGTAGCTTTGTTAATAAACCTACTGGGACAATGGGTTTTTTGTTCCCGACTTAAACAAAATATGCAAAAGTATGAAAAAAGATGAAAACAAAGGGCTCCAAAAGCGATGGTGTTGCTGCCAAATTTAGTAGTAGCTCTTCGCTCTTTGGCAAATGGTTTTTGTTCTGCATAGTTTGGGATACTAACCGATAAGCTGATGTGAATACAAGCAACCAAACACAGCAGTAGCTTTGTGAATATACTTACTGGGACAAGGCATTTTCTGTTCCCCACTTAAACAAAATATGCAAAAGTATGAATAAAAAAATGGAAAAAGGGCTCCAAAAGAGATGGTATGTTGCTGCCAAATTTAAACCAAAATCATATTGAGAAATCAAAAAGCAAATAAAATGTCCTTTGCAAAGATTTGGTAATTTGGGCAATTTTTAATGTGTTGAACATACTCACCAATATAATGAACTGCTGTGAGCAAAACAGCTGTAATTTTAATGATGGTACAAATTAATAATATAATTAGCAAACTATGATAGAAAAATCCAAATATGTTTCACTCCATTGTCATTCATTTGCAATCTTTTCTAGACTACATGCCAAGATCACCAATTCAATGGACTGATCCAAAAGTCGTCAATTTTCTGTGATCAATCGACTAATTATTTATTACATTCGTTATCGTAGATATTATTTGCAAATGTAGATATGTCTGATATGATTTGCACAATGGGCCAACAGGAGGACCGAAAGATAGAATTGATTCACAGTAACATTCAATACTCTACTATTCATTTGGTGATCTACAATGTACATTATAATTTCTATCTTTGTAATGTGTATTCATAAGTTTGAGAATCATCAACTTTGACAGATAGAACTAACTGGCTCTGCTATGTCATTCAGTAAAGAGCACACAAGTATGTTGTGCATCGTTTCAAGCATGAAAGGGATATTCCGGTAGGCAGGCAATATTTCACGCTGTTAGTTCAAGACCTTGTCTCACTAGTTGGTAGATTGGATGTAACTATTTTAACTGGTTAAACTCTTGATTCTTCCCCCCTTCCCCCCCTCCCTCCCCCCGCCTGGAATGACCACAGTAAGTGATGATGTATATGGAATGTTTGCTTCGTTTCAAAGGATCCTCTGTATTTGAAAATGTTATCAAAATATGACTTTATTTGTAAAAAGGTCATTTTCCTCTGTGAATCGGTGAGTTAAGTATGGTATAGAAAAAGAAGTACTCTGCCAAACTGAATTGCATTGACGGCATCAAATACCACCAAATTTGAAAAAAATGCATATCATCGCCGTGAAAAAAAACCCTATGCAGATGTAGTATTGACCTGGAGATGAAGAAAATTACCCATAATCTTGTTTTATTAACCCGTCAACTTCTCCACAGGAATTAATCAATTGAAGGCTGAGAAGCAGTACGCAAAGAGATGCAAAGCAAAGCAGAGTTGCGGACTTACGTGGGTTAGTCCCATAGTGTGATGTTCCTCCGTAGTGGTTGGGTACTGCCCTCACTGACAGCTGGGCACTTGCTGGGGACGAGCTGGCTCTCGGTCTGTTCTGTATTAAATTCTGCTCATCTAAGACACGGGAGGAGGTCGGAGCACCGGTAAAACTGCTGGGTGTGGGACTACTGGAAAAGAGAAATCAAGATGATTTATACCATCATGCAGCAGTAACTTGAATATTTAACAACAGAATTTATAATTTGTAAAAGTAAGTTGGCCTGACGTTTCGATCCTAGCAGGATCTTCTTCAGAGGCTAAATGACAAGTAACAGAAACAGAAGGGACAAAAACACATACAGAATACAGACAGGTTAATGAGCACGGTGAACACAAAGAGATAGATGTAAGGGGATTAGTAGACAAGGTATGGAGAGAAGAAAGAAACAGGGGGAAGAGGAGAGGGTTGATTGAATTTATAATTCAATCAACTGATCATACTAGGAGCATATCCAGAAATATCTAAAGGACGAGTAGGGGTGGGGTGGGGTGGGGGAGGGAGGAGGATGCTATAGGGCGATCCACAACGATTTTTTGTTCACTTTAGACCACATATGGAGGCTGAGGCAGTTTTCTACTAAGTCGGTGAATGTAATCACATGCAACAATCATACTTTTCTGAATGAAACTATATTTAAACAAGAAATTTTATTTTAGTACTGAATAGCATAAAAGGAATAAAAGGAACAAACTGAAGTCATTAAAGAACATCCTTACTATTTTGTCACCAAACGGGAAATAAGAGTCAGCAAGAATGAGGTTCATAAGGTTTCTATTTGAAATAAAACATGTTTTTTTCCCCTCTCTCTCGGGCAGTTGTCTGTGAAGAATATTTTCTACCGTGACAAACACACAAATGTAATCGTGTCCATCCATGTGGGTTACAGAAGAATTTTTTTTTTGGGTAGATGTAAAATAGATTGATTTTTTTTTCTTTTTCTTGAGACATCTCACAGGCCGCAAAAAAATGACTGGCGTGCTGCATGTGGTCCACGGACTGTAGGTTACCCACCCCAGCACTATAGTATATAAAAGTACCTGGATTCTGTTCTAGAATAATTGTCCACACCTTCTTCTCCAGATTGGCTGGAAATTTGGACAAACTGGTCGTCTCTAATCACTGGAGAATGAAACGAAGAGAAGGCAAAGTTAATAGTATAAAATGCATTAAAGAAATGGAGGAACAAAAACATGCACACAAAATAATTTCCCCATAACTAAAAAATGCACTTTCAGTTTTCTGCCAATTATAAACATTAAGAACAAATATAGACAACATGAGCCTGGTGGCCAATTGGCTGAGGCGTCGGACTCGTGATCCAAGGATTGCTGGTTCTACTCCTGCCTACTGCATCCCGTTGTATCCTTGGGCAAGATGCTGTATCTCAATTGCCTTTCTCCACCCAGGGGTTAAATGGGTACCTGTGAGGTAACTTGTCCTTGGGCGCAGTATATAACTGCAGCCGACTGAAGGGATTGTCTCTGGGAAAGGAATATCATTGACCAGGTATTATATAATGTCTGCCTAAGCGCTTTGAGACCTATCGCTGGAATACAGCCCTATATAAAAATCAAATATTATTATTATTTTTATTAACATGATAAATCTGGTCATGATTGTTAGAAAACTGTTTATTATCAGCAAATATTATTGGGCTGTTTGTTCCTCATAGTAATATGCCTTTACAGTCACTGATGTGCATTGTAATTCAAAAAAAAATGCCAGAGATTTTTCTGAATTTTCCATAGTCTTTGCAAGTGGCTAACTAGGCCTGGATCGGTCAATAGAAACAGAAACAAACCCTTTAATAATTTGTTTCCATTGGCTGTTGTGTTAATAATACTTACAGATCTAACCATTAAATGGCAATAACCAAAGACTTCCTTGCTTTCACGATGTGCAGTTAGATTTCAAAACTACTTTTTAATAGTTTAAAATTGTTTGTAGGAAATAGAATCAGTTTGACAGTGACAATAAAATAGTAGTCCATGTACAAGTCTTATCCCCAAAGAAAATCACAAGTTCTAGATTTTGAGTAGATTTCAAAATATTCAGTGTTTGTCCTAGAATTTACACGAAATGGGATATTTTCCCCCATTTCTATGGATGATAGGAATAAAACTGCGAGATAACTTACGTGGAGCAAGACGGCTCTTTGCTTGTTTTTTGCCACTAGCTCTGGAACACCAAGCCGTTACAAAAAAGACCGCTAATAGGAAGAATACAAAGGCGAGCCCAACAGCAGAAGTAAAGATGGCAAAGGAATTCCTGATGAAGAAAGTAAGAATAATAACCATTATCATTGAGAAATTCCCTTACAAACACATATAGTGAAACTGTACAATGTAAGGATAGGATTATAGCACTGGAATGATGGGCTAGGGGAAGAGGAACCCCCTTCCCCCTCCCTGAAAGTTTGTTCCAATTAATATTGCCAACCAGTAGAGTTGGTGGGCTCAATCAAACCTGATCTTTTCCAATAAACTTTATTGATAACTTACAAATATGCACAACAAAAATTCTGGCACAAGATGATTGAAAGAAACAAAAATATGAGTGACTGTTCTTTGTATGTTGTAGAATCCCATGTATGGGTTATGCCATGTTTATAGCAGCTATGTCATTCTAATTGTCAACATGTACAATTTTCCCCATAACAGGAAGGCACATATAAAAAATATCTTCACAGAGTTAATTTCATCAGTAATAGCAACATGGAGAAACAAAAATGGGACCATAAATTAACCACATCCTGATTATTGTAATGTGATATTGAGGGAATGTTGTAGTGGGAGGAAATTAACATTAGGCCATGCATGCATGCAGGGCTCATTGAAGAATCATTAGCAAGCCATTAACTACAACATTGAGACTGTAATGATACCTAGAATTACACAGTATAATATTGCACACCTACACCAACTATGACATGTTTAACTACTCTCTTCCATACCTTTTGTAGCTTTGTCATCTTTATTTCTTAGGGGGAGGGCGAGGGGAAGGGGTGGGTGGAGGGGACATTTTTTAGTCCATCCTTCTAACTACTTTAGTTCACAGTATCAATTTAGTCAAAGAATGATTTTAGTCAAAGGATAATTTTCTTTAGTCAGATGTTTTAGTCAACAACAAAATTTCTTCAATTTTTTTTAGTCAAATAATCCTTTAAACAATAGGTTTCTTTAGTCAAAGATTAATTGGCAATAGCAACCTTCATGCTGTATAACATCGATTTAATGTGTCCATTTGTAGACCTTTCTAGAATATTATCTGTTATATTATTAATCGAATATGTTGAGTGACTTACAATGGAAGCCCCAGAAGTGTCCAGTCTTCCTTGGCTAGTTCTCCAGGCTCTGGAGTAGAATCTGTTCCATTTGTAGATGTAGAGTCATCAACAGAATTGTAACTCTCCTCTGCGGGAATGCAAAATTGTGAAAATATGCAAAGTGATCGGAGAAGAGTATGTGATTTTCCTAAAGTTTCGTACATTTTACGTAGCAGAACGTTATGCACGTATGGGGTGTATTGTGGTTCTATTCTCTACACATTAAAAACCGCTCCACTTGATATGAAATCAGTGGGCCAAATTTGGTTTCGGGATAGGCTAGTGGGCATCCTTAAGATCTTCATATTTCAACCGTCCTTTCTCTTTTACATTATATTCGGCACAAACGGTCCATCCAAACTTTCCTTTGACAGATTCAGAGTGCATCAAAGAGAGTGGTACAGTATGCATTGATCACAGTACCTAGGCACTTTATTGCATGTACAATCTTAAAACTTAAAATTCATAATAGACATTAGTCTACTTCAAACATACGTAGAGTGTGACTTTCCAACCCCCACCCCTTTCCAATGTGACAATATAAATAATGAAACTCTGAATATGTATATAGTACTGTTCTGTATACATACTGAATTCATTATCATTACTTCCTTGAACCACAACATATATATATATACAAATGGAAAGTTATTAATCAACAACAGAACAGCTAACTGGGAAATCATAAATAAATCTTTCCCTAAAATGAAACTTATTTGACTAACTAACCTGTGGAGAAGAAGTAAGAGAGAGCCTCTCCGAATCCAGCGCTCGTCTGAGCCATGATGGTCAACGAGTAGTTTGTCTCTGAAGTCAGTCCTGTAATGTTATATTGGGTTTCCTTGCTGAAGACCGTGACGACGTGCGTAGAGTTGTTGCTCGTTGAGACTACTTCCCTTCGAGTCTTCTCGTGGAGATCTGTGTTGTGTTGTTGTGTGCAGTATATATGTGTGATATGATTCACAGGAAGTTAACAGGATGCTGCTATACTATGTGTGCAGCAGATTGATTTCAAGCTCCGTTTGAAACTAACGAACATCTTCCTTGCTCCAGCATTTTCAGCGGATAGAATCTTTGCCTGATTTTTCTCCCCTATCTTTGTTATTGACTAAGTATATTTAATCTTGACATGATAATGAAAAGTTGTGAGCTCTCAGATTAAGAATAAACTACCTTTTATATCTCCATGATTGGATACAATTAATTATTACCTAACATAATAAACTGGGTCAAATAATTTGCCTTAACATGTCCCCCAGGGAAGCTATTATACTCCACAAAAGCTGTCCACCATGGAAACTGCACCACAGGGTTTCTCTAGATATACATCTATTTTGGTGATCCAATTACAAACCACAGGATGATATGAAAAGCCATTTAAAATCAAATTAAGCAGCTGGTAGTCTTTTATAAGTAAACACTTCACTTCCTATCCCACAAACTCAAAAAAAAAGATACTGGTTTGTAAACACACACAACTCTGCTTCTTTTCCAAAATAGTGCAGTTAAAAGTTTTTCAAATTGCTTTTACCTCAAAAGAATTGGAAACTTAACAACAATGCTATATTTACATACTAGAAGCATCAAATATAATCAGTCAGTTCTTTGTTAGAAGTGATCAAGTTCCACTTACATTGTTTAAGATTCATGACCATACACACATGATATTTCAACAACAATCATGATTATACACAATTATTTCAACAACAATGATTTGAAGATGTACAGTCAGTAAAATCTCACAAGTTCTGCTGTGATTCAACAACAAGTTTTTTCGGCAACAAGAATGAGGCAAACGATGGCGCATTACACTTTCCCCTTCCTCTAAAATAGCATTATGGGTGAAAGCCAACAATTAATTATATCATTTAACCTCACAAAATGTCCATGCTTCATCTTTTTTTTGATTAATCAAGAGACAATATGATGATCATAACACCAGGAGGATGTTAAAAACCTCATTTCACCTGTTATTATTCAATTCGAGGAAGCTCTGAAAATCGACACAACAAGACATGCAAGGAAAATCCCTTCCACCCCATTTTTTCACTTTCATAAATCTAGTGTTACATGATTAAGAATTTAGTTTCCTTACCTTTTCCTGAATTTAAGGTTTCGATGACAGTATACTGTATCCTATACCCTAGTATATCTCCTCTTTCTTCTAGTGGAGCCGACCACTTTAAAAGGGCAAAGGTTGGGCCAATATCTCCAATCGTCAAATCTGTGATCATTCCAGGCACTGAAATTTATGGAAGAACATTAACTGTTTTCAACCTCGACTTCCTGTCCTGTCAAACTTGTACAGATTAATCTCTAAAAACACTTATGACAAAATTTAGGATTAATTTTGTTATAGATATCATTTCTTCCCACTCTTAGAACCATGTGAAAACCTTAATGTAAGGAATATGGTATAAACATATATTCATGGCTATTATGTTGACAATATATTGCCTATCAAGTTTGCAGTTTAATTTTACTTTATACACTAATCTGATCATTAAGATGAAGGATACTAAATTTTTTATAGATTGGAAGATTACTACAGAGTATTTTGTTTCTCCAATCAACAGTTTTGAGGACAAATAGAACTTGAAAGAAAACCCTAACCCCCTTCCTCCCCGACCTCCTTCCCAAACATTTGAACAGATGGAATGTTCCTTTGAAAAACTGCAGTATTTAAATCACATGTTATATGTAAACTCTAAGAAAGTAACATCTCATACTGAATTTGATTGTTTTCGTATTCCCCGAGTTATATAAAGTCAACTACATTTATTAATATCTCGTTGATATAAACACAATTGAATGCAATGAAGTGAAAAATTTACTGAGAGTCAATATGTTTGTAAGGAATTGGCCTAACTCTGCCGTCACTTATCTCAGTCTATATGATATTTGTTTCTACCCTCGTCTGCCTCTCACTCGACTGCCTCTAACGAAATTACCGTTTAGAGCAGTACCCTATGCCTATGGGCTATTTTCATTTTATTTTTTATTTATTCCAGTATAAATATAAATTTATAAATAGGATAAGAAGTACATAAAAGAAACATATAATTACAATGATTAGTTTGAGGTCAAATTTGAGGAAGAAAAAAGTATACTAAAGAAAACCATTGAATATTAAAATACTTCAGATGATTATAACAAGGGTTCTAAAACTCTTTCTTGGGTAAAAAGTGCAGCTCTGTAAATGAAGGAATTTCTAAAAAGTGTGATTCTAAAACTTGGAGTGAGCTGAGGATTTCTTAAATTGTATTTTGTATTATTGCACAGAGAGGTCAGTTCACAATGTAGAGGATGATCTTCCCAGGCAAGTATATTTTTGGCAAGTCTAACAAAATCATTTCGGGCTGCAACATTAACCTTAATTACAAGAATATCACAGTCTACGCAAAATATATTTGCACAATATTTAAGGAAACTCTTAATCCTCTTCTTGTCTCGAGCATGTATGAAGTGGTACCACATACCAGCATTTTAACCTCAGACCTACCTCCATCAGCTGTGGCAGCATTTATAGAAGACCTAGGTCCGTTCAGGGGGGAGCCTTCTTCTAAATTATACGCTGACACAGTAACTTCATACTCTGTGCTCACCTTCAAACCTGAGGATTAAATCAGTCAGATTAAAACATTCTTCACTGTCCTGTGACAAAAAAAGAAGCTGGCTGCCTCTTTACCCAAATAAGACGCGGTGATGAAATCGTCACTGGTTGACAGAATGATCTACAGTTTCGCCACCGATAACGGGCAAGTTGGATACCTCAGTTGGTAGAGCACAGGTCTTTTGCAACCCTGAGCACCCCCCCTCCCAAAAAAAATTCTTTGCTATTTCCAGTTTCCAGTCAACTTTCCATTGATGCTCCTTTGTTAACTTGAGAAACTTATTAAATACTGTTATGGATAGTTTTGCTAAATACTGTTATGGATAGTTTTGCTATGTCAAAGCCAAAAGCGAAATTCTCAAAGTGCTTCAGTCACACCTTGAAATATATATAGGACAACCACAGCTTACATTGCGTATAAGATATTGGGAATGAAGTTTCTCTTGTATTAAAACTGTTGACTGAGAGACTAAATGAGTTATCACCTACCTCTTGCTAAGAGGAAGAAAATCATAAATTGCACACAGAGAGATAATTAAAATAGTGATGACAATACTGAATTGCAACTGGCTAGTTTAATCACCAATAAAAACTATTACACAAAGAAAATGACAAGATGTCATACATAAGGAAGCAAAGATTTTATCGTATTTTTTTGTGTCTAGTCAACGATTTAACCTGATGAGTATTAGTCAAGATACATGTCGCATGGTTGACTGTGGAGCATATTAAACTATTGAGGGCCTACCTATGGCACTTACAATAACGTACTTCATGCGAAATATATGCTAATTCCTTTCCATAATTTGAGGTGAGGGGGACTTCCAAAGAGCCATTAACTTTAAACAAGATCTGCTGTAACCATAACTCTTCACCACAGTTTGATTTATTTTGAACACAATTTAAAAAAAATAAAATGTCACTTTCTTGTTTTCTTCTTCAATTATGAAAATGTAAAAGAACATATATATAAAA
Source organism: Apostichopus japonicus (assembly GCF_037975245.1). Classification (NCBI taxonomy): domain Eukaryota; kingdom Metazoa; phylum Echinodermata; class Holothuroidea; order Aspidochirotida; family Stichopodidae; genus Apostichopus; species Apostichopus japonicus. The sequence goes on along the minus strand of NC_092582.1, from coordinate 9,536,700 downwards.
GGGAAAAAAAAAATTAACATTTGACCTACCAACTATTGTTGCATTTGTCAGAGGACTGGCAACATCTAGATCGGTGATATTTGTGAATCCTGTTTCCCTCGACGTCACGATATAACCATCTATAGGGCCATTACGACTGTCCTCGGCAATATTCTGAAAATCATCACCAGATTATTATCTACGTGAAAATATCTCGATTTACACCAGAAAGATAAGGAGCATGTTAATGTTATCACTGACAGCACTGTACTAATGTTGTAGGAATCATTACATGTTGCTTCTTGCAATTAAGAAAGTCAATCTAAAACCCGCTTACCTCCCACGAGAGTATCAGAGCAGTTTCATTTACGGCGACAATTGAAGCGATAGTTGGAACTCCCGATGGTGCTAAACAGAAAAGAAACAAGGTAGATTACATATTGTCATAGCTGAAAAGAATGCACTTCAGTATTTGATTGATGACAAGGGGGGGGGGGAGGAAAACACTTTGTAAATTATTTAAGAGCCTTTTCTTTATACATTTTGACCAACAATTTTTTAATCGTCAGCAATAGTAATTAGCTCAACATGTTCAGCATTCAGTAGAAAAGAATTGCTGCAAATTGACAAACTGTTTTCCTGTTGGTTGCGACCATCCATGTTATTTCCAGATATCAATGAGTATTAATGTCTTACTGAGGGAAAGAAACCTCTGTCTCACTGAGGGGAAAAACCTCTTGAGTGTAACAGTAGAATGTTTGTTGATTTTGGTTGCATGAGTAAACATCAGAATATTTAGGGGCAATACTGATGACTGTTAATGTACCTTTATCTGCTTACGATGATGCTTGCCAAAATAAGAAACAACTCTGAGGTATTTCTATTTATTTTGCTTTTTTTTTTCTCTTCACAAATTTCTTTTCTAGCACTAAAATTTTCAATGCTGAAATTTGTTAACAAGAATATTTTAAAAGCTTGTAGTTAACAATAGCACCATGGGACAAGAGGCATTAACCCTTTAAATTCTTTTGATATAAAAGAGAAAAGGGTTTCTCTGTTGATTCTAGTGTGTATATTAATAATTATGTATCTGGGGATACGGTGGATGTCAGGTGACAAATTTTGAAAAAGTTGATGGCTTGTAACAAAATGTTAATCAAGAAAGTGTGAGTGTACCTGCAACTTTAGTTCTGGCTGTAGCAGTAACACTGGGAGGGCTAAGTCCATCTGCATTGTAAGCCTCTACGTAGATGTCATACTCAGTCCAAGGATCAAGGTTAGCGATCGATGTCGTCATCTCCGACGTAGCAACTGATTTAACTTCCTTAGATGTTAAAGACATATATGTCACGTTGTATCCAAGGATTTCTCCATTTTGAACTTCTTCTGGCAGAGGCTGAGAAAAAAGAAGAGAATGAAACGAAGATTCTAGTAATATTTTAGGGAATAGTTTCAAACTATTATTTTGAAGTATAAGGACTGTTTGATATCGATGTATGAGAATAAATGCGGACATCATAGTTATTCAAATTCTACCGTTTCCTGGAAAAGTTAAGTTGGTTCCGACTGATGGATGGACATAAAATAATTATTTGATATGTCTTCAGCGACTGAGAATAAAAATTTAGGCATAAACAAACAAGATAATGCATTGTCAGAAAAACGTTACCAAAATTCAGGCTCCCGGTCCTGGTCTTCTTGAGAAATATTTTTTATTCTTATGTTTAAATATTAAGAAAACACTTTTGGAAAGTGTCTGTAAATAAACCATGATAAGAGAGTTTGGGTAAATATATTCACAACGATCTACTCACCGACCAAGAAACTGTTATTACTGTTGATGATTCTACAGTCAACTGGAGATCTGTTGGGGCTGCATCAGGAGCTATCAAGAAATATGTAAACATAAAACTTTTAAAAAAATAAAGAGAAAGACCCTAAAACTGTGGTTAATTTTATTCCAGAGAGAGTACCTGGTAATAATGCAGCCATCAAACAGTTTGGACTATTTCCAGAATCTTTCAAACTCTTTTTGAACCTGTGAGCCGAGTTGGCAGAGAGAACAGTGGCTAAGTGTTCATATTTTGTTTCGAAACTCAAGAGAGTCACTTTAAAGTTTACAACCTCTGTCGTACTACAGTGTAAATTTTTAATGGTATAGTCCGGTCTTCGGAGACGACCAAATGTATGTTTGGACGATTAACCAAACTCGGCTGTGGAAGTTGTCCCGCGGACAACTAGTTCTTTACATCAAATTCATATTGACTTGTACCTGAATACACCCCCTACCCACACCCCACCCCACCCCACCCCCCAAATAGGTAAAATGATAACTTGGTATCAACCCAAAATCTGGTGTTCTTTCTTCACCGTGTACATACTGGTCTTTGTTTTTTTGCTATATTTTTCAGAATAACCACATCTCCTGTTCAGACAACCAATATGTAAGGCCTGAGTGTCCCTCTGATGACAAGGAAAAAGCCTTAAAATGTAACCCATACCAATAAAATTCATAATACATTTTCCCAAAAAAAGTGTATATGGCACCAGAGGGGATGAAACCCATATAGGTAGAAGTTTAATTTCTTTTAAAAAGTCACCATAAATTTTGTCAAATATCAATTAAAATATTATCTCTCTCTCTAACCTGCAGTCGCAGTGACCTGATGTACGTTGTAGGAACAGTTTCCAAGCTGGATTTCACCTTCGGATGAAAAAGTAGCTCCGCAGACTTGAAAGGCGTAGAGCGAGTTCGGTTGAAGGTTGTCAACGACGTGATCTATCGTGTATCTACCTTCGCCTGGTACTTCTATCGTCCTCGAGGCTAAAAATAAGAAAAATATACAAATCAAGATATTACCAACTAAACTGACCTGTTGATGGTTTTAAAATAAATAAAAATATACTGGCTCTGATCAATGAACTTGAAGGACTGTAAAAGATCGATGTGAGGCATTAGAATTGATGGAACAACAGCAAGAAGTATATCAAGATTGCTGTACTTATTTATCGCAGTGACTCAAAAACTTACAGGAATTTCTCTTCATGATTCATAGGTTTATGGGAAAAGATTTGCATTTTCATTAATAAGGGGGGGGGGGGGAAACAGCAGGGAAAAATGAGTGCTATAGTTTTGTCTCATATAAAAATACTATGGTTTCTGTGTAGAAAACTGTTATACATCTTCACACTTGACCATTACCTTGACCGTTTCGAATAGCATTTTGAGATGCAATACGTTATTATTTATTCCCTATAAAAATGAATAAAATAAAACTGTTAGCAAACTGCTTATCTACTAGAGAGCCTGTGTAAGAGAATGTGCAAAAGTAAGTTGGCCTGACATTCGATCCTAGCAGGATCTTCTTCAGAGACTAAAAACTTAGTCTCTGAAGAAGATCCTGCTAGGATCAAAATGTCAGGCCAACTTACTTTTACACATTAATTATTCCCTGAACAGATGCAATGTCAACTGAATTGACAGGATGAGCTCTTTCACTCTTCCATTCCTTGCTGGACATAATACCTTTTAAAAAGTTGTACACACTTTTGGATTACGTCACCACCTGATAATGGTTTACTCACACAGGCGCGTAGTGAGGAATTTACCAAAGGGTGGGGCGAACCTGTTGGCAAACTATTAGAGTCGTAGATTCTGCACTGGAAACTATCTAAGCGTAGCGCTGAGCTGGCGCGAGCGTATGAGAAAATTTTGGCCAAAAATGCCTCCCTGATCGCTGGAAATGGCACTTCCCAGGCCTTGTAAGTTGCATCTAACCATTTTCTATTTTGAAATTACTAGCGATATCATAAAAACATATACAAAAAAAAATTGCTCAAGGTGGGGGGGTGGTCGCCCCCTTCGCTCCCCCCCCCCCCTTCGCTATGCGCCTGTACTCACAATTGTCTCTGATTTTGTAGTAATCGATGAAGTAGACTTCGATGGGACTGCTCCTCCTCTCTGGTATCTCCCACTCCAACTGAACAGTGGTGGCATTGAAGGAGAGGATTTTCAGACGTCTAGGGGCAGATGGCCCTGTGAATAGAATGTAGTATGATCACAAGTAGAGTTTATGCTTTAAAGTGATCAAGTTACATCATTTATGTTTCTTCACACATCTCATTAGCATTATTCACAGAGTGCACCTCGCATACAGTTGAGTATCTTCAAATACATTGAGTATATACTAATAGATGCACCAAAAGCCAGACTCTTCTTTTTATTATTTCCAAGTGGCAATGCCTGGGTCACCAGTCTCGCACCTTACAGTAGCCATGAGCATCACATGTATCATAAATTGACAATCTGAATTCAAAGTAAAATGGTCACCGTTGGCATACCTCATTGTCTGCAAGCTGCAGGTACATACAATTATAACTAAAAGGAAGGAGAGAGGAGGCAAAACCTTAAACATGGAACCCAGGTTCTCTGGGGTAAAGCACACAATAGCCATATGAGAGACTCTGGGAAATATGTACTCTAGGAGAAAGTTCCTTCCTCTATGCTTGGCCAATAGCATGGTTTGGAAACAATATATTCTTTGCCACTTCACCCATGGCCATTACACTAAACTGACCTGACACAGATGGGGACTAAGCTACAAAGTGCATGCTTGGCTAAGAGCATACAAGTCTCTTAACTAATGGACTATAAATACCAAATACTAAACTGACCTGACACAGATGGAGTATATGCAACATAGTGACTGCTGGGTGGAGACCTTCCTAGTCTCTTAACAATGGACTATAAATACAAACTACTAAACTGACCTGACACAGATGGGGTCTAAGCTACAAAGTGCATGCTTGGCTAAGAGCATACAAGTCTCTTAACTAATGGACTATAAATACCAAATACTAAACTGACCTGACACAGATGGAGTATATGCAACATAGTGACTGCTGGGTGGAGACCTTCCTAGTCTCTTAACAATGGACTATAAATACAAACTACTAAACTGACCTGACACAGATGGGAACTAAGCTACAAAGTGCATGCTTGGCTAAGAGCATACAAGTCTCTTAACTAATGGACTATAAATACCAAATACTAAACTGACCTGACACAGATGGAGTATATGCAACATAGTGACTGCTGGGTGGAGACCTTCCTAGTCTCTTAACAATGGACTATAAATACAAACTACTAAACTGACCTGACAGAGATGGGGTCTAAGCTACAAAGTGCATGCTTGGCTAAGAGCATACAAGTCTCTTAACTAATGGACTATAAATACCAAATACTAAACTGACCTGACACAGATGGAGTATATGCAACATAGTGACTGCTGGGTGGAGACCTTCCTATACTCTTAACAATGGACTATAAATACAAACTACTAAACTGACCTGACACAGATGGGGTCTAAGCTACAAAGTGCATGCTTGGCTAAGAGCATACAAGTCTCTTAACTAATGGACTATAAATACCAAATACTAAACTGACCTGACACAGATGGAGTATATGCAACATAGCGACTGCTGGGTGGAGACCTTCCTAGTCTCTTAACAATGGACTATAAATACAAACTACTAAACTGACCTGACACAGATGGGAACTAAGCTACAAAGTGCATGCTTGGCTAAGAGCATACAAGTCTCTTAACTAATGGACTATAAATACCAAATACTAAACTGACCTGACACAGATGGAGTATATGCAACATAGTGACTGCTGGGTGGAGACCTTCCTAGTCTCTTAACAATGGACTATAAATACAAACTACTAAACTGACCTGACACAGATGGGGTCTAAGCTACAAAGTGCATGCTTGGCTAAGAGCATACAAGTCTCTTAACTAATGGACTATAAATACCAAATACTAAACTGACCTGACACAGATGGAGTATATGCAACATAGCGACTGCTGGGTGGAGACCTTCCTAGTCTCTTAACAATGGACTATAAATACAAACTACTAAACTGACCTGACACAGATGGGAACTAAGCTACAAAGTGCATGCTTGGCTAAGAGCATACAAGTCTCTTAACTAATGGACTATAAATACCAAATACTAAACTGACCTGACACAGATGGAGTATATGCAACATAGTGACTGCTGGGTGGAGACCTTCCTAGTCTCTTAACAATGGACTATAAATACAAACTACTAAACTGACCTGACACAGATGGGGTCTAAGCTACAAAGTGCATGCTTGGCTAAGAGCATACAAGTCTCTTAACTAATGGACTATAAATACCAAATACTAAACTGACCTGACACAGATGGAGTATATGCAACATAGTGACTACTGGGTGGAGAGCTCCCTAGTCTGTTGTGTGCTCGAACTCTTATACGGTACTCTCTATTCTCTGTGAGTCCTTCGATGACCAAACTACCGATCTCAACGATATTGGGAATGTTGCTTTCAGCGACCCTCCAGGAATCTCCGCTATGGAGGGGAGAAAGACGTCATATAACAATGTCTTCAAAACTAGAATATTATGAAAATGAAAAAGCTATACCTTTGTTTGTCTAGCAATATCTTCGCTACATTTCCACGTTCGACCATGCAAAATAAACCTGGTTCTATTTGAAACTTTGTTCATTGGTAAAAATTCAGATGGAATCGTTAGGTTATGCATTCATACGATAATCATTTACTCATTAACATGTTTGCCCATTTGGCAGTCACTTGGAGCTGGGAACAAATTTCGCAGGGAATAATTTCTCAATTTTCGCAGTCATAATATACCTCAAACGCCATCGTTTTCTGTACAGAAACTGCTACGTACTTTTGGACTTGCGTAGCAAATTGGTCAATCATTAGATTTGCTTAGCAATTCACGACAAGATAACAGATTAATTATTACAGTTGTGCAACAGATTATTTGACAGGAGCTATCTTGAAGCTATCTTGTAAAATCATTTCTCTGATATGTTTTTCTTTCTTTTCATGAAACAGTTCAATCATCTTTCTTTCTTGTTTTATCTTACAGAACTTGCAAGATCCATTAAGTTTGTTCGACTCTGTAATTAGAAATAAATTAATGGTGATCAACTACTGGTACCACTACACTTCTGCTGGTGATTCCATGTTGATGGTGATAAAAGCCATAGCAACGGCTGTTTTGTGGAACTAGATAGCACTGATATATGATTGCGCCCTCTATTGTTTGTCCCATTATAACCATTTCACTTTACCTATAAATAACTTTCAATCTTGTCTTGATACTTTTGACCATGACACAAGCATCATCTTTTGTATCATATTCAAGAAACACTTTTTTGGTTATTTCAACCAAATAAAATGGAATCCTTTATCAATCAAGCATGAAAGTCACCAAGGAACAGATTTCTTTGAAACCAGATGGTAAATCCATCAGAAAGCTGGCCTTGTTTTCATTTCATCCAATGATAAAAACTAATCAAAACATTTGCAATGATGCTATGCGTTACAATCGACAAACACATAGCTGATGGTTTTCTCCAGTTCTGCTTACTCATGAATGCAAAGGGCATCTGCAAGGATAAACCTTAATAAAACAGTTTCCTTGACATTTTAATACTAGGTTGGCCCCAAAAAAAGAAGAAAAAAGAAAGTAGCATATTGTGGTGAAAATAATCATAAAAAATAAAATAATACGTTTATCTTACGGTCTTGTTCATACAAACTTGTTTACATTTTCCTTGACTCTTTAATCAAACATTTCATGTATTGTAAAGTATTGTAATGCAATGTAATGTATTGTAATGTACTGTATTGCTCTGTAATGTACTGTATTATATTGTACTGTATTGTATAATATTGTAATGTATGGCATTGTATTGGATAGTATTGTAATGTAATGTATTATATTATATTGTACTGAATTGTATTGTATTGGATAGTATAGTATTGTAATGTATTATATTGTACTGTATTGTATTGCATAGTATTGTAATGTATTATATTGTACTGTATTGTATAGTATTGTAATGTATTGCATTACATTGTATTGGATAGTATTGTAATGTATTAAATTATATTGTAATGTATGGTATTGTATAGTATTGTAATGTAATGTATTATATTGTATTGTATAGTATTCTAATGTATTATATTGTATTGTATTGTATAGTATAGTATTGTAATGTATTGTATTACATTGTATTGGATAGTATTGTAATGTATTAAATTATATTGTAATGTATGGTATTGTATAGTATTGTAATGTATTATATTGTATTGTATAGTATTGTAATGTATTATATTGTACTGTATTGTATAGTATTGTAATGTATTAAATTATATTGTAATGTATGGTATTGTATTGTAATGTTTTGTATTATATTGTTTTGGATAGTATTGTAGTGTAATGTATATTAATGTATTGTAGTGTATTGTTATATACTGTATTGTATTGTAATGTATTGTATTTTAATGTATTGTATCCTATCATATGCTAGATCATCACAATATTAGTACTGTATTGTTTTATAAATGTACAGTAATATACAAGTCTATTACTACCTCTGTGCTACAGATATATTAAAGTTGAATTAAAGTAAGATGAATAAAATACAGTTGGGGATGAGAGGAGAATGAACTGAGGAGTAAAGCCTTTAACTCATCTCTGCAATATTTCTTTTAACACCGGCATTTTTCCGGATAAGCTTAAAATAGCAAAAGTAAAACCAATCTTTAAAAAAGGAGACCCCAGTCATTTTGAGAATTACCGCCCTATATCTTTATTGCTAAAACAATATTATTTGCCGACGACACAAATATTTTCTTCGATTCCCAAACTCTACTCTCATCACATAAAACTGTTTCTACTGAACTAACTAAATTTTCCAGCTGGTTTGCAGCAAACAAATTATCTCTTAATATAGAGAAAACTAATTATATGGTGTTTAATGCTAGTCACTCATTCAGATGGGATCACAATATTACCATGAATGATAAAATTATTAATCGGGTTAACACTACTAAGTTCTTGGGTGTACACATAGACAATAAACTTTCGTGGCGTGATCACATATCAGCAGTCTGTAACAGAGTGGCTAGAAACACTGGTATTATATGCAAATTAAAACATTATTTACCTCCAAATATACTCAGAACACTCTATATAACTCTGATTTTACCCCAATTAACTTATTGCACGACTATTTGGTCAGGAACCTATTCTACAAATCTTAATCACCTATGTGTCCTCCAGAAGAGAGCTATCCGCCATATATCACATGCTGCACCACGTGATCATACTACCCCATTATACAAAAGATTAAATTTATTAAAACTAAATGATATTATAAGAGTCCAGCTTGCAACATTTGCATATAAAGCATGGAATGGATTGCTACCCGAGGCTTTTAAAGATTTTATATATAGTAATAGACTAATCCACAACCATCAAACACGCCATTGTAATAACGCCCATGTTTTATCCCAACGAAGTACTTTAAGTTCTTTTAACCCTCGTATTCGTGCTATAAAAACGTGGAATAATCTCCAGGATAATGTTAAGAATAAGCCTTCTTACTCTGTATTCAAAAGGAATCTCCAAACTGTAATTATTTCTCACTATTGATGGATTTATTCTTGTGTGTGTTTGCGATTAAGATCATTATAAAGATTGTTAGGATTGCTTATTAACATTATTAATTTCAAGTAGAGTCAATTCGATTATTTCATCACTGTAGATGCTACTATTAACTTTTCTTTTTCTATTCTTAAGTTTTTTCTTTCTTTTTTCTTTTTGGGGAGTCTCCTACTTTGTTAAGCCTTGCAGGCTTTATAGGAGACTTCCCGTCACACTGTAAATTGTGATGAAACAAATATATATACAAAATATACAAACTTCCACTACATTTCTAGGCTAACGGTTTGCAAAAAGATACATGTAGAGAATATATAAAGTTTGAACATTAAATCTTGGTATGTTTACAGTATGTTTGCTATTGACTGTGATAATGTAGCATCCAAATAAGTATGTCTCTATATCATGTTGATAATTTATTGGATGCCTTCCATGCCTGGTAGTTTTTATTTTATCACTTATTACATACGCATAAATTACTCTCATAGTAAGATAACATAAGATAATATGAACACTCACAACTTAGTATTAACCTACATATTAACTATCATAAACTGTGACTAACCTCATCCTGTACTCAAGGTCAAAGGTCTCCGTATCTTCAGGATATGCTCCAGCATCCCATGTGACCAAAAGGCTAGTCTCTGTTAGTGCTATAACATCTAGAATTTCAGGTACTTGTGGAATATCTAAGAGTAAAAGCAAATGCAACATGGTGTATTGTAAAGCCATATAATGTAACTTTTTGAGATCTTGTTTCGATGCGACATTCATTGTTGCTCCGCAGTCATGAAATAACATGGAAAGAGGTGAAAGAACATACCAGTCATACTTCCCCCACCTCCCACCCCAAAAAAGGACCCAGTCATACTTTACCCCACCTCCCACCCCAAAAAAAGGACCCAGTCATACTTTACCCCACCTCCCACCCCAAAAAAAGGACCCAGTAATACTTTACCCACCTCCCACCCCAAAAAAAGGGGAAAAAACTGCCTACTTTTTAATTCTAACATAACATCAGAATAACCATTTTTTTATCACTTCATTTCACAAACCAAAATAATAAAAAATAAAATAGAAAAACTTAACAAAATTCTTGTAAATTTCTAACACTGATTTATGCCCCTACTTCCCCTATAATGGTAAATCTGATCCTAATTCTGCTTCATGCTCAGCTATAAAGATCTTTTCATGCATTAAACAGCTGACAGTAAATTCTTGTGTCAATATTTTTGGATATTTTCTATGATCATTTCATATCTTAATGATATTTTGATCTGATCCACTCTTAAGAATCTAAAAACAACAACTGTGGATATATTTATTGAATCCTTGAAGGTCGCAAGTGGCTGAACCTATTGGGTATGAAAGGGTGATAGGTTCTGCCATTCTGATCATAAAAATACCAAGAAACAGAGAAAAGTCAACATCTTCCTATTCACTGCCTTTCCCAAGGTTCCTAGATTTATCCATATTTTCCGTTTTTGAGATACTAATGTAAACAAGGAAACTTAGAATACACTTCGTTTAGGACAGGATTTAAGTCAGTGAAAGGAGGGAATGCAAGCTCTCCAGCAAAATTTCTTATATTTTCTTTTAATTTGTGCATTTTTTCGCACATTCAAAATTTCATTGCTACATCTGTTTATTATTAGCTTACATGTGTATTTAAAAAAAAAAAAAAAAAAAATCAATTCTGTACGTCTTTTACAATCTGTCTATGTTTTTCTGGTTTTCTTAAGCAAAACAAGGATGTGCTCCACATCAGTCATAAGTTGCAACAACTTCTCACGAGAACGACCGAGAAAGATATTGCAAAAATTGATCAACCTCAAAATAGAGATCATTGCTACAGTAGATCTGTTATTATTAGCTTACATGTGTATTTTAAAAGAAAAGAAATAAAAAAGTAATTCTGTATGTCTCTTACAATCTGTCTATGTTTGGCTGGTTTTATTAAGCAAAACAAGGACATGCTCCACATCAGTCATAAGTTGCAACAACTTCTCACGAGCACGACCGAGAAAGATATTGCAAAAATTGATCAACCTCAAAATAGAGATCATTGCTAGATCTGTTTATTATTAGCTTACATGTGTATTTTAAAAGAAAAGAAATAAAAAAGTAATTCTGTATGTCTCTTACAATCTGTCTATGTTTGGCTGGTTTTATTAAGCAAAACAAGGACATGCTCCACATCAGTCGTAAGTTGCAACCACTTCTCACGAGCACGACCCAGAAAGATATTGCAAAAATCGATCAACCGGAGAGGACTTGAACACCTGAGTTTATGCTTGAATCCTACAGTGCCAAATTTCTTTCTCCTGTTTACAATTCAATATTTAAATGTCATTACCTGTGTCTGATAAACAGGATCCTACTGATACTTTACAAATATGATAAATAGATTAACATTCCGAGAGTAACACGTATGATTACGGTCAATGACTGGATTTCAACTCTTGGTTTTTCAGTTTCACAAACACAAATGTCTTGTTAACAGACATTCAGCACATCATATTTATGATACATTCATCTGAACATAAATGTCCTTCCATCAAGCAATCAAAACAATATTATATAGCACCTAATTACTCAAAGTCAATTGCAATACTCAATCAATTAAATAATACATTTACTTGGTGCATTCATTATAAAAAAATCCAGGTTTACTCTTTTCAATCATATTTTTCAGACAGTTTGCAAATGGAAATTGACCCTCATCTTTTCCTTTCCAAGGTGATGTACTTTAATTCACAGGGTCGTACCACATATTAAGTTAAATTTAAATTCAACCCTTAACATTTTGTCTCCAGTAAAATTTAAGAATCGTAGGAAAAATAAAAGTTACCTCATAAAATGCTTGATATTATAAAAGATTTGCCTTTTTTGCCATTACCAACTTTTTTACCAAAAAACCACAAAACGAAACTGTTGAACCTTTACAGGTTGGAATAGGTGAGATTGAAAGGTTTAATCCAGAATTTAAAACGATAAAATACTCACCAAGAACAGATATGTAAAATTTTTCTCTTGCACTTCCAAGTGCATTGGTAGCTACACAGGTATACCAGCCTGTAAACAATGAAAAGGAAGGAAATCAAATGAACATTGAATCAAATCAAACACAACTTTTATGAGCATAATTATTTACCATGGACGACCAAAAAAAACAAAGAAGGGGGAAAATCTCAGTATTTCAACCCACATCCTTAATAAGATGATTTTTCCTGGAACTGATTTGCTTCAAAGGGTCAGCCTAGGATGTGGAGGCCATTTTCGAAGCTTTTTACCTCCACAGTCTTTTCCTTATCATTTATCCTCATCATGGCAGGTGTATATAAACTCAGGCCTAGCTGAGACTTACTGTATAACATTTTCATTCTAGGTGTAACAGTTACCTCAGGATAGTCCTACTTTGCATAAATGAAGCAGACTATGAATTTAACGTCCACTGTTAGGATGGGTCACTTAAACACCAGCAAATCTTACATTCTTGGCCAGAACTTAGGTATAAAACTATGCACCAGTAACTTGTTGTTAACCCTTAATATGGCTATGCACCTAAAGTAATGAGATGCAATTTGTTGCTTGAATGTACATAGGGAAGCAGCAATTCACAGAGCCAATATTAAAATGCTAACATTTCATGAGGGTGTGCTTCTTTTTTTTGGGGGGGGGAGGGGTGGGGAGGTTGGCTACACCAACTGTCAGTCATGATCACTTAAAACATCTTGGTCGTATTTCATTAGTAAAGTTACATTTCTGTACTACTTCTTTACTACCGAGTTCTCTCAACAGATTAAGTCAACGAGAATTTTGAATGAACAATAACTCCTTCCAAAACAAAATCAGAGGAGATATCGTTTTTTCTAGTTCTAACAATTTCAACTACAGCCCTGATTATTCAAGTAGGGTAGGCTATCTGCTATGAAAATTGTATCTGTGTCATTTGAACGGTGGTACTTTTCAAAGTGTTAAACATCTGTTGTGATATCAATGTAATGTTAACAACACATTTTGCACTCGGGTGTGACAAGAGGAAACTACACTGCAAGGGCAATCAACTGCTCTTTAATAAATTATAGAAACCGACAAACATTTTGATTCAGAGAGCCAAGGTCAGATTATTTTTCTTTTTACTTCTTTTACCTTGATCTTCATTGCCTTGAAGTTTGATCCTTAATTCATTTGGCTGAGGAAACTGCACATGGTCACCACTGGCTGTGAGGATGTTGGTTTCCTTCAACCAAGAGAAAGTCAGGTCAGGAAATCCATGAAGAGAATCACAGATGGCTGAAACCGTCTCGTCAGTGTCGGCTGTTACATTCATGATTGGCTGAAGTACAGGAGGACCTGAAATAGTGAAGTGAAAGCTTCAAGGGTGTGAAGACTCGCGCAAAAAGAAACGTCTTATGCCGGTAATCTGACCTAGTTTCGAATGAGGTGTAACAGAAGTTTTAGACACCACCATAGGTCCCAGAAAGTACGCACACAGCTTGCCACCGTCGGTACTTAGACACTAGTGTACAGTCAATACATACAGCTGCGGTCAATACCCACAGCACAGTGTATGAACGATACAGCGATGGACATCCTTAGGTCCAGCTAAAGATAACAAGGTATCACATTTCATTACTGTCTGCATTTTGTAGCGACACGAACAAAACGTCACTTGCAAGCAACAGAAAGTTATCTTTTTCAGATGGCCGCACGCGGTTTGGGGCTAGTCTTCAGTGCCTTTAGTATTCAAAGTACAGAGATTATGATATGATGAGGTTTAAACTGAAACAGCTCCCTCGAAAAATAAAAGTTCCTCCATTGAGGTATATCTTAAATTTTAAAATACAAAAGTTCAGGGATGAAGTTGATTAATTGCAGGAAATAATATTTGATTGTTGGTAAAGAAATTTGTTGATGGTACTTCCTGGCCTTAAACACATTTGGTGTAGAACAATTGGGTTCAATATCCAGGCCAATATCCAACCACAAAAACATGTGACGGTTGTTTTCCTGCAAATAGCCACTTTGACAACTGGATAATAATCTTTTTAGAATCAACTAATAACTGCAAATGATCACCTTAATTGGTGATTAAATTTGTCGCTATTTAGGAAAGCACTCTTACTGTTGGACAATGAACCAAAAGTGTTGTCAACTCACAAACGTTTGTAAAGTAATGTTTGTAAAGTAACCATAAAACCTCAAAACAGGTTTGCTAGATTTAACAAGAAATATTGTGTATGAAAGAGACAATATATATAATCAGGTTTTCTCTTTCTCCATCAGCTAAAAAATTAAAAGCAGATACATTCCCTGTCCACTAACCCTGACCTAGAGATGGTGTCATTGCCAGAAAAGGAATGAACAGCAACTTTAGCTGACCTTATAGCAAGTCCAAAAAGCTGTGTTTGAGGTGTGTTAGTTAATTCTGTTAGACACATGTTATCACTTTCATATCAAAACCCTTCTCGTGCAATTATAAAAAAAAACATATAGATTTTAAGCTTGAAAGAATAAAAGTAACTGCCCTGGAATACCTCATTTGTTCCTGCGATGTTTGTTTGTATTTCATATTGAATTTTATCACTCGTCTTCAATTATAGTACAACACTGCATGCTAGTGTGTTGTTTTTTTTGTGTTGTAAAATTCATACACAGTTCATGTGTGTCTACTGTAAGGTATGCTCTAGTAACAAACTTTTTAAACACCACATTTTGCCAAATAAAAACCCCAGAATTTTGTTATATCATGGGACTTTCCAAACAAATTGTTTTGATCAATGTTTTCCCCAAAGCAGGAAGAACCGCCGGCATTGTTGGGAAAACATTTGATATCATACAAAGTGCTTCTCTGGGTCCTTGGTGACAAAAATGTTATAAATTATGTTGAAGACCACTACTGTATTCATGACACAAAAATGTGATCTTTTAATTAACTGGAACTAACACTTCATACTCCATAAAACTCATAGTGGATGACAAAAGGAGAAAACTCCTATTTTTATCATGAAGTTTGCATATTTACAATGTGTTTTCTGGTGCAGGTCTAAAGTCTTCAACAAATTGGAAATATGACATTGTAAATTCTAAAATTCAGATTGATAAAAGAATAGGCAAGGAGGCTGAGGACTACAAAGGACAATATTTCTTTGCCCTAATTTGTAAATAAAAAATCCATCCCTCCCTCTGTCCTAAATGATTGTCATACAATGTCTTGTATTGATTGGGAAACAGAAAAAGCTCACAACAGGCAGCGTCGATGAAAGTGAAACGGAAAACCAAATGAAAGACTGATGAGTTAATTGTCAATCGATTAAGAATTTGTAGTTAACTGAAAGACTTACTCTGAACACTGAGATACGCGTCCTTCCTTATCAATCCCTGTGAGTTTTCAGCTCTACACGTATACATGCCATTCAGGTCTCTCGTAGCTAACGGAATTGTCAACACTTGATGGCTCATGGAGAGGCCACTACCAGAGGGTAGAGAACCATGGTTATAAGCCCAGGAAATGGTGGGTGGTGGAACGCCCTCGGCCATACAATGGAATGTCACCACAGAACCTTCGCTCACAGTTTGATTCTCTGGTCCTTGAGAAAACACTGGTACAGCTGATGATGACGATGAGGGGGAAAATAATTTTTTTTCTTTTTAAATGATATAATCAAATTTATATTAAGTAGCATTCCATGATCTGAATTTAGTCGTTTAATGATCTGGAAAATGCTGATAATTTAATAATCAATAAACAACTAATACAGGCTAAAGAGGCAAGGTGAAGGTCAAGATCCTCTTTTCCTTCTCTGCATAATTGTTGCAGTTTCTATCTACGGGAATAATGTTCTTATTGTCTTAACACAGAACCCTTTGTTGAACAATTTAATTTCAGGGCATCTCTCATAGCAGGAACTTTCACCAAAAATACTCATGTCTTTAATTTCTCACAAAGATGGAGCTCTTCATAATCATTCAAATTTATTCAAAGAAAACCAAATGGCTAACAAGGATGAAAATACATTATGATTCCACAACTCCAGACAGCTAACATTTCCTTAGATCAGTGGAGAAACTTCTCACCTTATTAAAAAACGTGACGTGAACTTAACTCTTATTGATACGATCTGTAAAATGGAAATTAATTTAATCAGTTTTAAGGGAAATCAAATTAACTTTCTAAACACTAAGAGAACATGGAAAAGGGACAAATATGAAGATTTCAACGACACCTCACTGTGGATGAAATCCATAAGTTATCGACTTCTTTTGAGGTAATTGTACGAGATGTATAATTTCCTGTTCAAAATTACGTTAGAGGTTCAAACAGGCATTTAGACAAGTTACAACTTCCTGTGTGTCGTAATTAGTGAACAACACAAATAAGCGAAATAGTCTGGCATATCGGCAAAGAGAAAAATCTTTGACATGCATTGATGGTGTGAACAATACACACTGTATCACCTGAGGGACTTTATGAATAACTCTTACTGTTAATTAGAAACAAGATGTATAGATTAGATCCAGGTTATCCCTCCCTAAGGCAACATAGCTAATCAAATCCACCTGACAGTCTCAATAAACTTCTAAATTAGATGTCTTAGGATGCCTTTGAATAAAAAGGCTTCCAGGTTCAGAAGAGTTGTCAACTTTTATCTTGATCTGACAATTTAGCTTTGGTTTCAAGAGAAGCAAATTTGAATAGGACTGACAGTCAAGCCAAACTTATATACATTTGTCATTGCTACTAGGCTCTGAGTTATGTACTACATAGTGAATGAAAAACAGAAACTATAGAAAATGGTATGATATGTTGGGAGAGCAAAGGAATCTCTTTTAGCTAGAACAGATTTTTGCTTAGTTGATCAACTGCAGGAACACAATGTTATCTTTGCTGATTACAAACACTGAGGAGTGCTCCCATGTCCTGTGACATGATGTCTTCAAGTATGATGTTGAATGTTTTACATTTCACAATAAGACATACAATTGATCCCACAAAGGGACCTTACTAATAAATGAAATATATTTAAACTTAAATCATGCCCATTCCGAGGTATGAGTCTGAAAACAGGCTTTCACTATTTGAAAACACTGTGACAAACATTACAATATATATTTAACACAATTCTTTTATATTTGATACAATCCTTTTATTCTTTTATGCATGTAAATTGGTGTAAATTCACTTAAGATATATATATATATAGGTATAGAAACGAGGGCCACTCACTTTCAACTGTAATTGTTCCATTCGCTTCCAGAATACCGACTTTATTCTCGGCCATACAGAGGTAAACACCATTGTCTGACAGCTGTACATCAGAGATGAAGAGCCCATCAGTTGTTTTCTGATAATGGCTTCCAGGAGGGTCAAAGGTCAACTCTTCCCCATCTTTGAACCACGACACGGTTGCTGGTGGCTCAGCTATCACACGACAGGGCATTAATATTGATGTACCGATCCCTGTACCGAGATCGAGTGGTGACGAAACTAGCCGTGGTGGAACTAGAAAAAATGAAAATTTAAAAAAAAAAATTGTTAACTTTTCTCCAATTTTTGAGGATAGAAAAGAGTAACATTTAAGAACTAAAACTCTAGTTGTTGATAATGATTTGGTACCACAGACACACTAGAGGTCTTTTTCAATATAAAACATCTATACAATACATATGCAATGATCTCAGATACAATGGAACAATTCTGCCAAAACTGAAAAGCTAAGAATTTACACCGTTAAAACATCATGTCAATCATTTTCTTCTTGAGAGACATTCAAAGCCGAGTAAATTAATCTGCTTTTGTTTATTTCATTTGTTGATGGATGTATGTCCGACTGTCTCCGATTGGGTTTTGTGTCTTAATTCACAATGGAAAAAACACTGGGAATTTATATACCTGTTCTGAAAGAGCCGAGAAATCTTTGACAAGAACAGTCTACGAACCACTCGCCTCATGAGTTTAATCCTGGAGGACAATGTTTGGAATCCTGTTCATGACAAAATTTCTGTCCTCTCTCTCAAAATCTTTCTAACTTTATCAAATGCAAATGAATCATGTAGATACAGAGCGCAAACTTTTTGTTAGCAAGAGATAAAGAATGAAAGAAGACAACATAAGAATCCTACAAATTTATATAAAACTTTGAAAGTAGTTTACAGTCTAAACTCTTGATGCTTTTTTACTTGTTTATTAAAGCAATAGCAGAAAGATAAACGTGAGAAATGGGAAAACTATGGAAAACAGTTTTATTTGTGTAATTGCAGTTTTTATGAGTTTACATACCCTTGAGGCTGAATCCAATTTATGACTGTCACAATATTATCAGCAGGAAAATGTCAGCTGAACTGAACCAGAGACCAAAATAGATTTTACAGCTGGCATTAGATGTCTTAAAAACACAAAAGAGGTGGTTGACTCACGTAGGAGATTTACAGATCCAAAAAGCAAACTGAATTGATGAGAGCCTCAGAAACAGGTTTTTTTCCTGTTTTTTCAAACTTGTTTCCAAGTGATGTTTGTTTTTGTGAATATATATATATATATATATATATATATATATATATGCAATACTTGTGAAGGAACCAAACATGGTGATGCGAAGAAGGGATCGAAAAACACACAAAAATGTTTAAAATCACTGAAACAATGCATTCTGTTGTTATTGATGTGTGATTACACGCCAAATTGTTGTTGTTGTTGTACATATTAAACCTTTGGATGTTTTTCTAGAACTGACAGAACAGTCATGTATGGTTCTTGATCCTAATCAGCCAAACTACTGTAGCTATTATTTAATCATGACATCTGGACATCAGAAAGGGTGCATTTGATAGCTAGGTATAAGCAAATCTAACAAGTTGTAAACTGGTCAGTACCTTTCTGAATATTAGAAAGCGGACAAATATTGCATTTGAGAAATTTCTCAAAATGAACATCAAAAGTTTATCATGAATTAACCATCAATAAATTAATACTTTTGACTTCAATATTTGTCTTTCACTATGCAACTAAGCATAAAAAATTAAGCATATTCCAACCCAAGATGCTGCAATTAAAGTAATGTGACTCTTGCCTCATGAGTAAATACTTCAAACTCTACTTCAGAGTTCCAAACCTTTTCTTTACTGTAAAGCTAAAAACCACTCAAGGTTAAACTACACCACATCTGGTAGATAAAGAAGAGGCTGCCATGTGTCTTTGCCAGCCTTTTCTAGTGAACCTTGAGATATTTACTGGTGCATTTGATGAACATGGCATAGCACAAATACGTCACTAAATATTTACAAGATTTTCCAGAAAGCTTTTGACTATTTTTGTTGAGGGCCAGGTGCTCTCTGCATCATGAAGTAACTCACTCACCTAGAACATTTACAAAAACAGACTCTGTGTCCATGCCGTAATCATTTTTAGCCTCACAAGTGTATGTACCACGGTCTAAACTGTTCATACCGATTATATGCAACAGTCCCCCAGTGTCCCTGTGAAAGAAAAAAAAAATGGTGATTAGAATAATTTATGAAAAAAAGCTTAATAAGCTTGACATTTGCAACATCATAAATTTTTTCACTCTCAAGATATCTATCAAAATTTCTCAAAACGTAAGAGCTATCAAAACCAAATAGCATCTATACACTTTCAAAATACTAATTTACCACTTTCCCATTTTCTATTCGAGCATTGTAAAAGATTTAAAATTTGGTTATATGTAGAAAAATTAAGTAACAGTTTAATAAAACAATTAAACAGCATCAATATGAAAGACTGATCATGTGACTTACCCTATGGTTACTCTTTGTCCAACCATGACTTCAACATTATCTTTCAACCATCTTAGGGTGGGATCAGGGTCACCACTTGCAGCACAGGTCAATGAGAGGTCGTCGCCAAGTACCACCTCTGTGTTTGTTGGTGGAGTCGTAATTAAAGCACCAGCTATTAGAAAAATGAAAACAAGAAAGTGGTTATACATTAAAAAAAAATTATAATAATAATAAGAATAAAAAAAAATTAGTAACGGTTACATGAAGATCTAGCCTGAAAAAATGGCACAAAATAAAGAGACCAAGAAACTGAATACTTTGAAATGAGAGAATGACATGTGTTGAGCCACAGTAACTTCAACATAAGGATCTTGCTTCAAGAAGGGGGGAGGTGAGTCCACATTGACCCCTCTTACCACCTCACCACCACCTCCACCACCTCACGACCTCCTCCTAAACACAGGAGATCATTGCTTCCGTATATATAGTTTGAATGACATCCGACACGTAACTAAATAAGAGCAAAACTAATTTATTGCTTTAACTGCATGATCTGTTTGTCAAGGCTCATTTCCCATCAATACCCGAATAGCCCAAACCAAATATGTTCCCCATCTAGTAACTAACCCAATATTTAGAAGAGTTATTGTGTGTTTCTCATCTGGAAGGTGATATAACCATTTCTGGTCATGATTCTTACTGGTTTATGATGCAGAAACATCCAATTCTGATTCTTCAACACATCATAGAAGTACAGTAAGAGTACAAACACAGAACAAGCATGAGTACACATATAATTTCCCTTGGTGTGTGTATGAGTACCAGTACGACAGTATGGGAATGAGTACACATACAATTCCAGCTTGGTTGGAGTACTACTACGAGTATGAGTACAACAACATACTGTACAGGTACACATATAATTCCCCATTGCTGTAAGTACTAGTACAACGACATGAGTGCAGTATGAGTACATGTTTACTTCCCCTTTGGTTCGAGCACGAGGACAACAACACAAGTATGAGTACATGCAATTCCCCTTGGTGTGAGGATGAGTACATGACTCCAAGTTCGAGGACAAATAGGTAATAATTACCAAGGGTCTATACTAGACTCCCAAAATGCCTTAAGTAGGAGTTTCGAGTACAAATCCACAAGGATAAGTACAAGGACATTATGCTATAATACAAGTTCAATTACGGACAGTTTGCTACAAGTCCCTGATGTTCTCAAAAGCCTCAAAATTTTATTGTTTATATAACACAAGGCTGATACAATATTAGCTATGTGGATCTACTCTATGTTGGCAGTATGTTAAAGAGTGAACTAGAAGTAACCATGTTACTTACCCCTGACTTCAAGTACAGCAGTTCTTGATGTACGAGATGATTCAACGTACTCATTAGTTGCAACACAAAAATACACCCCTTCATCAGCTTGCGTGACAGATGAGAAGTATAGATCCCCCTCACCTAAAGAGGGCAAAAAAATATGTTTGATTTCAAGATTTGTTTGATTGTGAATTTACAATGAGAAAGAATAAAAACATGAAACAAACTTCAAAGTAACAATTAAGTATCTAAGACGATTTTACAGTTGGTGGTTCCATTAATAGGTAAGTAAAAAAAAAGAAGCTATATAATTGTTTCTTTCTCATTATTCATATTTTGCATATAAGTTTATCTTTGACAATTGTTTGGCATCTTTAATTTTACAGATCTATTTGACATAAAATCATGATGTTTTAGTTATTATCAATCAATAGATCCTTCAATCAATCAGTCAGAGTCTCCTAACACTCTTGCTCTACCACATTTACAGAAGAGTGAACTGACAACCTTATCAGTACTGGTCCCCTCAACGACTGGTCATGATTGTACCAGTCAACAACCACCCCCCCCCCCTTCTCATTCTACCACCCAAACTGGTTAGAAGAGTATTTTCGTTTGGAGTTGGGTATATGTTCGAATCTACAGATTTGGTAAATAATTGCATAACCAAATAAGGACACATTCAAACTGAAAAGTAGGTTATACAAAGGTACCCCAGAGTGAATGATGTGTTTCACAGGTCAATGAGGGCTAGTGTCAAAAAGTACACTTTTTACTTCTACTAGATATGACAATCCACTCTGATCGTCCACTCCTGATAAACCCATCCGAAATGAAACTGATGACAAAAGTGAAGTCAAACTTAAGTGATTGATTCTAAATACCAGAGAGTGATCAGAGCTGTGAGAATTCATAAGCTGTAGTTCAGTTCATAGGAAATTACGTTTAAGCAACGATAAAACATTAAAGAATGACTCATATGTTGGCCAAGTTAACAATTTAAAGATGGTAACTAATATGTGGGTGCATTTATATGTGTACTGTTTCATCAATCTTGACATGGCTGACTTGTACAGAAATTTTGCTGTGTGTCCTGGACACAAACTGTTTTTTTTTTTAAATGTAGAACGACAAAGTTGTTTTCAAGTCCAAGTTGATGGAAGATATCCTTGAGACTTTTTACTATAAATAAACTGGTCAAAATATGGATCACAGTTTTTACTTTACCTACACATGTAAACTTCAAATCATCTAAGATCAGTAGGGATGCAAAGCTTTTAGCATTTGACCCATCTAACAGACAGGCAGACAATTGGAAGGGTTGGGAGAGGGGAGGGCTGAATAAGTTATAAAAGGAGCTCACAATAATCTGTACTTTAGCCAAAAATGCAGGGTTTACACTTGCACCAACTCTTTTGTGAAGGTGCAACAAAAAACTTGATAAGTTTTGAGGAACCAATGTGCATACTAATAGCATCACAATGTAACTTGACTCCAGCATGTGCTACCACACTTTACAAATGCAGTGTTAATGCTAGTGGTATCTGGATTTTAGCCAGTTGATGTTTTAAGCACAGTTTTCATTTTTAAGCAAATGGCTAAATTGTCAATTTCTAGGCCTGACAACAAATTATATGTTAGAAAATCATATGTGTTAGTGATTATTACACAATGAATATTTAATTTAGCTTGAAACGGTACTCACAAAGCATTTTCCCTTTATATTATTGACGCATCTTATTGTACAATTTCCCATGCTTCAATATCCATCAAAACTGTGGAGTACGTATTAACACTTTGAGAAATGTATTTCTGAAAACTTAGTAATCTTTGGCAAACACAAAATTTGGAAATATACTAACTACAGTATAACCTTTAAATAATCAAAATGCCTGTATGATTGGGTCGGGTGACTGCATCTAAAGCCTAACTAGTTTAAAACACATTCCCTATGTACTGTTATTCTTTGTGTCACAGTGACACACTGACCTGGGTACCTCAGGAAATTCTTGGGTTTTCAAGTTTGAGATGTGCTGAAAGATTGTCAACACGGTTGAGCGGTACCCTTCCTACAAGTTAAACGCTAAGCACAACAAGTCTTGTTCAATTCAGACAGTATAACAACGATACTACAAAGCCTTTAATACCGTACAGGAAGTACCAACATGTGCAATATCTTTCAGTAATTCATTTGACATAAGGTAACCCATTGACTGTTAAAATAACTATTAGTTTAAGCAAAAAAACTTAAAACACACTTCAAATGAATGTAAATTTATGTGATTCGAGAAACTTCATGTATCCATTCTTCTACAACTTCTATTCATCCTGACAGGAATATATATCATTTTTATTATCACTTTCACACCTACAATATTTGATCTCCTCTTTATCAGTGTAATCCTGAGTAAGCCATTACATCATCATGATACTGGAGCATTACTAAGTGTGATCAACTCTTGTAGGAAACTTTTTAAGAGCAGACCAAATCTATGATCATTTCTTTTGTTTTTTATGCAAAACCACACCCTTAAGCCCCCAGCTTCCTTTTACTTGCTTTTCTGGTTGTGGTATACTGTAAGTTACCATCACAACAAAAGCAACTAAGAGGATTTTCCATGCTTGGAATAGTTGCATGTGTGCATTTTCAGGTAAGAAAGAACTGCAGTAAATAAAGCTAAACTTTCATCAAATTAAAAACGGTTATTCAATTGGGGCAAATCTAATGTTTGGGATCCTTCTATCTCTCTTTTTCTTATATGCAATCTTCTCACCTACTTACTCTCCCCCCCCCCCCCTCCACTTTTGTGCCTTCTAAAACCAGACTTTGTAGTATGAGCATAACAACATGGGTACAAGAACAAGTAGAATATAACCCTAAGTATTGTATCAATACACGTATGCATACAAAGCTTTATTCATGGTTACAATATTCTTGATTAGTCCTACCTACAGTATAATGCTATTGAAAATGCCCCATGAGTACAAGTACAAATCAAAATATTTCAGTTGCATGTACAAGTAACTATGTATGCTAGAATATGAGTATGGACTCAGTACAAGTCTATACAAAGCATATAACATTACCAATGGCAATCATGAGGTAGGAAACAAAGTCTGTAACATTTGTCTAGGAACACTGTACAGTTCATACATTGGTGATAGCATACTGGAGTTATACTTGCAACGATCATTTAAATGCAGGATATGTATTAACTATTTGATCACCGAGGGTAGGCCTCCACTAATTAATAGGAGTGACCAACAAGTTCTTACCTAACACAGCCACACCTGTTCTTGGTATGAGTAATGAATTATCCTTGTACCAAGTGACCACAGCAGCTGGTTTACTGTTGGGAGGACGACAAATCAGGGTAGCCGCCTCTTCCTCTACTACAGTGACATCATCTGGCTCTTGAAGGAAAGTCCACTCTATGTCTGTGGATGGACATACAGTTAAATAATATATGTGGTGTATAATAAACAGTATATATTGTAGGAAAGTCCACTCTATGTCTGTGGATGGACAAACAGTGAAATGTATTTTAGATCCTCCTACAAGCAGGAACTCCCGAAGAAGCCTCATTGGCTTATCAAAGCCCCAAGCTGACCGAAGTCGGTCTCTTACATTCATATTTAATGTCCATGATTATGAATTGTCAATTGTCAACAACTCTGTAACTGGACGACATACATTAATCTGGGAGTGACTCAAACCGGGGACCTTATGATTGAAAGGCACAGGCGTTAACCACTGAGCTCAAATAATACACAGTTAAGTATATACTAAACAGTATATAATATACAGTAGAAATAATATACAGTACAGTCTAATTGGTAATTAAGTGTATCCATGTAGTTGCCATGCAGACACATTGACCATCATTATAATAACTACCAATGGTGGGAACACTTCTCCAGTGTGTTCAGACAGTGTAGTATAACACGTATATACAGTGAATATAGCTAGGTTAATTATCATTACACATGATACTGTATACCCATGCCCCACAACTTTAACATCTGCACAAGTTTGAAGTTGCACCAAAATTTGCACGAAAGTATTCAAAAGTACTTTCCTGAAGGTTATATGACCGTTCTAAATTATTCCCAGACATAACAAATTTGAAGCAGATAAAGGCCTGTCGCACAGTTCCCGGCTGACCACTACCCAGTGCGCGCGTGTTTAAGACTACAACGACTTATCAAAATTTTGCCAGTTTTAAATAGCGTCGGCTTCAGTCGGGAAACTGAACATGTAGCATTTGCAAGACTAGCAGTCTAAACTACACAGTTGTAACAATGTAACCAATCACAGGGTGATAAATTTTCATGTGACCTAAACAAGCTCTGGTCGTTAACAGCAAAAGTCGCTGTGTTTCGGGAACTGTCTGGCGAGTCTTAGACATTTATGTTTCAAAGAGTGAAGCTTGTGGATCATGCAGTAACTTGCAAGTAAAAAGTTTGATCATAGTGGCCATTATTTGATTTTCTAGCATCTTTGGGGTAAATGCTAATGACTGTTGCAACATTTTGGCAAAAAGCAGAGATGTCTGTGGTGAGAGAAGATTCACGTCCAGTGAAATCGGAAATGCCATTTCTCTGCATTACTAACTGAGCAGTATCCAGCTCAATGTTAGTGGCCAATCCTACAAGCCAGAAATATATCCTGTGAAAACCATGCATACATGTAAGTTTGTTAACTACAGATATTCTCACCAAAACAGGAAAACTTAGAGCATTATAAGTGACAGATGACGAGCTAGGATTCATATGACTGAGGAAAAGGTTTACTGTACCATTTCCTACAATATTTCCCTCCTTCCCTCTTCACGGACACGTGGTGACGTGGAGATGTGATAAACTTAATATCCATAACATCGTAACAATTAGTAATACAGTATGTCACATTCACACTTGATTTCATTACACAGGTGCACAAGTAGCAGTTTTACCAATTCATATACAATGTTAATAGTCAAATGTTTCACTTTGGAGGAAGCACTTTGTATCTTTGAGGATGTTGTACGTGACGATCAAGTAATATTGTTTGTCTATCACATCTAGTGAGGAAATGTACTAGATGTGATAGACAAACAATATTACTTGATAGTCACTCTAGCGGGAATGCACATACAGTGGATGCAAAGTTCACTAAGTAGAAAGGTTGTTGTGAGCATCAATACCATCTATAGCCAAATTTATATTTGGCCATTTCAGGCCTAGAATGTCACCATTTTTACCACTCAAGTATTGGCTAAAATAATGTTCTGACTGGCATTTTTCTTGAATTAAAACACATATCTGATAGCTACTTTACAGGCTTAAATGAGATATTTAGCCCACTATGATTTTTTGACTGAAGATTTTCACCGATTTATGTGTTTAAATCTTCTTAATGCGCAGCAAAATGCAAGTGTCTTTTATTTTCTACTGGCAATTAATAACAAAGTCCACAGGCATTTAGCCGGTTTTTAAAAAGGCCAAATTTTGAGGCCTGTCAGTCATTGAAAAGATCAGCAGATTACAGTACTTTTGGAAACTTTCAAAAAATTATGGGCCAATAAAGATGACCTATTGGGAGGAACAAAGTAGATATTAATTCCCTTCCCTTTGAAAAAAGTACCCTCTGGCTCCAGCATGCAGTACATTTTGAGAACTTAGATGAAAGTGGCACACCTGGAGTTTTGCTTCCTTTCTGGATTTTTTATTTAAAACTGTTTTTGGGTTAAGAAGATACTAAACAGCACAGGATTCAATATGTATTGGACATAATGTGTGTGCCCTATAAAAGTATACAAAGAACATTGAATTGGTTCTAAATGACTTATCAAAACTGCAGGCTGAGCTCCGTAACATTTTTTGGATATGTTCCAAGCAAAACTGATTTAAGCAAACTTAGGTAACTCAAAAGGTAACTCATAACAATTGCGGTTTTATAAATGTGAGAAAATTATGTTAAAATTATTCTAGGCTGGAGAGCTTGCTTCAATAACCCTTTTCAGATCTTTTCAACAGTTCAAGCTTAAGATAACAAAGCAAAAACAAAGCAAAGCAGAATTTATGATATTTGAATTTGAATATTGTCTGCAGTGCTTTATAGATGATGAGGTGGGCAGAGATAGTTTTTACTGTTTTTGTGAAAGGTAAAGTTATTTAGTTTCCAGGAACCACACGTAAATAAAAGAAGCCAAAATATACATCAATAGGAAGCAATCACTCGATAATTGATTTTTTTACAAGTCTGACAATCAAGAAGAGGAAATGTTTAAATACCATCAACGGCTAACTAAATGATTGATGAAGGCACAGCCGCAGGAAGAAACATCATAATTGCGGAGGCAGGTTTATGGGAAGTAAAACTTCCTGCCCCGATCACTGTAAGCCACAGTTTGTGATATCAAATTTATTGGTATTTCACGCATGAAGTCTCTTTCAATTACAAACTGCGGCTGTCAACCCTTGCAGAAAACCTGTAGTACATGTTCCAAGAACAAAGACTGTACGAAACTTGTGATTAACCCCCAAAATCCAGTGGATTTGGCACAAAAATGAGTGATTTTCACAGACATTAGCAAGTTTTCACCCTATGTCACACATGTGAGCTAGCCAGTCTGGTAAGCTATCAAGTGTAAACCTAATGAGGCAATTCTTCTTTAAAACCTTAAATTACAATTCAAGTTGCATTGTATAGCGGCCATTTATTCCCCACAGCTGCGTGAATATCCATAAACTGTTGGCATGGCAGGATCCACATCCTTCTGTTGGGTTAATACTACCATGCAGAGAAAACAGATTATGTGAAAGGTTGCTAAGTCTCACTCCCGGCATATTGTGAACCAATTACACTACACATGCTTCCCTAATCTTTTCAACAAAACCAAATTTCCAGACTATTCAAGACCAAACAAAACATGTTGCAGTTTTACTATGAAGCCTACACCCTAATGAGGATGTATTGCTAGGCTATCTATAGGCCTAACAGTTGTAACTTAAATTGCAAAATGTATGAAAAAAACCTATAATTGTTAAAAGTGAACAGAAAATTACAAATCACTGGAGATTATAGATTGAATGCTCCAAACAAAAAATGACAGCTTATTTTACATAGTCTTTGAAATAAGGAACTTCCTCACTTTCTCCAGAGTTAACTTCATGCTAGGACTTTTTCCAAGACCCAGAAAGAGCTTTTTCATTTTCACTACTTTTCCCAAACTGTGTGGTATCTTGGTGACTACTATCAATAATTTCTAACATGTTGGGATCATTCTAAGACCAATTATTAGTATCCCTGTATTTAAAGCAGTGTTTCTCAACCTTTCCACTACTTGCAACTGGTAGCAATTGCAAACTTTTTTAAATAAACCTTTTGGGAAAACTTGGATTATGCCATGTACGTAGCTTCACACAACCTGAAGTCCTGCTTTGTCACCCTGGAGGGGGGGGGGGGTTCAACTCAGGTTAAGAAGGAGAAAGGAGAAGTTATACTTATAGTAAGCACCACCCTCTGCATGAGAAGAAGAGATGAAATTGTCATGGGGTACTCACAAGCTGTTAATAGTGTCACTTCATCCGAAACTACAAATCCAAGAGAATTGGTGCCATTGCAAACAAAAGTTCCTTCGTCAGACTCCACGACAAATGCATAAATGAGGGTACCATTTGGGTGTACCATGATCCTTCCATCAGCACTGCTACTTAGATCTTCACCATTTCTGTGCCAGGATATGGTTGGGGAAGGATCCCCAAGGATCTCGCAAACAAAGATCACTCGATCATTAAGAGGCACGATCTGGCTTGCAGGTGCTTGATTAATATAAGGCTGACCAGGATTTGCTATGATAAAGAAAACAGATTAATGTGAGGTAAGCAATATTCATAGGCGTAGGAGCCTACTTTGATTTGGGGGGGCTGTAACGACTTGCCCGAAAAATATAGCCAAAATTTTTTGCGCGCTCCGCGCGCATTCAACACCTTAATGTGCATATCATATGAGCATTCATCGGATATTATATCACATGCCAATAATATACAATCATTTACCATGTTATTACCCTTCCATATTGGTTATAATTATTGGGGAAGCCGTTACAATAATAACGATCATAATAATATCAGTTTAACCATTGAAAAACACATTGCAAATTATTCTTCTTTCAGTAGGTGCCCGAAAAATTCTCACCATATTGCCTGAATTTTCACACAAAAAAATTGAAAAACACATTGTTCTTTCAGTAGGTGCCCGAAAAATTCTCAACATATTGCCCAAATTTCACAAAAAGTTTTGGTTGGGGGCTACAGCCCCCCCCCCCCGCCTCCTACGCCTATGGCAAAATTACTTCAAAGTCTTGTCCAGAGTACTGTATGTCTTTGTGCTTCAATCAGATTATGTCTTTGTGCTTCACTGTTAACAAATAAATGGTGTCCCACTTCCCATGTCCAGTGACCCCCCGGCACTCCCTCTCCCCAACATCCCCATCTGCCCCTTCTCCTCCTTTTCTTTTCAGTTTTTCCCCTCTAAGGTGACAATCTTTCATGTATGTACAGCAGTTCTGTGTTTGGTTAAACTGTTGGGCCCAGGTTACACTATGGATTAAAGAGATGTTACAAGTAATCCCACCTAGTGGATTACTAATTAATTAACCCGTACTAAATTAGCTGCATCGGTATGAATTAATGCTTACTTCATTAGCTGCATTATAAATTCATCCTTTGTGAATTTAGCTGCATTATTAATTAATATTTATATATTGCACTAGTTATACTGCAGCTTGGTTAAAAAGGGAATGTTCCACTTCTTAAAAAAATATTAAAAAAGATTTGACAATGTTTACTTATCAAAGTTGTATCTAATTAATAGCTTACAGGTAGAATTCATTTTCTAATCTATTGGCATAACTTACGAAGAACGGTGAGTGATGCATAATCACTGTATTTAGATAGCCCTGGAAGGTACGGATTCATGGTGATACACCTGTATCTTCCAGCATCTTTGGTTCGAACGTTATTGATCTGCAAGGTACCGGAAGTCTTGATGGAATCACTGCTTCCGAACATGGTTGAGTACTGGTTGGCGTCCTGCAGTATGTTGCCATCTTTCTCCCAGGTAATGACTGCGACGGGTAGACTATCGCCGGAGATGCACTGGAAGTAAGCTGGAGTAGACTGCTGGTCTGTGACAGTTAGGTTTGGGGGATGGTAAAACACACCTTTAATGACTGTTTACAGAAACACATGAGAAAGACAAAAAAGGAAAAAGAAAATATGAATAACAAATCCGAAAGAAGTATATATGAAACAGCAAAAATATGTGAAATAAAATCCACCTGTATCCAACGTGTACAGTAGATGTGTACAGTGTATACAGTAGATGTGTACAGTAGATGTGTACAGTGTATACAGTAGATGTGTACAGTAGATGTGTACAGTGTATACAGTAGATGTGTACAGTAGATGTGTACAGTAGATGTGTACAGTAGATGTACTTGTTGATACATATTTTGTGGCTCTCTACCAATTCCTTCTTAACACAGCTGCATGCAGAGCCTTAGAACATCTTCTTGAGTCACCCTAATGTATTATAACATAACTTTTCTCTAAATGGTCATCAGCATTGTCCCCAAATATGCTAGTATGTCAAATAATGGTAACCCATAGTCAATTTTAACAAGCACTTTAGGTAAGACGTTTGGTAGTCTATATCTTATTATCTGACAATAGCTGGGAATGATTTTGAGGAACAGAGCATCTAAGATAGTACTTTTGAAAACTTCTAGCAAGTTTCAGCATGGCTAAAATGTGGGCATAATACCAATGACCTTTAAAATGTTTGCTCCAAACACAAACTTTCTAATCTCAGACAACTTTATCATACATGTCTGTTTTGTGTGTGCACTGTGCATACATGTAGACTTTACACATAAAGTGTAAACTTTGTTAAAACTCCAATCCAAACCGATATCAGAAAATGAATACCAAACTTTTGTCACTAAATCCGACCTTTAGTTCCGGGGTTTATTAGACACAAGGGTTCACCCTGGGGTACCTTCCCACCAAGTTTGAAGAAAATCAGCACAGCTATAAATTTAGGAGTTATTTAAACAAACTTGCCCTAAAAATATGTACATTTGACCTTTAACCAAGTGACCTTTCTCGGTTCCAATGGTAACCACATATTTTGATAGTACTTGACATTTCTGTTATACCTGTAACAGTTCAATTCAATGTTTCCCTGTGGAGTTTAATATAGCAACCACAAACAAAAATGGCCTACTGTATTTACAAGTTTTTGACAAAACCTATACACACACAATGCAACACTCACACACATTTGGACTCCTTCCTCAGTCATTAACTTCTGGTCACCCTGGGGTACCCCACCATGGGTGACCTCTGAGAATAGCTATTCAGGAAAATTGCCATGGTAACTGTTGCCATGGCAACTCACATAGCTGAGTATGGCCCAACTGGCAAAGGAACTACACTACCCCATCATCCTTATGGGAGTGATGATGCAGCAAAAGGACACAAACCAGTGACCCTGGGGTGATATAAGATCTGCATACTCTTTATCAACTGATCTACTCAGCATTGATTCTATCTTGTAGACGACAACCCCAATTACTGACCATTTCTTTGCTGAGGGGTACCAGGCACAGTACTCAACTGCAACACCATGCAGTGATCAAAATCAAATTTAAATCTAATTGAATCTGGTTGGACCTATAACAAACCAAACATTAAATGTTACGTTCGCCCAACAGGCAGCCAGCTAATCATATTTTTTTTACTGTGACAAAAACTGGATAGATGAGTTGAGGTTTAACATTAACTTGCATTGGAAGTAAATGTAAATGATGCAAACAGTCGCCAAAGGTGAGAACTCTGGAATGATCTGGCAGGAGAAAAGTTCTTGGACTAGCTCTGTATATTGAATGAGAGGTGGTAACTTATTTCCAGCATTGCAAACAAGTCAACCATAGACGATTGAAGGACAAAGATGAAGTCAACAGAGCCTGC
The DNA here is from genome assembly GCF_037975245.1 of Apostichopus japonicus. Taxonomy (NCBI): domain Eukaryota; kingdom Metazoa; phylum Echinodermata; class Holothuroidea; order Aspidochirotida; family Stichopodidae; genus Apostichopus; species Apostichopus japonicus. Next base: position 9,504,083 of record NC_092582.1, on the reverse strand, counting down.
AGTTTTCTTATCTAGCTGTCATCTTAAACCCTTCCCATAACACGTAGAATAGAAAAAACAAAACTATCGACAACTTGGACTTGACATGATGACATGAAAACTAGAACATTATTGTCAAAACATCTGGACTACACCATGAAAATGTAGAAATTTAATAGGTTTCATGTTTTCCTGTTCAAGATGAGAATAGGATATTTTTCACTCCTCTGGTTGTGACATTTGTTTTAATGACTTCCTACTTTCATCTACAACGACTTCCTTTTCTGGAAAATGCTACAGGTTATCAAGGAGAGCGTGCAAGTCATGATCGTCCCACTACCTGGAGACCAAGGAAACAGTATACATACTTAGGTTAGTGTACTGTTTTTGTGTTTAATACTATTTGAAGTCTGCTGACAATACACTACATACATTCCTTAGGGTCACTTGACCAACTGCAAGGAGTGAAATGATGAGAGTGCAGGCATACTGACTTCATTATCTACACTATTTTGGGGAGGGGAGGGAGAATAGGGGAGGGGATTGGAAGTCAACATTCTAACATTCCATACAAATATGCTGTATTTGTATAGTATTTGGAAATATCAGTTATTATGCGTTTAATAGACACAAAGATGTGTTCTTGAATCTTGCACACAAAAAAAAATACTTCACGATCCAACAAAAAATTTGCAAATGCTGCAAAACTGATTTTGTGGATGACAATTAAGTCACCAAGACAGCCACAGTTCCTATTCCGTTGTGCTTTACATATAGGGGTATGTTAACATGGCATCCTTACAGGTAAATTAAAATAACTCTGACCAGTATATAGTTTAAATAGTTAAGCATGCATTAACAATCAAATTTTTTCAAAATGAGATAGATTTATATCTTATTAAAAATGACATGAAGTCACCATTTAATATTGATATCATTCATTTTTTACCTAAATATGTAGCAAAAATTAGAGCAGGAAATTGTCTGAAACAAGAGCAGAGGGCGTTCATGGTGATGGAGAGAGACCATTAAAACCATGGGCTTTATGCTTATTGTATATTTTTGGAGTGGCCCATAACTAAGTGCCTTTCAACAGAACTAACATTTGATTATTGTGATTATTGTCTTAAACACTTAACAGAGTTTCCTATGAGATGGTAGGAAGTGTGCACAGCTGGCCCATTAAGATATTGCAGGGTTGTTGATCCAATTTTTCGAGCATTTGATCTAGAAGACTCAAGATCTGATCTGTTTGGCAGTCACTACACTAACAGGCATCGTCTGATGCTATCAAGTGATCAATGAACCAATTGTAAACTGGCAGTGGTTCGGAACTCCTGTTGTTTATTTCTCTAAGATGCTGTCATTTGCAGGATGTACCCAATTTCCATGTTTGAGGGGTGTTTGGATAAAGTGTAAGCAGGTGTGTCATCTTCAGACTAGACTAGATAAAGCTGCTTGGGTAAAGTGAAATATCAGCCGGTGACCAGAATTTAATATTTGTCTGTTAATTATTTCCTGTCGGTGTCTAGAAAGTGTGATTGTTTTAACCAATTGACAGCCTAGTCTCTTAATTGTCACCAGGGATGTTCTTGATCGATCGATCCATTGCAAAACGGGATATAATATCTTTCTATTCTCCTTGAATTCAATTGTGCGCACAAGTCTTAAGTACTGATAAAAACTTGAAGCAGATCTGCTCAATTCCCCACTTGAGGCAAATGTTTCAATTTCCCCAGCCCCTTCCTTGAATCCATTGACTGCCCTCATGTAGTCCTAGCTCTCACTGAAGACTGCCAACATTTTAAAACCAGTACTGGTTCATGTTACAAAGTTGCAATTACTGTTAGGCCTACAGTTTGACTTGAAATTCATCAATAAATTAAAATTCAATAGTTGTATTTGTAGTGTACACATGTATAATGTGTACATGCTGTAGATCAGAAAGACAGAAAGCTAGCAAACACAATGCACCCTGGTTAAGGTGATGAAAGTGAAACCTTTATGTGATTGCTAGTTAGTACTTCAGACCAGCATCTGTAGGCTATTCTACCTGGGAATACTTTTAATGTTCAAATTGTGCGTAGCACTTTCAAAGGCTGTGAGTGTTTTCTACCTTTTGAATGCTATAGTTCCCTGTGTAGAACACTGTGGAACACTGTGATGTCCAGTACATCTGTACATCTACTGTATATGAAACCATTATAGCAACTGAAACCATTTGTATAGAATTATGCAATGCAAGATAGGATAAATTCTTCCCTGTTCTTCTATACGTTAGAGAACATATTCCTTCAAGTAGGCAACTGTAAAAGTGTAAGGTCTACTACATGAATGAACTTGATAAGCACAACTAAATTATAAATGCTCTGTCACACACAAACATTATGGACAAATGTGTTAGTTATATAGTTACTTGATGCTTGAATAACATTAAATCTGGAACCTTACATGCAAATATCACTATATTGTACACAAAAAAGGGGATTGGGGGGGGGGGGGAGAGAGGGTAAAAGAGAAACAAAGCTAGATGTACTGTTGCATATGGTTTAATATAAAGAAGAACTACAATTCTGTACCTGACAACAGAGCACAAATCTTTGAAGTGTTTTTAATGATGATCTTTTTACAACTCTAATGCACAAAACTGAAATCCATTTTTATGAACAAGTTTTTGTACTATAGTAAAGGTACAATAAGTACAATTTCTCATATTATGCAGAAACACAGAATGCTGTTCTGACACTTTCTTTGAGTAAAACTAGAATTAAGCAAGAAGTATTGCCCATCCCACCCTCCCCACCCCCCACCCAACCAACATCCTCATCCCACTGCCTTAATTGGAAGCTTACATTCCACACCCAAGACATAATTTTAATAATTATTGCCTTTCAGCCAAATTCTTCTTCTTTGTGTCCCGGTATCCTTAAATTTGAGTATGATACAATTTTATTTGAACAACTTTCCTCTTTGGTGACCCATTAAAACGTTAAATCCTCTGACGACCAACGTTCAGAGCGAGAGGAAATTGACAGACTTGTGATGAGATTGTTTCTGATTTTGTTATCGTTTTATCTTAACTGTTTTCAAAATGTCTAGACTAGCAAAAAACCCAACTAATGAGCAAATCATTCCGTCCAACAGAGCACTTGCATCGGACCTCAACGTCGTCTTTTTGGAGGACAATCGTTTTGTTATTTAAAACATAATCAGACCGAAAACTAGCCGGGAAATAGTGGTCCTTCCTGCTTCTAGGTGATGTGGTACCAAAATGATGAGTTCTGTATGACAGGAAACCATCAGGAGGACAATGATGTTATTAAAACTGTTCTTGTTACTTCCTATAATAGGAGGTAAAACTAACCAAGCTCAGAGAATCACTTCCGATCATCATCGCGAGGATGCTGCCCTGAGTTGTCAAAACTCTGTTTGTAATAGATTCAAGATTAAAAGCGTACTAGCAAGACCTTGATACGTCCTCTTAAAAAAAGTAAAAACTGAAGAGAATTCCAAACCCACTCACCGTAACAATTGTACTCCGATAAGTTAAAATGTGTACACTGAATGATAACTCCTGGTCAAAGCAAGAAATTACAATTTTCGAAGGAGTAGATCTCTATTGTTTAAAAGTGAAAATGAAGGTTAGGTTTGTTTTCTTTTGCCTTTAAAAGTCATGATTCTATTCAATTCTGAATAATAATGTCAATCCATTGTAAATAGAATAGTCTAAAGTACTTCAATCTTCTTTTACTCTTTGCCTTACATGTTCATACATGTATGTAAACTGTAATAAACTGTTTAAACTAACATTTACATAAAATTTGTGTCCCACAAATTTAGTGCATTCTTTTTTGTTACTTCATGGCTAACCTTATTCCAAATTCGAATTCCTGATAAATTGTCTTTCTACTAAAAGAAACAAAGGGAATATTAATTAGTTACCATTTGGTCTTTCCTAACGTGATCATGCATCAAAATTGTTTATTCCAATAAAGACAATTTTGTGTCCCACCAAATTTTGTTGAAATTTTCCCCAATTTTATCATTCTGGTGCAACATTGATCAACGTAAAGTGACACTAACATATATTATGTTTTCAGGTGGCAATGTTGTCTTTCCTTACAGTACATGTTCTTGTTACACTGTTTGATCCAATATTTACAGAATTTTTAATTATATCACAAATTGACAAGCAGATTACAATACCAGATTCATGTACCATGGTCTTTCCTCATATGAAAAACCAATTACTGTACCAGACAGTACTAGCAAATTAAACACAAATTGCAGCATTTTTGTACTACACCCAACTATCCACAACTACACTATAGGAAATATCCATAGGATATCAAATCAATTAAACTGTCTATTAACTAGGATAATTATGTAGTTACAAACAAATACTTGATGTTCAGTCATGAGTCATGACCCTCACTTGTCAAGTGTAGACAAAGCAGCCGATCCCGTAAAATAACAATTAGCTCGTTAACTTATCCGATCCATGTCCAAATCATGAAGAATCCAATCAACAAGTAAGCATCACCGTGGATACCAAGGTATCCATAATTAACTTAAAAGCCATGACTTTTACTGCACTATTTACTCATTGGTCATGTAATGCCCTTGGGAGACCTAATCCTCACTGCTGGCTGATACCACATGTGGCAAGGATATATTAGTTCAAGTTTTGCATGAATTAGCCAAAATATCCCGCCAAAAAATCCATATTCTTAATAAACTGCTAATATTTTTGTTTTATTATTATTATGTATTACTGTTTGCCATTAAGTTATAATTCATTAAGACTATGTCACTATGCATATTAATGACTTAAAACTGGCTGGATTCAGCGAATAATTTAGTGTTCAAAGTTTTTGTAGTATTTTTGAAGTCTCTGAATTTTGTCTCAGATTATACTAATTATACAAGTTGGTTCCTGTGAATTAATCTGCTAAATTATACATCATTGCGTTTATTTAGAGCAGGGATGGGCAACCTAAGGCCCGCGGGCAACATGCAGCCCGCCTGTGATATTTTTGAGGCCGGTGAAATGTCCCAAGAAAAAGAAAAAAATCAATCTATTTTACATCATAACAAAATACGAGCTAGCTGCTTAGAATTTATGGGCACTAATGATGCTGTCAGGTAGGCTTATTATCCACAATAATTATCAACTGTACTGTATTGACATTTGTGAATAGAGATTACAGTAAGTACACACACCTATTGCTTGAAAGTCCTTGGAATCAAAGGTTTGAAATCAACAGCAGGTCGTTGGTTAGGCCCAGTCAATTTTTCACTCCTTATATCTGGCCCATTTATTGAAAAAAGTTGCCCACCCCTGGTGCAGAGATTTGACGGTTTTGACCAATTGACATAGCATTTTGGGATACAAGACTGGATAGGCCTGCCTAAATCTTTTCCCTCGGATTTCCTATCTCTTTGACAAATACTCTTGCACATGCAAACAAAAATGATCTTTCTCAACAGACAGCTCCATCCTACGGTATATCAGACTGCAAAATCATCTTGCTAAGTTGGTCTTTGTAACAGCGTTTTAATTAACACTGTCGGCTACATATTAACAGTAGGAAATGATGCTGCCATATGTCACAGATGGTAAGAGGATCACCAATATACATGGAATTATGAACATGTCTGTTAGTACTAATCTAAATGAACAGAATTGTACCTGTTGTGTCATGCATGGTTTAATTCTTGTCAACAACACCATTCTCTAGAGTGAAATTCCAGAAAATAACAAAGTAAAAACCATTACTTGAGTAAAGCTGAACTTAGGGTTTCAAATGGAAGTTAGTAAATTCTCTGGATAAGTTGTCTTCTCGTTTTCCATTTTTATTTATTTGGTGGGGAGGGGAGAGGGAAGGGAGGAGGGATGTGGGGAGAAGAGCTTGATCTTGGGAAGTGTAATATGTCAATAGCAGGATGTATGGGGCAATAACATGCAAGTTATATATGTGACAAATTGATGGAGATGTTTTGAGTATTCCTTTGGGAGTGGGTTGGGAGGGAAATAGTGGAAGGGGAGGAGGTTAAGGGAGAGATGAAGGAGAGAGGGGCAAAAATGATGTATCCATAGTCCATAGATATGGTTCAATTAATAAAATTGATCCTTTTGGAATTTTAATTTTTTTTCCTAATTTTTTTTTTTTATGGGGAAAAAGAGGTGGGGGGGGGGGGGGAGAAAGTATAAGAGGTAAGGGGGCTGGAAGAAATGAGAGTGACAGTACCTCTATACCTCAGATTTCTTGTTGGTTCTTGTGACATTCTCTTTGTCTCCTTACACAGTATCATGAATTGACATTATATACTTACATGCAAATCTTAGCATAGCTGCAACACTGGTCTTCTGCTCGACCACTCCATCGAATGTGATGACACTAGCTTGGCAGGCGTATCTTCCTTCATCTCCACCTTGCGCCGCGGTGATGAAGAGAGTCCCATTCGGAAAGAGATTCAGTCGGGGCTCGCTGCTCAGTTGCAGCTGTGCATTGTTTCGTAGCCATTGTATGATCACTCGACCTCTGTTTTCATTGTCTTCCACGACGCAATGGAAGGAAATTGGCTGGCCTTGAACAACTACGCTATTCCTCGGTTCTTCTCTGAAAACTGCATTTAAGAAAAGAAAAAATGGTAAAGAAAATGTAGGACTGTCAAGGAGAGCAAGATTTCTTTATAAATCAGGCATATATAAATAAGTCTTGTCTAATAATTTTGGGATTTCTTACAACATAATGTCTGCCAACTTGAATTTTTTTTATATAAAACTACTGTATGTCAGCAATTCTATAAATACTGTAGAATCAAGAGTTTCATCTAGGGTCTACATATACTGTAGTGCCCCAAAATTTGAGGATGTTTTTCATACATGGGGAATTTTCGTCTTTTCTTTCCAAGGCACGTTTGATTGACAGTATTACCTCACTTGCTTACCAGGAAAAAGGTTTTAGAAAGGTATCAATTGGGCCTGAAATCTCCAAAAATTAGACACCGCTTGAAAGAGTAAATAGGCCAAGCATTCAACATACTTTTGAAACTACTTAAGGTAACATTTCCCATCAGCTAATACACACAGCTGCATAATCAATTTCAACAGACATTCAATAGATTAAACACTGTCTCTTTATAGGTTTAATACCATACATATACCATCACCTTTAACCTTCTAGATTTACTGTAGCTAAGCCATATAACAAGAAGTTGAATACATTACATGGGGTACATTTTGTTCCTGAATGTGCAGGTGTGCATATTAGATCTATTGTTATTTCCTTTCTCATGTTTGTACAAGTTTCTAGACACTAAATTTCGAGGTCTGACTCCAGGTTCAGACATGGCTGCCACTACTGTACTTTAGTATTGTCACTGTTCAGCAGATATGCTAAAATTTATTTAACCAATGAAAATTAATTTTTACTTTCTCAACAAAGTGATGTTTTGCTAAATTCATAATGCTAATGACGCAAGCTTTAATTGACTTCAGTGTTTTTGTATCAACTACTGTAATTAAAAGCTGTTTATATGGTTCCTATTTATTTCTAAACATGTTTCCAGATTAAGGCACTTTCTCAATTTGTGTTACTTGAATTAAATGCAATTTCAATGATTTTTCAAAAATTAAATCATGGATAATTTTAGGACCCATCAGAATTTAAACTGTCACCTTAGATAAATCTTATACAGAAATCTTCACACCTACGGAAAAATAATTAGCAAACTTGACATTTTAATACCAATATCATCCAGGCTTGGCTGATCGACGAGGAGTTCATGATGTCAATGTCACACAGTTTGTACTTTTCAATCAGCCAATCAAGCAAACTAAAATCACTTTAAGTAGGCAATCGATTTTCTTGTTTACACGTTCACCTTTTACCTTCAGCATAAACTAATCTTTACAAGATGTGATATCAATGTCAAATTTAGAAAAAAAATTAGCTTGGATAAAGCCTGAGAGCTAATCATTTGACTTGTTTTAACATCATTGGAAAATTTGATGGTACAGTAACTCAATAAAGTGTATAATTAATTCCTAATAGGAACAACATGTGTTTAGGTGAGGTCTGCGCATCTGTGTGTCCCTTTGCTGCTTATAGGAGGAGTACAGAGTTTCAAAAAAGTTGTAAAAGTTTAAAGGTGGATTATGACACAAGATTTGGTACAAGAATTTGATTTTTAATTATAATCATTCATTAAGTTTCAAGTTCTAGATATTTTATTTTTAACAATTCAAGTTTAAAAAATTATAACACACATACAGTATCATATAGTTGGTCATATTTCAAGCAGTGACAAATTATGTAAAAATATGCTTCATTATCTCACACGTTGCTCTATTACATCAGTCAACTCTGACACTTTGTCCACAAGGAAAATTGTTGGTAATAACATGATTGTTCAAAAAAGGGACAGCAATGTTTCAAATAAAGTATGTGGACTTCTAACTATTAACTGTATTTAAAACACACTGGATAGTATTGTGACACTAAAAATACAGAATGTCAGCAAACTCTTACAAATTTGATGAAGACAGATGTCCCACATCCATTATACATCCAAAGCCCACTAAGTTAAGCATAATCTGGTTTAACCAGGTGTGTTTTTACAAAACTTTTTTATTGGCATGTTATCTATAAAATGAAAGTAAAAATGGCACAATTAAGCCGTCACATGTCAGGTGAATTGTCTATTATAACCTTCCCTCCTTTTTATCCTCCCTGGACAATAACAACAAAAAACTTTGGCAATGCCTCTTATCTACATGCTAAGTTACAGTTAACAGAGAATGGTTGTTTTATAACAAACTACATGGCTAGTAAAAAAGAAAACAAAGAACTTTTGCATATAAAAGATTAATAATTAAGGAAGTTTATTACGTTCTTTTCATCCATCCATCCATCCAGGAAGGATATTTTATTTTCAAAGGCAGACTACTGTAATAAACAAAACTGTTGAAAGTAAAGTAAATTAATATTTAACATAGTTGTGTACTTACTGATGTCAGCAACGATGAACGGTAACATCACACAGAAGATGAAAATAGAAGTCGATGGAATAGCCATTTTCCTACAGGTATGTTGCGTAACAGTCATGTACTGTAAAGGAACAGCTCTTCATTTGACTGATCAGGCCAAAGAGTTACACTTCCGTCTGTACCTACACTCCAAAATTAACTGTTAACAGTTATTCAAGTGCTGATCATGAAACTCATTTGAGGAAGCACCCTTGGATAAATTACTTCAGTGTGCAGGTAATTTGACAACCACAGGTTTCAAAAGGAAGCTGCAAAGATATGATCATAGCAACAATGTAATATAGTGTTGTTGATCTATTGTACTTCTGTGAACAATATCAATAGACACAAAGATGTATTGTACACACATTGTCAAGGTTCCAAGATATTGCAGTACACTATCAAGTATCAACAAAGGCAAATTATATGATATGACGTTACTTTAAGGTCCACTGTAATATTTATACATGTGAAATTGCAGGAGTGTCTTTGCCAAAACAGAATAAGATAATTCTTAGAATGTGAAGAAGAGTAATTAGAGATGGTAATGCTAATAAAAATCTGATGAGAACTAACCATTAGTTAGTAGTTTTGAAATATATTTTTTGCAGGTCCCTTCTTTTCAGCAATTGATGAATTTCTGGCTCTTTAAACATATACTATACCATCAATAAAACTTTTGACCTTATTAAGATTATTTATCAGGGCTTATCCGACATAATTTTGCTTAAAGTTTGTGACATATATGTCATGATCACTATAATTGTACATCATACCAATCAAGTTCTACATATGATTTCACCCACAAAATAAAGTAATAAAGGACTGTGTGTAGTACAGTGTTTCAAACTTGTAGTTTGACTTCATGCATGCACCTCATGTTCTTCATAACATCAATTGGTTATATTTGGATACAGGTACAGTATTATGGGTCATGAAACTTAACCAAGGTTCAATTTTTTTACAGACTTCCTGTTACAAATTCCAGGAACTGTTATCTGTGTCAGGCTAACAACACTTAGCCACCTAAGTTTAATCTTGTTGCATGTATTGATATGTGGCCTAGGCCTAGCTAAGGCCCTAACATATTTCTTCCCGATTTAATTTTATTTTAAAAAGCCATGAATATTTCTTATAACAATAGTTTGTTGAATTCAAACCCCTCCCCTTTAAATCAAAAATTTAATATTCTTTTTAACCTAGTCCTAATTTGGATGCCTTACATTAGACTCTTACTTGTCTTAGACTTAGAGTTAGACTAGCCTAACTTAGGTGGCAAATTTAACTTAGTTTATGGCCTAGCTAAGGCCCTAACATATTTCTTCCCGATACACTCAAATTTGAAAAAGCCATGGATATTTCTCATAACTACAGTTTGTTGCATTCAAACTCCTGCCTTGGTTTTTTATTATAGCCTATATAGGCCTAGTCTAGGCCTAGGCTAGAGTAGAGTGAATAAGAGCCTAACTTCGCAAGCCGATGCTACATAATAGTATATCCCATTAATGTATTGCAGCAAGGCCCAAACAAAATTAGTAACGTCAATGACTAAACAAGTAGCATACTGACTGAGTATAACGGAAAGTCTAAGAACGAACACGGAAATTTACCTTTATCCTGTACTTCATCAAACTCGTAACTATGCTGTAACTTCAGTTGTAACATTCTTCATGAAATCCATCAAACGTACATTGTTCCAATTAAGGGTATGAAATATTGAAATCCAAACGAAAGACTAAAGATTTCAAATTTACCATAACGATGGTATTTAGTTCAAACGTCATACACCTAGTTCAGTTTAGCGACAAGTTGTGCGAATTGTGCTACCTTAGCAGACGACCAACGACCATTGCCAAGTGAACGCGTCCCTAATTTGCATATTTGATTGATGAGTAATGGGCGGGGTCGCATTACATCTACAATGCTATAGCTAAGTTATCGATATTCCGCTCTTTTCAATTTCGTAGGTTATCATGTTTGATATAGACGGCTTTATTTTCATGTTTGTAAACAATCCACCATTTTTTTTAAAATTCTTGCCCGATATAGGTTGTAGCAATGAGTTTGTGCTGAAAAGATATGTTGTTACTATGACAAAATAATTGCTATACAATATCCGAACTGCCAGTATTCGTGGTTTATTAAAAAACGATCTTTGATATACCTCTGTAGCAAGGGCGGCGGAACCGGAGGGGCACAGGGGGCAAGTGCCCCCCCACTTTTCCTCAGGTTAAAAATGTGCCCTTTTTCTACATAAACTTGAGGTGTCTCAAGTTAGCAAGAGGCCAGGGAACCAGAATGAACACTCGTGAAGGGCCGTTTCCGGCCATCTGAGGGGTTTGTAAAACCAAAAATTTTCTTGTACGGACGGCGCCAACCGGTAGTGGCCCTCCGCTCTGATAGTCGTGCATACAACTTTGCAAATCCTGGCTACGCCCCACTTTTAATGAATTTCTGTGGGTCAAACTCAAAGCTATTTCGAATGGGAAAAAAATTGTTAAGGTATTAACGGAAGATTCCTACATTAGCAACTAGCATAATTTCACCTCATTTTGTCTCAAAAGAAAACTTGTTCCTTGTTTCCCAATTTGTACATTGGATATTGCAGTGCCAGTATGCATATTTTCCTTGAAAGGGGGGGGGGGGGGCGTTGATAGAGTGATGTGTATACGCAAATAAGATAATACAATAAGAGGTATAAAGGGTACTAAATATAAGGCTGCATCAATCCAATCGAATTTCTGCAAAGTGCCCTTTGATGTCGGTGCCCCCCTCCCCCAGATTAAAAGAGCTTCCGCCGCCCTTGCTCTGTAGGCCAACTTGAGTCAGACTATACTAGTAATTAAAATGGTGGGAATGTATTTGATAGTCTGTTAATTAGACTAACAGAATTAAGGCTAGGGAATATGGTTAATTTTCTAAGGTTCACGGGAAGTGTTCGATTGGCGTTTATGTCCTTTAGTAGGATTTTTGCCGACTTAACCCATTCAGATTCAGATTCTGTGGCTATGGAGCCAGAGGTCTATGCAGTTGCGGAAGTACCAAGGAATGTAGTATTGTCCTGTTATTTCTACAGCAACGCAATAGAGCAAAGCTAGTGGGCACCATAGTGCAATAAAGATACATCAATTCATTTGGCCTTGTTAAAATAACAAATTTAAAGCCAGTAAACTTACGAATTAGTCTACCGCAATTGGTGTTGGTAAATTTTTTCCTGCCAGTAAACTTACGAATTAGTCTACCGCAATTGGTGTTGGTAATTTTTTTCCTGCGAGTTCAACATTCAGCTGGGCCAAGGCGTTACGCCTGACTCCTTGTTCGTACATACAATCAATGAACAGAAGTAAAAGTCTTACTGCGGGAATGTTAGCCAAACAAAGGACAAAAACTCGCGTGGCATTCTTACAAACAACGACCACTTTTGCGTAACATCGTACGTTACAACCATTGCCAGGGGTTCAGTAGATACATAAAACTGAACCACACGTATGCAAACGGGGGATGCGACTGGACTACTTAAAATAAAGGAAATTCTCGACATAACGCCGATGTCAGTATTGTCCCCGAATATGCTAGAAACATAATTCATTTTCAATGTTCAAACATTTCCTGCCGCCATCAAAGCCTGCAGCTTTTTCAAATGACTTCTACTTTATCCGACTCCTGTACATCTGGGAATTAACTGGAGAAATAAACTCGGCAAAGGATCCTACCATCGCAAAACTTTTAGCACCTTTTAAATATCTTCAACATTGCCCCCTAAATATGCTAGCAAATCTAATAATGGTCACCTCAGCTCATACTTAGCGCGCAATTATTGCCACCCACGGAGACTTCTATATAAATAAGCCCACACGGAGACTTTTTTTCATGAGCATATGGGTAAGTGCTATTGGATATTTAGGGCGCTCGAATTTGGAGCCAATACCATTGACCTTTAAGCCTAAACCACACAAAATTGCTGGTGTGTAGGGGCGGGGCATGGGGATGAGAGTGGGAAGGAGATGAATGAGTGAGAGGTAGATATAGAGGGCGCTGATTATGATGAATATATAAGGAGCAATGGAAGGTATCCATTTTTGTAAAGCCACCATCTCACCAAATACATTGAACTCAATTTGGGATATCTAAGTCTTGTGTGGTCTCCTATTATGACATGTTTCAAGTGTTTTACAAGTTTACCAAGAACAAATGGTGTTGGATTTGATCCTGAGGTGCCTATTTGTAATAAGGAGCATCATAGCTAGTTAATGGTGAATATTTTAAAACCAACACACAGGAATAGGCAGTTGACAATTTTACTGTTTTTTGGTGTTTATATTATTTTACCTCATCTCAATAGTACAAGTTCAGATGATCTTACCAACAACAACAAAATGGAAAGAAAGAAACTTTTTTTTGAGGAACCTTTAATTAGTATTGTATTTATCTAAACATTAATGGAATGTTAACTGTAATAGGCCTACCTTCAATTCAACATAAGTAACAGATGTAGACCAATCTAAAGCTGCATTTGAATGCTAGCTTCAAGTTCTAGTAACTAATTTCTATGTTCAAGTGTTTGATCACATGCAAAATGAGTGTATGTGTCCCTTTCACAAATTAAGGTTCTTTAGTCACTTTCTCTATCTTAAAGTTGTCAGTCACATGCTATAGATCCAAGATTTTAGATCACTGTTTAATTAAATGACCAGATGTCCAGGCTTTCATGTACAGTGCCAGGATTAAAATTGTCCCTGGAAATGTCCCCAGATTTTATGTTATGTCCTGGGAATATTCACAAAATTTGTATAATCTGAATAATTTCAAGTATACCTAACTGTTTGGCCTTAATGGATCAGCTTGAAAATTCACGACAAATGTAAAGTTTACGCATGGTTAACAGATAAAGGCAACCCAGTGAAATAATTTCACAGACTGTAATCTATTTGCACCCAGTGATAATAACACTTACAGTTACCTTCAAAAAGTTTTAGCATTCAATTCTTATTTTGGACAAATATGTATCTCTGGCTGAGGTGTTCTAAACTTGAGCATTTGACCATCTTCCTTGAGGCATAGAACCACCAAAACAATGAGAGATTCTCATAATTCTAGCCCTCCCTTTCCTCCTACAGTGTAGGTACTAACCCCTCCTGTCAACATGTGGAGGGAGAGGCTGGGGGAGGGGTCAACATAAACATTGTTCCCAGATTTCCTGGATGAATATGATCACCTGATTGTATAACCAAGTCACAAGTGTTGCATTTTTAGTATAACGACATCTACAAGGTCATCTAAAAGTCAACAAGTATTGAAGTTCACATTTTATTACCAAATATTACACAACCGGCTTTAATAATCACCAGAAAGGTAAATGAATGGAATTTAAGGACAGCGATCCAACCTGCTGTTCTGGGGCCTTGAATCAAGCAGTACATATTTTTTCTCAGACAAAATCAGAACAAATATTGACTTTTCGAGACCATGAGGGAAAGTGCACACTGGTTCCCAGCCAGTAAACCGATTGGCCAATCCACCGTTGGTCATGCACTTATGCATCACATCCCATATACCTTCATCATTATATCTTCATGCACTACACATGCCTTCATCTATCAAATACCTTTGCCAGATCTTCCCATGCTCATTGCATGCATTTCATCCTCATGTTCATTTTCATCTTTCTCTCTTGTACATCATATGGTCTTTATTATTTTGACCTTATTTGCCTAACATGCTATCCCATGTCATGCACTCCTTGTACTTTGTATACTGTACATGACATCTGCCTCCCCCATATTCTTCTCTTGCTGTCAGATTTCTCTTTTTATATTCATTCCATAATTCATTTTCTGTCCTTGTGTCTATGCAAGCTGTCACTGGTATGTCCTCTTTTACTTCTGACGCCAGGACCAATTATGAAGGATTTATTTCTGGTTCATGACTCGGACAACCAAGTGTTACATTTTGGCTGTCCGAACAATGACATTGCTTGTCCATAAAAAGGACAGAAGAACTGCAGTGCTTTATTTCAGTATATCCAAAGTGATGAAGCAGATAACAATCTATCATGTTATCTACAGTATTTCGGGGTATTCAGTTACAATGTCCACCAGATAACCTCCAAAGCTAAGTTTGGTTATCCCGGACGACCATTAAAACTTTGCCCTTGATGATCTCATCTCTTTATTTCTTCATGCACATGTTGTACCTCATGTAACTTGCATGACATCCACCTCTCCACTGGTACTTCTCATGCTTTTATCTCCATTTCCTGGTGTACAGCACATGGCCTCATCTGGTTCTTTCTGTGCTTTGCATAACATCTGCCTTTCGACATGTGCTTCTATTTGCCTTCATCTGTCTGTTCTCATATGTTGCTCTTCAATGTGTTTCTTCATCAGAGCAAAGGTATCACTTTTGATAGCTTGCCTTATGGCTTCAAAATATGAAAGGTAGTGATGTATGTTGTGGCTGTATGGAAAAAAAAACCCATTAAAAAACCACATAATGTGACTATTTAAATTGCAGAGGAAGGGGATATGTATACTCCAACTATGATGGGATATAATTCATCAAATTACTATTGGCTTCTTCACCTTCAATCTGTTGATTTTTGTTATATGTTTCACTGATTATAAACAATACAGACAATCCTATTTTCCTTTTCACTACAGCTATAAATGAGTCTTAATACTGGGACATTTGATGCAGCACAGGATTGCCCATCACATATAGTACTTGTGCCAAATGTTTCCTTCCTTCCTGTGGGAAACACGTCCCTACTTCCACCAAGACCCAGAAAAAGAGAATTTATGATGAGCTAATTAACCCATAAGGATATGTGTATAGTTTTCATCATGTGTTTAGTAAATTCTATATTGAAATCTTGAAAACACAGGCCTTTATACATAAAAAGCTGAATGTCTCTCAATACCCCTTCCATGCCTATTTCTAGGTTATATTAAATGAAACTGCTGAGGGGAAGGGAGGGGAGGGGAGGGGGTAATCTCTGGTTATACGACAAGCAAGGTATTGGGGCTTCCGACTGGCACCACCAAAAAAGAAATGGCTATGTAGGGATCTCCATCAAACTAAGGCCTGAATAACG
The DNA here is from genome assembly GCF_037975245.1 of Apostichopus japonicus. Classification (NCBI taxonomy): domain Eukaryota; kingdom Metazoa; phylum Echinodermata; class Holothuroidea; order Aspidochirotida; family Stichopodidae; genus Apostichopus; species Apostichopus japonicus. Next base: position 9,487,977 of record NC_092582.1, on the reverse strand, counting down.
CAGTCAGTAGAGTGCAGGACTTGTAAAACCTGACATCACATTCTGGCTGAAACTTGATTTCCTTTCATTTTCAAATATTGGTCTATAAAATTTCCCAGTAAAACTTTCCAAAGTTGATTTACATATATATTTAAATTCTGTACATATTTGGTATAATAAATGGCACACATTACCTCATGAGTAGAACACCTGCCATTAGTTCCTTAGTAACCAAGAGATGGTTAATGTAGGCCTTGGTGTGGTGCTGACAACAATAGCATTCACAGTCGGAGAGAACTGGTGAAAAATCTTCGGCAAATCTTCAAGACAAACATAGAATGCAGACAATCAAAAACTGTTTTAGTTTCAATGAGGGTGATAGGTGGCATTACCACATGGTATATTAAACTCTTCCTACGAGGTATGAAAAATGTACTCCAACTTCTTTGCAGAATCTTTTTATGAGGGGTGAGCTAGGAGAGAGAGGGGTAAGTGTTGGGACTATCGTGTGCGTGTGTGTGTGTGTGGAAGGGGGCGGGGGAGATAGGGGGTAATGAGAGAAAAGCAAAACAAATCTAGAGCAAACAATCCATTCAAATCCAAACTTGAAACTGTCGCAGGATAGTTGATGACAAATTTTGAAAATACATCACAAGGCAGGTAATAGTTAAACTTGGGTTCTTTAATATGTTCTTCCACTCTGAGAGATTACTGGAAAACATTGGATTTGTAAACGAATACAGCCTGAAACATTGTAAACTCTCAATAGCACACAGTTATTTATCTTCAATTTGTGCAAACTGTAAAGTAAAAATTCAGTTGACTTTTAAGATAGGAAGTGTAACAGTTACTCTAAAAACTCACCTTTTATTATTTAAGTCGATGTAAAATCCCTCTTTAATTTCGTCAGATTTACTGGTCTGATCGTTCAGAGTTTTTTTGTTTTCATCACTCCAAGAGAAAACAAGAGCACATCCTTTCCCGGTGATCTGGTACGGATAACTAATTTTGAAAATCCAAATCAGGAAAGCAATTCAATGATAAAGGGATGAACTTGTGCAACTCTTAACATTTTGATTTCACAATGTACTTTTCAGTGTCCATCTAATATGCAAATTATTCAGCCCATGGCATAATTGACGCAGGTACTTACAAGCAACAGACAAGCCTAAGGTATCAATAATGGTTGTGACACAATAATGCATTAATAACAATACATTTGCTGCTAATGTAACCTCTGCCCTTTATATGACTTGTGAAGAGCGAACAGAATGTAGAACAAGTGCCTAGTCTTATTTTAATTTTTATAACGTCATCAGAATATATATACACAGAGGCAAGGCATTATCCCAGCCATAAAAGAACATAGGTCTGTAGAATACAAGACCTGTAAAAAAAGAGAACTCTGTAAACGTAATAGCTCGTTGATTATTTACAGAGCAAAAGTAATACTGTATCTCTAGTATCAAAAACCAAAAATTTATAAATAAATTCTAATTAAAAGGCATGCCTGCCACCAAACTCTTAATTTAAATAGTAAAAGTAAAAGAGTCTTTTTTTGGTATGATACTAATGTTTGCTGCTTAGTGAGGGATGGTATATTTCCAACACAACCAGCTATTACGACCACTTATCTGTCTTAACTACTGTGAGGATATCTCAAATTGTTTATGAGAATCTTTTCTAGGATACAATGCACTGAACAAGTCAAACCCATTCTCTATGGCCAGGAGGACATCTAACGGTTCACCAATCTGTGGTAACATTCTGGGCTTGTCTTCTGGGAGTTCCTTCTGTAACCAAACAGTGAAAACAAGCATAAACTAAAACAAAACTGGCACAAGCATACCTTCCACTTTATTGAATAATCCTCAATTCTCATATCCCTTCAACCACTCCCTCAAAATCTACCCTCCTAAACCCCCCTGAACCCCCTTACTCACCAATCTCACTCATCCTCCTTGTTTCCCACAGGTTCATGGTTGTGAATGTGGCAAATGCAAATCTTACTAAATAAGACAAAAAATACAGTAAAAAAATAATAATAACCCCTTCACCAGAGGCTTGATTCAAGACAGCTTATTTCCAACATGTCATATACATCAGCAGGAAAGTAAAAAAGTTGTAACAATTTTTAAAACCATCTACTCACGATGATAGGTTCCAATAGCTTCCATCGTGTCTCCTCTTTCATGAAACTTTCTCCAAAAGAGTCGAGGACAAATCCAGCTACTGCTCGCTTCGCAGTCTCTTTGGTGGATCTCAACCTCTCGGACAATAAATCTCCTCCTTCGATCACTCCAAATATTTCAGTCTGTTGACAGGTCTGCCAGCAAATTTAGAAAATTCTCATTTTTAAGATACGTCTAGATCAAACTATTTCTGATACAATGTGAATGCAACTTTGTATGCAATTCATAGTGAAAGTGCCCCATCTATGGTAACTAGGTTACACTGCACAATTCTTTCCTTTCTTCTGTTTACCATTATTAGTCACAGCATTGATAGGCACTATAATGTTAAAGCAGCATTTTGCGTCCTTTCCTTTGATCTTTCTCAACCTCACTGACTCCACTATGCCATAACGACATACAAAACTAGCTTATCTATTTAAATCTTACTTCAAATGGTGGTATAAAAGTCGAAAAATTTGCAACTTTCAACTTTGTTTTTCTCCAAAATAAAAGTAGAAAAAAGTAGAAAACGGTGACCAAACGCAAAATGCTGCTTTAATTCAGGCTAAAATATACCCTTCACTATTCTCTTTTTAAGAAACTTTCAATTTTCAAGGCTTTTGTGTCATTGAACAGAGGGTAGTAGTTTGGCAAGGAGTCTTGACAAATTCTGTGATCTATTGTGTCAAGTCTTGGCTGTTAACCATAGATATGATCATATTTGCTGTGGTCTTATAAAAACTTGACTAGAAAGGGCTCCTGTCTGTGTACTTGTGAATCACAAAAGAAAAAACTACAAAATTATCTTACAAAAACTTACCTCTGCATTTAAATTCTCCTCCAGAATTTCATCCAAGAATTGAAGTGTTTTATTAACAGCTTTTTGAATTCTTTTCTTTGAGCACCCTTCCCTGGTGTCACCGTCACACAATGCCTCGGTGATGTTAGACTTGGCCGCTCTTTGGAATGACATGAATGATGCAGAATTCAACTGAGAATGAGAAACACATTCAATGATCCTCCATCATTGTTAAGCTGTATTTTCAGGGAAGATAGCTGGACCCCACAAAATCATCCCTTAGGAATTTTCATCCTTTTTCAAATCATGGATAGCCATGACATATGTATTATCTTTAAATTCTCCTATTTATCATTTGGTTAATATCTGTTGTTCTGTTTGTCTGCTGTATGAAAAAAGAAATGCAAGAAATGCCACTGTATTATAAAACCAGATAACTTAAGACAGTTTCTATGTAATTGTCTCGGTAGTCAAGAAAAACATAAAACATGCAGGATTAAGTGTTCAAATTTTGGTTTGCAGTTTTCTATTATTCCTATGTAAACAATTGCTATACATCTTTCCACTATAGCAACTTGACAATTTTAAATAGCATTTTGCTATACTGGATGAATTAATCCCTGATATGTGCAGTAGGCAGACGAATCATCAGAAGGCATTTTGAAAGAACTTTTAGGATTCCAGGGTTAACTGTCTTCTAGGTTATTGGATAAAACTTTGAATAAACCATTTGTAAGTCATGAGGTAACTTTAGGGTCTGAATCAAATTACAGCTTTGTAAATTGCATTCATTGCAGCCTTTCTGATACAGGTAAGAATGACACTTGAACTAAGTAAATCCAACTTTGCTTCAATGGTTAAAATATCACAATTCTTATTTTACAGGGTGGCAAAAGTTAATATGAATCAAATGGTGGTCAGTATTTCAGTAAGTAAAAAAACAAAAAGAAAAAAAACACATGGAAAGGCCTCGAAATGGCAAATCTAATGAAAGACTTACCCTAAACCTTCCTGATGGTGCCCACACACTCACTGTACTCTTGTCATTATAGCCAGCTGCAGCACTTTTACACGAATCTTGTACAGCCAAGTATGTCAAAGCATTGGGAATGCCTACAAATTTGGCCAAACCATCTTTGAAACCTTCCATTGTCTCTCTGTATTCAATACTGCAAGGAGAAATTATTTATTAAACTTTAAGGGTCATTATATCATCTCTACAAATTTTAGGTTATAACCAAAGTTTCCTAAACTTTTCATGTGGAAGAGATATGAATTTTTTCCAGTTGGTGGGAATTTGTGAAATTCATCTGGCAATGTGCAGATAGTGAATGATGTCATCTTGGCAAATTGAGCTGTATGTGCTCTTGTATGTGCTGTTATTTTCCTCTATAATAGTAAACTCACTTGTGACTAATATCCACAAAGGAAAATGATAATACCTTCTTCTACAAAGAAGTTACATTATCATGAATTTCAAAATAAAAAGAACACTGACAGCTATGAGAGTACAGTCTTAAATAGGTAAAAAAGTAAAGTCAAGATTGTAAAGCTCTTAAGGAGCAACAACTATTATGACATCACAGACCACCTAAATGTGATACACTTCCTGGAATAATCCAGGGTTTACCTTCAATGACAAAATACAATCAATCAGAACTGGTTATGATTTGAATCCTACTACAGCCAACATTTCTTTGCTATTTTCAAATTGTTTATAATTTCCTGGTCAGCTTTCTCTTGTGGATTTATTTAAATAACTGGTTTTCACACATTAACCAGTGCTGGAACGACATGCTACCTGTTTAAGTCCAATTAACAAGTAAATCATCCATGGTCTGAATTGTTTTAACTCACAATGATGAAACTGTTAGCTCAACGATGCCCGACTGGTGTGGAAGACAGCGAACCATATCCAAGGTGAGATGAGGCACCGATCCACCACGGGTGTACATCAAGCATGCTGGAGTAAAAACTTCTACATGCCTTTGTTCAGAAGACTGATGAATATCGGATAGGACACCAAGCCTGCCACCCTCTGGTGACAGTTTACTCACTGAAAACTTCATCATAAACCATCAGCTGTCATACATATGGAAAAAAAAGAATGATAATTCAAGATATGCAAGTTGTAAAACTTACTTGAATCTGATTTTCACATGTCCATAGTACATTTCTAGCGGCAGATTCAGAAATTTAAAAATCAGGGGGCAAGAGGGGCGGCCCTGATGTCATTGAACCAAACTTTTATATGTAGTGGAGTCCCTCAAAATAATTAAATATTCAGACATGAAATGGTGCATTCTGAGGCTAATTCAAGCACTAACTTAGGTCTACTGTAAATCTAGGTCTACACGCAAGGTTGTGCAAAGAACTACTTTTGAAATAATGTGGAGGGGGGATTGGTAAAAGTGGGGTGTAAAGCCGCAACAACCATACCCACCCACCTGCAGGATCTGCAGCTGGCTTCAGAACTCAAATTTAATGTTGAACAAACTGTTCCAATTGAAGACTTCAGGTAAATATATACAATAGGTTGCAAGTTTCATAAATTTTACTGTAGGAGGGATAACAAACAGTGTCCCATTTTTAAGGCAATCCTATGCTCTCCCAATTTTATGTGAGCACTAATCTTCAGCCAAAATTTGATTTCTATTTTTTCCCCTTCTTAACTGGGATCAGAAATGGGCTGCACATATGCTTCTAAATGGGCTAAAGGAATACGGAGAGAATGCTTTTCCTTTTATAGGTCTACTAAACACTACTGTCGCATAGGTTGTGAGCACCTGCAACAGCCTATGCAGAGACATTAACTCACCATTATCCAAGGAGGGAATAGAGCAATTTTGGGACAGACTAGCTTCTTTGAGGACTTACAGAGCAACAAAATAATCAATTAATAAATCTAAAGCTTAGTGTCTATGTAGTGTGTTCTACTAAAGGTTTATGGCGTTTATTTATTACTTTAGGTAAGTTTTAGTAAAATAGCGGTACTTACTGTACTGTGTAGTCTTTAGCCTGCGTTAGACTATTGTAGTATCATTTCGCATAACTCATACCAACTACGAAAAGAGAACTATTACCAGCAACAAACGACTAGCAACTTGGTTTTCGTAGCAAACTTATGAATTGATGGTATGTTATCATATTAAATGATGCGTGATTGCAAACGTCTGGGACTTTTGCGCATTCTCGGGCAATCTTACCTCGTTGGACGTTTCCTAACTAGCATTGGTCGGTATTTAGGTGTTGCACGTTGAACGAATTCGTGAACTTTTTCGCGAGGGTGTAAGAACTAATATACATTCCCTCCCGAGGATGTGGGTCTTTCTGTATTCTTGTGGTGAACAGGGTCTCAAACAAACGAAACTGATTTTGCTTCTCACTTGTCTTCTCCTTCAACAAGGTTCAGGCGTTTTACCTCAATTAAATAAATTCCTATTACTTCACTAAAACTGCCATTGTGTTTGCAACATTCTATCCAACAATTCACTGCACCCATGTTCTACATCCCTCCATGACGTCTTCAAGGACAAGGATGGTAAGTGACATGACATTGAATTGCAGGACACATCAGGAGTCGTTGAGATCCAGGCCAGGTTTCAATGATAATATCACTTTTCCTGTTTTCCCTTACGTGTATTATTAAAATGAAAATGCATTCATTTTTGAAAGCAAGCAACATTCACGTAGGCTACAGGAAGATTTTTTTTCAAACTTTGACATAATTGTCGACAGGACCTGACTTGGCACTTGACTCCTCTGCATGCATATGTCCTCCATGCTGATGTAATGTCAGTGAAGATGCTAGCAAGTGTGCTTCTTTATTGGTCTGTAGTACCCTTACACCATCTTATTAAGTACCACATTACTAAGGTACAGAATCTCTTATAGGTGCCTCATGTGCCCTTAGTTCAAAATGTTTTAGTTGGGAAAGAAAGATACATATCAGTGGAAGGATGGATAAAGGGTGAGAAGGTAGGGGGGGGGGGGAGAACATGCTTTTTTATTGTATACAATGTATATCTGGCATACAATACTTGAAAATCATCCATACATAAGTTCAAGTCCTCTAAAGTAATTGTCAAACACAGTGATCATTTTTTACAGCAGTATGAAATAAATTCAAGTGTAGACTTCAAAAAGAAAAAAGATTTCATGGTAACAGAGAATCACCCATTCAGCAAACATATTCTTTATTTTTAACATCAGCATATATGGAAACATTTGACAAAGACAATTCAGACAAAACATCATTTTAGGTTAAGCAGAAAAATTAAATATATGAAAGGTTAGGAGTAAAGATTATTAAAGACTAATTTGCTTTGTTATAAGACATACTCTGTCTGTGTAACTATCACTGGAATGCAGAAGTAATCTCAACGATGATCGGATATTGGTTATTGGTTACGTTCATGTAATGCCCGGGCATACGGAAGAACATTAAAGAAGAAAGAAAATACAATCATAATTATAATAATAATGATATTTACCGCAGAAATCTGTGGTAAATATTGTGCCTCTTCTTGTTGCATAATATTGATGAAACTTTAAATGTAACTTACATGAACATCATCATCAAAGCTCAAACTTTGCACAGTTCTCACTGACTTATTTACCAAACATAAAGATTGTTTTCTGTTTGTACAATCATCTCTAAATACAGAGGTAAATAATATATTTTTTAACCTGCAACATCAAAATGGTAATCTTACAACAACACAGACCATTCTAAATTGCTTGCAGTAAGTTGGTGGTAATTATGTAAGGGATAATAATATGGAATACACTCATTAACTTTCCCTGTCATTTATCCATCTTGTATTTACAAGCCACCCCTATTTTACTTTAGCCAAAACACTGCCCTGAGCCCACCCTCCCCAATACCCCCTCCTTCCTCCACACACACACCTGTGTTCAGTCTACCTCCCCGCCACTACAGTATATCAATATCAGCATAAAATATAAAATCCTCATATTGAGGAGTTTCAAAGGCAATGGCAACAGTAATGGTCAGTGGTCAAATGGTCAGTGATTAAATGGTTACCATGGTCACCAGTATGTCATCAACTGTTTTCATGATCTTACTCTTAGTCTGTGGAAAACATTGCTTTACACATGTTTTAGTACCACAGGTTCAATAACTCAGTCTTTAATATTCTGCAGTATCATCAAATGATGCTTGTCTTTGCTTCGCTTAATAGGCCCATTTAAAGTATTGTCTAAATTTTTAAAAGATTTCTGTATTCTTTGCCTGTTTACATTAGACTCAGTGCTCCCTATCAGACCCTGCACATGAAATCACTGGAGAGGAAGTTGAGGTTTCTTTACAAGAAGAAAAGGTGGGAATCCAGAAGCCATGTGATGTGCAGACTGCTACGAAATGCCTACTGCTATTGTGTCACATTACTTCATGTATCAAACAATAATGGAAGCCAAAGGTCACAACTGATCCAAGGTCAACCAAGAGCTGTGTTTACTTTATAAATTTAATACCAAGCATGAGGTTCAACACCATGCTCCCAGTCTAATATAAGCAGTGCTTAAATACCTAATGACACATTTGACTGTACAATGATGTAGCAGACCATACTAATGGGCAGTGGTAATGCAAACCTGGAATGGACTGGCAGATTTCTTTACTTATCTTAGTAAAGATTTGCTGGGCCAACACAGCTTGTACCCAATTATTATGCCTCAGTGATACAAACTGGGATGATGATGATGGTGGCTTAATGAGGCTGAAACAAGTGTGACCATTATTAGACTTTCTAGCATATTTGGGAACAACACTAATGACCTTCATCAAGCTCTGAGGTATAATATATTGTCAATAATTACTGGCATTAGTCAATGTACTCTTGTGTAATCTCTGACGAGACAACACGGAATGTTCATTTAAGCACACATATAGTAGGAGATTTCAAAGATGTGACATTGACCTTCAAAATTAAACTATGATCACATCAAAACTAGAAGATATTCTGTAATATGTGAAAATTAATAAATATTTTATGAACAGGCCAAAGAAAGATTGTCAAGATGTTACATTTTTTTTATATATTATTTTTTACTTTGATCGTTTTTTTATGGCTGAGTAGGAATTATGTCTTTTCAAGTTTTCTCTTATTTTTCCCCAAAGTACAGGCTAATTTTTGGAACAATGCAATACAACATTGGTAACTTCTGTTATATCTGGTAGAAGAAGAAATAAACAACTTCCATAAACTACCATTTCACCAAAAGGTCAGAATTAAACTCTCATTGCTACTGTAGCAACTGTAATCCAGTCCGATCTATATTTCAGTCGGTCCAAGAGGTTCGTAAATTCTTAGCTGAATGGTGTATACCACCATACAGCATACTGCAGCCAGGCTTCATATAAAATCATGAGTCATGCAGTATCTCACAAAGGCACTGTAGATCTGCAGAGACAATCTCTATTGTTTGATATTGATTCAGCCTTGCTGCAGAGGAATTGGCAGCGCCTGCAGCTTTACTTCTTGACACTTCTTTTACATGGTACATTATCAGTAATACATTGTATGTGAAAACCTGTACAGCTGTACATAAATCATTACATGCTACAGGGAGTCGATGGGGTCTAAAGTCAATGTGTTGTATGTGAAAGCTGTACACATGTACAGAGACCTGCACATGGCACATATAGTTTATAGGGCTAAATTCAATACATTGTACATGAAGCTATACAGATGTACTCAGATCTGCACATAATACAGGTTGTAAAGCTTAATTCAATGTTGTGAGAGCTGTACAAATGTACACAGACCTATACATAGTACAGGTAGGTGAGCTTAATTCAAAACTGTGAAAGCTGTACAAATGTACACAGACCTGCAAATTAAACAGGTTGTCAAGTTTAATTCAAAACTGTGAGAACTGTACAGATGTACACAGACCTGCACACAGTACAGGTAGGTGAGCTGAATTCAATACTGTGAAAGCTGTACAAATGGACACAGACCTGCACATGGCACAAATAGTTACTAGAGCTAAATCCAATACATTGCTGTGGAAGCTGTACAAATGTACATATACCTGCACATGGTACAGGTAGTTCATAGGGCTAAATTCAATATATTGTATGGGAAAGCTGTGCAAATGTACACAGACTTTCTCATTGTACAGATAGTGCATGGGCTAAATTCATTATACTGAATATGAACACTATACAAGATGTGAGCATACTTTTAAATGGCACAGGTATAGCTGTAAGGGCCACGACTAGGTCCACATGCAAACAGATGAAAAAAGCTCATCATGAAAAAACATTGCCCTCCTTAAGTCAGTTATTATTAATGGAGAAGTGACAATAAAATTGCTAGGTTAATATGATATTGCCTTTGACCTTACTATTACTATTGAAACTTAACAAAATATCCATTAACCCTTATCAAAATCAACTTAACAAAACAAAAAACAAAAAATTTTAATAATTTTTCTGATTGGGAAACTGAATGCACGGGCAGTTTTTGCTTTTCAATTTCCTCCCTCTTTTCATACATCAATTAATTTGCATGGAAATTAAAATTCATAAATATATACAAATGTTCAATCAATTTGAATATAAGTTTAGAATATTCATAAACTCAAAACCCTGCCATAACATACATGGTAAAGATAAAGATAAATAATTGCAAATGAAGGCAGGTAAATGTATTAAATTTGATCAATTTTGTTTCATCTTGCAGTTTTAAACAACTAGTACTGTGAACAGAGAATGAACAGTCTACTGGGGAAGGGTAAAAAAGAAAAAAAAAATCCTAATCATTATGTTCTTCTATCCTTCCAAGAATAAGGTCTAATTCTCTCTTTCTAATATTCACTACTATTAAACAGTGCATCTCTCACTGTCTTTTGTATCAACAATGTATGATCTCTTAGAAAACTAATTACTTTTTGAAGAAAGTGAATCCTTCTTTTTCCCTTTTTTTTTGTGTGCTTTCAAATGATCTTTTCTTCAATAACTACAAACTTGTATACATACCACTACTGATCAACTCATGATATTGTCATGTTACCATAGCAACAGCTTGCCAAGTGTTTGGGAGATTGGATAGGCCAGACATGACAGCACTCTCTCCTAATTTTCCATACGGTTGGAAAGGACGCATTGACAGACCTTGGACATCCAAGATATTATTAAACAGCAGACTACATAGAACACACACGCCGCGCACGCACACAAACGTACACATCAAACAGAGAGACCAAGGTAGTATAATGTACAGCGGAAAGCAACGGACGATATCCCAGAGGAACACATCATGATAGTATATCAACAGAGGAACACATCATGATAGTATATCAACAGAGGAACACATCATGATAGTATATCAACAGAGGAACACATCCTGATAGTATATCAACAGAGGAACACATCATGATAGTATATCAACAGAGGAACACATCATGATAGTATATCAACAGAGGAACACATCCTGATAGTATATCAACAGAGGAACACATCATGATAGTATATCAACAGAGGAACACATCATGATAGTATATCAACAGAGGAACACATCCTGATAGTATATCAACAGAGGAACACATCATGATAGTATATCAACAGAGGAACACATCCTGATAGTATATCAACAGAGGAACACATCATGATAGTATATCAACAGAGGAACACATCATGATAGTATATCAACAGAGGAACACATCATGATAGTATATCAACAGAGGAACACATCATGATAGTATATCAACATGGATCTTTTTAAAGCACACTTGCTCTATAACTACCACAGATCTGATGATTTTAATACCACAGCAACTTCAACATTAGGAATTAAACAAAATCCACTGCCAATTATGGATGTTTTATTGTACATGCTCTTCAATCAGAAATTTCATCGGAAGCATTTCTGTCCGTCCTCATTTTAAATTTTTGTAAAATATAACACTTGAAGGAGCTGATGTCGAAACTAGAGGTAGAGAGCAGAGGACTGAAGTCACCCACATTCACTTATGATTGGTATTCCATAGAGTTAATTATGACGATGTGGCTTTGACCTAGTTATAAAAAAAATTTAAAAAGTTTTCATTTATACGCAACTTCGACGAAAGGAAGATCCCTTGAAGATCAATCAATGACTCTCTTACAAATGCCAACTACTGAGGCTTTTTAGAAAGAGGGGCCTTTTTATCTAAATTCCATTTAAAGAACTTATGGTAATTTTGTCAACAACAAAATGCCCAACATCATGACATTACAGGTCTGCGACTAAATGGCTGTGACTGTCTGAATTCCATGTTCTTTACGAAGCGTCAGTTTTTCACCACTCAAGAAAAATATATATTCTGTTTAGCTTACTTTTACATACAAACTTGATAACAAGATCACTCTTAAATAATGTCAGAAAAATATACAGAAGCAAATATCGACCTGTATCAAATACAGGAAAACACACATCAAAAAAAACAAACATGGAAATATGAACAATCGTGCACTTTCAAAAATCCATTTCCTTCCCCTGATTTTCATCATCAAACTTTCCACTACTTATCAATTTTGAAAAATTATGACCATCTCACAATATTTTTATACAGCAGCATGTCCTTTTCCATTTATCAATCCCAGCACAGCCTCTATATCAATCTACACTGTTCCTTACCAGTCACAGTAAACCTACTAGTCACAACAGTTATATTAATTTTTCTAACTCTGTCATTTATGAATCACGTACATGCATTTGGCAGTCTTCTTTTCCCATCTCCGACGTTGTTTTAAGTCTCCCGTTCAATTCACTTTTTGTAGTCCATGGTCTTATTGAATTCGATGGCAGCCTCAAACTGGGACCAATTCACTGGGTCCAATTCAGTTTTTGTAGTCCATGGTCTAAAACTGGGTCCAATTCACTGGGTCCAATTGTCATTTTGTAGTCAATGGTCTTGATGAATTCCATGGCCGCCTCAAACTGGGTCCAATTCACTGGGTCCAATTCCATTTTTGTAGTCCATGGTCTTGGTGAATTCGATGGCTGCCTCAAACTGGGTCCAATTCACTGGGTCCAACTCACTTTTTGTAGTCCATAGTCTTGGTGAATTCGATGGCTGCCTCAAACTGGGTCCACCAGTAAGTCTCCTCCCCTTTGTTCTCGTCGTCGCCAGCCCGGTAACTGTCGTTCTGTATGTAGAAACTATTCACGTACTGTACGGTTGAAAGCAAGCTGGGCGGATTGGCCTTGATGAGGACGAACATCAACACAGGGACAAAGGCGTCCGCTCCCGGTGGACCTCCCACCTCGTTGGCCAAACTGAGGAGGTTCATGATGATGGAACAGCAGCGTACCACGCACAGGACCTTATCCTTTGGAGTCTGGAATAAATCAACACAAAATAGTGACTTTTTGTAGTTAATGGAAAGGAATAAATACTGTAAAGTTAAGTACAGTAAAGTCAGTCCTACCTCTGGACTAGAAGATCCTGCTCGGATTTAAACATCTGTCCCCCCATTTTCGTAACTTTATATAGCCCATGTCAGGCTTTTTGGCTAGCAAATAGCTAGGCATTTTTTACACTAATGTTTTCTCCCATTGATTGCCATAAAAAATAATAATCAGTTCAGTTATGGTCGATTGTTGCCAGAGCATTTGTTTTTGTAGATACTAGCAGTAAAAGATAGAACTGATTTTTGGTGGGAAAGGGGTGGGATTGGATGAGGAGTGTTCAATCTGTCAATTTGTTCAAATTTGACTGACACTTTTTATCTAAATTTCTTCCTCTGTTTATCCCCCTTTCTCCATCTCACAGCCCCTCTTTACACCTGTCTTGCTCTCTCATACATACTCCATATACCTCTTAAATATTACATGAATAAGATCTTAACAACTTCATTGGTTACCTTGTAAACATTAATGTTGAGGATTTCTGCCTGGGCTGCTGGCCACGGTAGTTCTCGTTGATACTTCTCTGGGATTCGTAAGTTCTTGTGATTTGCGGTAACTACCTTGGACAGCTTTTCTATGTGGTTATGTAACAGTCTGCACAAAAGAGGGAACCAAAGACAGTTGTGAGTAGAATTGACAGGAATGAAGTAGACCAGAATCATAAATATAATTGAATGTATATCATGAGGTTCACTGATTGATTTACATCTGTTTACAGGGTGTTGCTAGGTTACCTGTCAATGCAGGGTGTTGCTAGGTTACCTGTCAATGCATGGTGTTGCTAGGTTACCTATCAAAGCAAGGTGTTGCTAGGTTACAGGTATATAGGTATATAGAGGCATAAGGAATACTGGTTCCTCGAGACCAGGAAAACCTACAAATATCAAATCGTGAAGTTCCAACTTTGCACTTTGACCTGTGAGATTATTAGACGGTTGCTCAAGGTCAAAGTAAAGCAACAAACAGAGAAACACTGAAGCAGAATCCTACTTGTTATTATGAGGTTAGAGGTAGGTCAATGCTGACAATCTCTTACTTCATTGGAGGTATCAGATATGCTGCTTCCTAAAGACCAAATATCGAATTTGATGTTCCCACTTTCAACTCTCGGCCTGTGAGATTATTGGACGGTTGACCAAGGCTGAGGTAGAGCAACAAAAGCAGACATAACGAAGAATAAATACTTACTGGTCCCGATGGATATCTCCGTCACCATTTGGATAAAGAGCCAACTTATAGACCGTGGTCATGATAGCTCTCTCCGTTGCAATTTCAGCATCGATCTTCTGTACTTCACTTGCAGCTGATGATAGAAGATCGTTATTGATAATATATCATAAGACGATGATCATTATTGATAGTATATCATAAGATGATGATGATGATGATGAGGGTATTATCAGTAACTTAGTGACTACACTGTAAAGTCATCATGATCAATCATGATACAGATGCTGTTGAAACTGAGACCAGAATTTAAAAAAAAAATGCAGCAATATGTACACAAAGCTATAATAATTCCTGGTTGCAACTGAGCCAAGATTATGATATGATGGTCAGGGTATTAGTAGTATACCACCAGACTATCAAGTAATGGGATGATATAGATGCTATTGAAACTGTGACCAGATAAACAGTGATGAGAATGGCCATAAACTAAGCAATTTAAGGATTAGTGTTTGATAGTTATCAAAATAAAACAGTCAGTCAGGCAGATACTCTGGTAAGTATCAGAAAAGTGACCTGTGGCTTCCATCAAAATTTCTAATATTGTTACACAGCTATTATTACATATTCATAACCAGTGGTTCATAACCACCCAATTATCCACACCCTTAGAAGGACATAAGAAATGTTCTTCTTTGTGGAAGATATATGCAGATGACGTCTGTTCATATTTTCATGGAAGTGCATTTTGTACCGGATATACAGTGATACTAGAGCCTAGCTGTGATAACAGGGTGTGATGTTAAACGTGGCTATTTTCAAGTGCTGCTAATATGCTAACCAACAACCGAACCTTAATAAGAACACATTAAAGCCAACCTACCAAAGAACAAAGCGAAATCTAGGTCATCACATGAACTTTCAAATAAGCAAAGAACAAAGAAAATCATTGGCTCATGGAAATTAAAGTCTGTTCTCTCTGATAACATGATATATCTAACCAGGTATTAATCAATACATGCATTTGTGACAAAGTAGAGACTGAGTGAATGGATAACTAAATTATTATTATTATTATTAATATTATTATTATTATTATTAGGCATTTAGCTACGCTATTCATGGTAAACCATATCACAGTGCTTACAATCATATGCAATATAACAACGAATCATAACATAACATTGAACAAACAAAATAATAGCGAATCAAGTATGAAATAGGTACGTTTTAAGGAGTTTTTTAGATACATCCACTGATGGAGCAGCTTTTATACTGGAGGGAAGTTTATTCCACTCCTTAGCTGCTGCAACAGTGAATGTGCCATCTCCTGCCTTACTACGAGCCACATGAAAAGTCAATCGAAATGGGTCTGCATTGGAGGGTAATGATGAGTTATCTTGTTTGTACTTACCAGCCCATATTGGATCTTCCTGTATCCAATCATTGAGTGTGTAGAGGAAATGCTTTACTAGTTGTGTCTGTGGGGATACAACAGAAACCAAAAGAAAGATAAATGTTTATTCTTTAAAGTGTAATTTGACTGCAATGTTAAAAATGAAAAGAAAACAATTATTCCTTTAAAAGTTCACCGGTTCTAAAAGATCTATAAGATGACAGTACAGAGGACTTTGAAAGCTAAGCAAATATTCTAAATCTATCAGGTTTGAAGGAAAAATGAAAAAGAAGATTGTAAATAGCCTAATTAATGCCTATTGAAGAGCATTTGTCCAGATGACATCACAAACCCCATGCTATGATCCAACTTCCTGGAGTAGTTGAAGGTTCAGCCAGTGAAGAAAGTTTACATTCAATCAATCATATCTCCAGTTAGGGGCAAGATTTTGAGATGGGGGGTTTCAACTAGCAGTGTGGAATATTTTTCTCTTCAATATAAGTTTCACATTGTTTATCACCAGAAAATCCCTTTTCTAGTCTGTCAGCTTGTGGAAAATTATGAAAATATAAACGATTCTCATGAACATGACTGGGTGCTTGCCTTTATCTGAATAAATCCACAACAGAGAACTGACACAGAAACTATACTCATCTCTTAAATTAGCAAAGAAATGTTTGGGCTTGAACAGGATTGGAACCATTGGACCTCTAAATTACAAGTTATCCAGCTCTTGGCTGGTGGAGATCCCTATATCACCATTTCTATATAGGTATGCCAGTCACCTTGCATATTGTATACGATATATTTCAACCTAAGGTGATGTAATTTGAACTAGTATTTCCACATCACAGCATAGAAAGTCTCTTCATATACATGATACACTGTGGTGCATCACTGTGGTGCATCACTGGACAGCCCATCCTGCCTCTGTTCAGTCTGTAAACCTCTTAGTATACCTTTTCATCTGCTGCTGTTAGCTGTTTGAAATCACTGATAAACTTAAGAATCGACTCCTCCTGCCTCTCCAGGAAGAGACGGACGCACACCATGGTGAAAAATTTATTGACAACTTCTTTATCTCTGCGGAAGGAAATGAAAATAAAGATGTTCTGAATCCTGGTATATAAGTGTAAAATCTTATAATAAAGACTGATGGCCCACTATATTTTTAATGAAATATCAAAAGACTGTATTCAATTGTAAAGTTAACTCTCACCCTTAACCTTTATCCCTCATTTGTATATCCGAAATGCTAAGAAGATGTAGGAATGATGCTCTTTATTTTTGTAACAATAGTTAATCTTAATGTTCACTCATGCATGTTTGCTGTCAGCGAGCCCTTGCTCGCTGGTGGGGAAGGCTTGTGGGTTGGCCACGAGGTGTGACAAGAAAGAACTTTGATTAAATATATGTTACACATGGTTCCTAGTGTTGTACATAGTATATTTTTGTATCCTTCCGATCTCTACGTTTACCTTGATTGGCCTCGCTTACAATAGGATCACTTTTTAAGCATTAAGCACTATGGTTGACAACACTGACGAAGATGGCAGCATCTACAACGACGACAACGATGATGATGATGATTAATGTTATTAATTTTTTATTAATAAAGGGAAGTACATCGCAGCTCTGTTCAATGCACAACAAGGCATAAAAAAATGATTTCTGAAATTGTGATGTGTACTATTGCACTGGGAGGCTTATTATTGGAAGCAGAGCTGTTGATTACGATAACTATTATATTTTTTTCCCCTTAAAGATTGACTTTACTTGAAAGATTCTGACAGTCAAGGCCAAAAAAAAAAAAAAAATGTTACCAAAGTATGTGACAAAATGTCTTCTGTCTCACTATTTAACATTCTGCTAAAGTGATTGATACTTACCTCTGTATTCTCTCCAGTTGACGGGTTAAATAAGCCTTGGTGGTCGTGAGGCCTTTACGGCATCGAATCAGATAGGCAATGTACACAGAGCTTCTTTGATGGTCTTCTTTCAACAAGTTCAGTAACTTCTTACAACTGAAAGACGAAACACCAAAAAATAATGATAGTAATTGCAACAACAATAACAATGATAAGAATAATAATAATAAGAAGATTAAAAATAATAATAAGATTAATACTGAACATTTTTAATATGCCAGTATCCATCACAAAGACACTCATTGCACGATGACACAACAGTCAGAAAGGACAAAAGTAAGCAGCAGACAAAGAATAAGATAATAAGAGGAATATTTCAATAAGAAGTTGATTTCTAGAAACAGATGAGTTTTCAGAGTAGATTTGAAGGAGACAAGAGAAGGAGTGAGTTTGATGGATTCAGGGGTAGCAGATGCAAAACAGCATTTTTTTAGTTTTATGAAAATGAAAATATTGCCATTGGCTATTATCAAACATGTAGTGTAACTCGTACTCACATTCTAGTTCACAGAAGCATGTTATTGTATTAGTGTGCAGAAATATGCCTTTACCTGTTATTATCCCAGTATAGAGGGAATATGCCTTTACCTGTTATTATCCATGATCTGAACACAGCGTAGCGTCTCCCAGAGTTGAGCTATCAATGACCTGTCCTGTAAGTTGACGGCTTCTGCCTGTAAAGCCTTTAAGAATGCTAACAGCTTGTTTTGAGGATATTGTACTCCAGATGTAAAGAGCTCCCTGTGGGCCATGTCCTCCTTGAACCCTGACAACCAGGGCATGCTACTTAAATCTGCTGATCTCAGCACAATCTGGAGTTTCCTCTTTGCATCGTTAAATGCGAAAGAACCGTCGTTAGAGGACAGCTCCAGGTCGGAGCTGTCGGGCTCCGCGGCCGTAGAGTCCGGCCTATCGCTGTGACTGCTGTTTTCGTCCGCTGAAGAATCCGGTTGGAGACCATCTGGTGATGTGATAAATGAGATTTAGCTATCAGTTCTAATCCCTCTTAACATTAGCTATCAGTTCTAATCCCTCTTAACATTAGCTATCAATTCTCATCCCACTCAACATTAGCTATCAATTCTAATCAGTTTTTACCACATTAGCTATCAATTATCATCCCTCTATACATTAGCTATCAATTCTAATCCCTCTTAACATTAGCTATCAATTCTAATCCCTCTTATCATTAGCTATCAATTCTAATCCCTCTTAACATTAGCTTTCAATTCTAATCAGTTTTAACCACATTAGCTATCAATTCTCATCCCTCTATACATTAGATATTAATTCTAATCCTCTCATCATTAGCTATCAATTCTAATCCCTCTTAACATTAGCTATCAATTCTCATCCCACTCAACATTAGCTATCAATTCTAATCAGTTTTTACCACATTAGCTATCATTTCTCATCCCTCTTAACATTAGCTATCAATTCTCATCCCACTCAACATTAGCTATCAATTCTAATTCCTCTTAGCATTAGCTATCAATTCTAATCCCTCTTAACATTAGCAATCAATTCTAATCCTTTTTAACATTAGCTATCAATGTTAATCCTTTTTAACATGAAATCTACCTTCAAGTAGTTCTGAAGACTGAGTTCTTCGAAGTCCTCTGTACTTTCTCAATATGTCTTCGCCACTATTAGACGGAACGGATGATGCCTTCATCTCTGCAATAGAAATATTTACATATTAATACAACCACAAACTCTGAAAGTTTCAAACGTTATTCTATCTGAAACTGACATCTGTTTACGGTCAAATAAATGTACAATTGGACAAAACTGCACCACTCAGTCTAGTGTTTGATTTTTTTGGGGGGGGTGGGAGGGGGGAAGGCAATTAAAGTAAATGAAACAACAATCAATAAATGAATGCCCATGAATCAGATAGAATGCTATTACATGCTGAACAAAGTTATGTTATAGTCAGTACTATGCTACAGTTGTGTACACTGTACACATAAGGTGTTGACTACATCCAACCACATATGTAGTGCATGCATTGCTAACTCTATACATAAATCATTTGGGTATTGTCTCAATTGTGAAACAGGTTGCTGTAAAGCTGATGGCATTACTTATTCTGGAGAACAGATGAACAAGACCAAACACTCTGTTCCCAAATCAACCAATTCAGCTATTCATTACTTTCACTCTCCACCTCTGCTATAAAAACATTAACCCTAACATCATTAACCCAAATCCACAAATCCTTACCACATCTAACACCTTTGACCCTAATCCACAATCCCTTACCATACCTATCACATTTCATCCTAATCCATTAACCCTAATCCACAAACCTTTACAATACCATAAAACAGTGGCTTCCACAAAACACAATGATTCTTCCGATATTTAGGTCACTTTTTTAGGTATCTTTTAGATCGGACGGCACACATTGATTCATACAGTTACAAGGGATTTGACTTACCGGAACCGTCCAAAAAGCCATTCTTGACCAGGGCAGGATTGAGGATGACCTGCAGGTCATCTGATCTTTGATCTAAATCAAGCTCATTAACTTTGTTGCCTTTTGATGTTGCTGAAAGTAACAAATGTGTAGCAAACCAGTAACAAACAGAATTCATTCCAAACTGATAACATGGTAAGTTTCACAAGGGTATCAGATATTTTATCTTAGGTCACCTTCTGAGAGAGCAAAATATACGGGGAGAGATGATGGGAGGGGAAGGATTGATGGGAGGGGAAGAGGTGATGGGAGGGTAGGGGTGATGGGAGGGGAAGGGATGATGGGAGGGGAAGGGGTGATGGGGGAAGGGGTGATAGGAGGGAAAGGGGTGACAGGAGGGGAAGGGGTAATGGGAGGGGGAAGGGTTGATGGGAGGGGAAGGGGTAATGGGAGGGGAAGAGGGAAAAGGGAGAACACACAAAGAGATGCTAGTAGGAGGGAGAGGCCAGGGGAAGATGAGGAGGGAGAGATGAGGGGAAAGGGAAAGGGAATGACGGGATGAGGGGGAGGGTTGAGGGGGAATATGAAAATTGAACCTGTAAAGACATATAGGACACTGGACAAAATGTACAAGGTTAATATTACAAGAAATGTTACTGTGTTCAATTAACTCACCACTTTTGATTTGTCTAATCTTCTTTTTAATCCAGGACCTGCCTTTGTCACCATTGACAACCTGTTAGACAGAATAGTAATAGAGTTTAGTATTGACCTGTTACTGTCCACACAAAAAAAAATACAATTTGAACATTATCTTTCCATATACCTACTCTTTCTTTGTTATAAAAAAATTACGAAATTAAAAGTTACAACAAAAATGTCTTCAATACCCATCTGCTGCAAATTAGCTGATGTTCAGGTCTAATTGCTAAGGTTAATCCATTATTTTCAGAATTTGAATAACTCTGTCAAAATTGAGTTTTACTGTTTTATGTATATGAGTAAGAAGACACAAAGGAGACAATGTTTTGTCTTCTACACATATTTGAATTTCATTGTAAATCCAGTCTTTAGAAGTCCTATGTCTTCCTCCTGACTTTGTGTTGCCATGGAGACAACGATCATATGGCCTGTGTGTGCTAGACTAGGCAGTCCAGCCGTTTTGGACTATGGACATGAGCATCTGAAGTAATTTCTCATAATTTGACTTATATCGATGGAAGTCATTTAAACTGGTCTGTAACATCTCAAATAAGTTATACATGAATCATAAACTGGTTTCACTATCAACTAAGGAATCCATTTATTTTCTAAGTTGATCATAGCAGAGTTACCCCTACTATATTTGTTAGTGAGTTAAAGCTGTGGAAAGAAATAAAAGCCACCTTCACCCTTTGATGACTGTGACATTGGTTTCGTAATCAAGGCCACCCTTGCAAAACCAGATGACCATACAGTCTCTAAGTATTTCTGGCTATATTGTTGGCATAAAAAGAGGATAGATGCAAGCATTGGAGAGCACAACATGGTTTCTAATTTTCAACAAGCATTTTTAGCTTATTTTCTAACTCTAAATTTTTCTTAACTCACTAGTCTATCTCCTGAGCTTTCTATCCCTTCGAGATCATCGCCAAGTCTAGCGTTCATGCTGTCCAACTGTCCCTCTTCGCTGTGGAGAGAACCCTCAAAATCACTGTCTCTATTTGGTTTGTTTCCTGGCATCAGACTACTTCCAAACTCTTTTTCAGAACATCCACCGTTCGGAAAGGATTCAAGCTCTTTCAGGCCGTGGTCGAAAGGTGCCACTCCCGAGGAAGAGTTCTTGGGTAATAGAGAGGGAGGGCGCTCTATCTGGGTCTGAAATTGAGCGGGCGGTGCTATCGACGTCTGTCCGCCCGGCGAAGCTTTATTACCCTGAAGAATATCCATGGAAGGGTCAAAGTTGAAGGACGAATCAAAGAATCCATGATTGACGTGAGAGATGCTGGAGTTCATTGAGATCAACTGACCCTGCTGCTGCTGCCCCTGGTTCGCTCCCTTGTGGTGAAGCTGGTACAGCGGATTGTAAGACTCCGACTTGGCTGGGATGAAACTTGACGACGACGAAGACTGACTCGCCGCATCTTGAGGGCTATCGTTAGACATGAAAGAAGGAGGTGTGGGTCCGACAAACGGGCGCTCTTTGGGTTTTGCACCCTGAGGGAGGGTACGTCTCACCGTCTGTATCTTACCATCCAGTGAATCTGCAAACGGATTGGTCTCCTGAGCGGGGCTCGAGGCCAAAGGGTCAAAGTCTCGTAGGATACTCGAAGAGTCTGAACCAAGGTTGGGGCTGGGACGATTGGCAAAAGGATTGGGCCTATTTCTAGGAGGGACAGGAGGCCCCGATTCTCCCTCGCGAGGCTTGTGAGGCCTGGGTGGCAACGGAGGGGGAACCTCTAAAATAGATGAGTTAAGTTCAAATGGCAAAGTCTGTTGGCTAGTGTTGGTAGAGATAGAAGGAGGAGGCAGGTCTAAAGCATCAGCAAATTTCTACATGCAAAAACAGGGGAACAGAAAGAAGATTTGTCTTTAAGCGTGATAGAATTATTGCATTAAGTTATGGCATAAGTTGATGACAATTGGAAAACAAAATACTTTCACACCACAGAGAGGAGGAAGCAATACTACCGCAAGCAATTTCTATTCAGTAAAGTGAAGCAGTTGTTCTGAGGATACATTCCATTTTGAAAGTGCTCAAAGATTAAAAATTAAATTAAATTGTAGATTTTAAATATACCCCTTGTCATTGGTAACTTATGAAATCCATACACCTAAGTGTCCACAATTCAAACAGTCACTCCCCTGGCTTTACAATGTGCCATATCAATGTAGTACCCTGGGGGGGGGACTTCCCATAGGGTGCCACCACAGACCGGCTCTTGCAACTATGCAACTATATTTACAAGTTACCCTGGGTACACCTGGGTGAAGGAAGGGGCAATGGAGATTAAGTGCCTTGCCCAAGGACACAATGTAATGATCTGCCCAGGACTAGAACCTGCAATCCTTAGATCTTCAATCCAATGTCTTAGAAAATTGACCCAAACAGCCTCCCATGCTGCTGCATTTCACTAGTATCACTTATATACAATATTACAGCTTCTCCAAACAGATCACCCTGTTTTTACTCCAGTATCACACTAATGGATCATTCATAAACCACCAAGAATGGTAAGATCAGCTATTAATTTGACTACCAACCTTGCTTATCGATAACAACTTTTCCTCTACAAATTTCACATGCACAGTCTGCTTGGCCTAAATATGTCTGTAGAGACACTGATGTGGGGTCTGTAGGTTTAGTGTAAATGTGGGTATTAAAGATCTGTTACCAATATTTGTTTGAAAAGAACATTTCGGGCTCATGTCCTTGCAAGACTGTAAAATCTTATCTTGCAAACCAAAATGGGCTACTTGGAATAGAGAAAAGATAAGTTTCATGGAGTCCTTGTCGAAAAATCTGACAAATACTTTGCCAAAAATTTGTCGAAATGACTCAGGTTCTAATCCTCACCTCCTTCTTAGAATCTTCCATGTCTGTGCTTGAGCTTCGATCGATACTGGTAGAGCTTCTTCTTGAACTCTGACCCTCACTTCCTCTACAAGCTTCTCCTTCTTCGACGCTGCCCTGTAAGACATGGATGTTTACGGTAAGCAGTGAACTACAAACTATACTAGACCGTAATATGCTAGATTGATCAAATTATGGTCACAAGTTGACAAACTATGACCTTCTATCATACTGACTGTTAAATAGTAATTGTTCTCCCAGGAAATTAAAGGTTATATACTACTTTGGCTGTTACATATTGTCTTTTACAGAAAAGAATTGAAAGGGATAGAGTTATGCTAAAACTGGTTTGGTAATATCTCATCAAAGTCCAAATTTGAGACCCCGAGATAAGTAGCATACTACTCACCTTAAAGAATAGCATGCTAAGCTGGTCACATTTCACTCAACGATCATATATCACACTTGATAATCAATCACGAATAAATATTCACTGTGAGGAAATCTACAAGGATGTCCTTGTATGATCATTTGCAATCTTATTTTGAGTTACCATATAGTTTTGGTAAAATGGTTAAATGGACATTCAAATTCAGAAAAGTGCTCTTAGGGAGACGGTTGTGTTTACACAGTAACACCTCTCGCAACATATGTGCACATAGCATTCAATGTATTAGTTTGTTGCAGCAAACTCGTAAAGCCTTTTCATTTATTTGGTTTTAAAAATTGCTCACTTCTGCAGTGGGAGCTCCCTCGCTTGGAGTCACGTCTTCAACTTCTCGAAGCCGGTCTAACTCGGAGTCGTCCTGAAGTACATCCACGCTCCAGGTCTCGCTTCCCGTCTCTGCCATGTCCGCGTGCTGGATGTCCAGGACGGCCGTGGCTCCCGCTGATGAGACGTCCGGCTCCTCATCCTGGATCTCTGCAATCTCTGTCAGGTGCTCGATGGGATTAGCCTCCGAGGGAGGTTCTGATGTGTCGCTTCCAATCACATCGGTGCTCCACGTTTCACTGTAAATCTCTGCAAGATTGTTATAAGAGACCATTTAACCAAACATTCAAGTTTAAATTTGGATTTATTTTGGCAACAATTCTGCATTTAGCCTCTGTTCTTTAGTATGACCTTTTACAACTGCTGTGGTTAGATCAACCACCATGTCCTCCTTGCTCCTCCCTCCCTCTCCCACCTCCTCATCAACCTTCCTCCCCCCCACACCCCCCCCCTCGCTCATGGAACTCTGTATTGTTTGCACCTGCCAGTACCTTTTGTAATCATTTTACATAAATTGAAATGAAAAAGAAACGGATTATAATTCATGGTTTCACGATACTTCAGGCTAATTACATCAAACATGTTTCCACAAACTTTACTTCCATACTCAATTCACCTGACCCATTCCTCTCCATTGTCTTCTTATCGAAACAGAAAGTCGAACCAAAAACAGGAAATTGAGACCTTCCATGTTTATTACCCAACTTCATCGACGATCAATTTGAACAAATAATCATTTACCAGGGTTCATCACTCGCTCCTTGTCCATGTCACAGTTCTGTTTCTCAATTTCAAATTTGCCAAACTGGTCGGTAATGTTGGTACTGTTAGGCAGCTGAGTGGAGTCGATGATTTCTGGTCGTTGATGTTCTGTGGTACTACTGGCCATGCTTATAGCTGATCTTGGTGTATTCCTTCCACTTAGGTTACTCACAATATCTGTCTCCATGTCCATGGAGTAAACAGAATTTGATGCCCCTGAAGGACAAAACAAAGGAGATACCAGATTGTTAAATTAACACAATGACATACATTTTATCTTGACCATAATGTCACACATATTCTGAGAGAATTACACTGGCTCCAGATCAAAGACCGAATTATTTTAAATATTGATTTTCACATATCGCTATTTTTTTTAGATTTGCCATTCTACTTGTCAGAACTTCTGCAACCTTGCATATCGCAGTTTCATGAGATCACACAATAAATTACTTCTGTGTGAATAAAATCGCTCAAATTGATCATGGGGCAAAAGAGCTTTTGCTGTTGCTACCGCTTCTCTGTGGGACAGCCTTCCAGAACATGTAAAACACAGTCCATCTCTTGCTTTTTTTAGACGCTCTCTCAAGACTCATCTGATGAAAACTGTTTAATTCATTGTTCACCATTGCCCATTTTTGCTTGCATTTTTGTCTTGTACTTTGTTTACTGTTTCTTAATAATAATAATAATAATTTATTCTTATATAGCGCTTTACATCAAAAGAATGATCTCAAAGCAGCTTCACAGAAACGCATAAAAAAAAAAAATAAAAAAAATACAACTTAAAAAGTATTACAGCTTAAAAATAATACAATCTAAAAATATTGCATCCTAAGAATTACAGAAATAAATAACTAACAATAATTAATAAAAAACAAAAAAATTCAGAAATTAAAGACAAAAGCAATAAAATATGACAGCATACAATAAAACTAAAATACTAAACTATTACAGCCGAAGAAATAGCAACAATAAGACTATCAAAACAAAAATAGAAAATAAATTTCAATATAAAACAATCAAAACATGGCAAGATGGTAACACAATCAATATGACTGGAGGTTTAAAAAGAATACTACTTTCGAAAAAGGTGAGTTTTAAGGTGTGCCTTAAAAGCATTTAATGATGGAGCTGCCCTGATGTCATTGGGGAGTGCATTCCATAGATCAGGTGCAAAATAGGCAAATTGTGTTACTGTGTCACTGCGCCATGAGCGTCCTTTTTTTTGACGGATACCGGCGCATTATAAATGTCCATAATTATTATTATTATAATTCTGGTGGAATTCTTTCTAAAAAATCTTCACACACACGACAATTAAGACGGAGGCATTAACCAAAGAGGTGGTTGTTCATCTTTGCCATTCCCATTAAATCACTCAGACAATTTTCAGAAACTCAGTTTGAAGGGATTAAAGTTTATTATCAGAGATTTTGTAACTTTAGGCTGTACATAACTGTGCTGTAGATGGCGGCTAGAGTGGCGCATAGTAACAAACTTTGATCGCCAGTTGATGTGCAAAACTGTGATGAACATCACATTAATGTGAAGTAATTCACCCAAACACATTTAGGAGACTGTTTTGATCATTGCCATATTATTTTAACCCTTTGCACCAGTGTATCTTCACCATGTTCACCAGCATACCCACTGCAAAAACAAACAGTATCCCCCATTTGATTCTCTCCTCCCACTAACCTCCGTCCATCGCCCCCCCCCCCTCCCATCCACCTTTCCATCTCATAGGAAGAGCTCTGACAATCCATCAAGCTATAACAGAACAGGTGACACTACATACAAACTAGTTCTACGAAGAATGAAGGAGGCAAAGCTAGGACAACTGAAGGATACAGAATCATATCCACACAAAGGTATATAGCAGGGTTGTCCAACCTACGGCCCGCGGGCCACAGTCCGGCCCGGCGCAGGGTTGCGTCCGGCCCGCCAGAGATGCTCTACGGTGCGAAATTTTAGTGCGCAGATTTATTGATAACAATTTGAAGCTATATAATCAATCATTCGAACCTTCTGGGTCTAAAAAAAACTGTAGGTTAGTTTGTGTGACACTCTCTCAGCGGAGGGGGGGGGGGGGCGGCTGGACTTTATTCATCTGTTTTATCAGGAAGGAAAATAAATCAGTGCGCACCGCGCAGTGCTCACATTTTGTTGCCTTGGGCTTCGGGCAAAAAAATCGAAAAATCGAGCGTAGGGTTCATGCGGCCCCTCCTTCATCTTAGTCATTCCATGTGGCCCTCCTCTGCAAAAGGTTGGACAACCCTGGTATATAGTGACAACCATACTGATAAGGAACTACATATATGTAAAGGACCTTTGTTCCTCTGTTCATGGAAATGAGTTTGTATAGGATAGATCTATATATATCCACAAGAATATATCCACAAGGAAATATCCATAAGAAATGTTCTTCTCTGCGAAAGAATATATATGCAAAGGACCTTTGTTCCTCTGTTCATGGAAATGATATTTGTATTGTATTGGATATACCTAAGTTTCAACTAAGCCTAAGTGTGATATTAAGATGTGCACAGACAACCACTTATGAAATGTTTGTCTTCATGATTCTAAATAATCATCTCACCTATTGACATGGCTTCCATCATATTGTCACTGTTGCCAGACGGATCAGAGAAACGGAGGTGTTTTTCTGGGATGCTGCTGACAGCCGTCTGAGGAATGTTTGTCGTCACCTCGGGAAGGTTTTTCTTGTTTGACATCGAAGCAAGCACCTGCAACAATAGATGTAAAACAGAAAGAGAAACAGACATCTGAGTTGTTTTAACAATAAAACCTGAAGATTAATGAAGGAGAGTAATCTTTGCTTTGCTTAGTTTGATTTATCGACTTGATTGGGAAAGTAATTAACTCAACAATGTTTATATAAGTTACTAATTTTGTACTAAGATATGACAAGTGTATTGATGTCTGACACGTTTGCATGTTTCTAATTTCCGAAACTAGGAAACATGTATTGTCACTTGCACAGGCAGCTTTATGTGCAGGTCTTCTTGTTTGCGTTCCACACAGTTTTGTGAACTGTATTAATAAACAACCAGATGCTGGTCTGGGGGACAGGGAGGGGTGGAGTGTACACCTCTCCCATTTTCAACTCCACAACAAAACAAATTGACAGAAATTTAATAGTCACACAGTCTATCTATAATCTCGCATGTAGACCTCTCTATGGTCCAAATCTTTAGCCTCAATAACCCTCCGAATGCAGCATCTCAGATCTAAACTTGCAATTTATTTCTGGGGAAGGACCCACCTACCCCTTCCCCCACCCCCATGGATACCTCCACATATGAACAGTGTGGTAGGCATGTCATTATCAGTTTCACAGAATATTGTGATGATGGTAGTATCAAATGCAGATTACACAATGTAATGGATGAGTAGTTGAGATATCCTTCCTCCTGGTTTTATGGGAAACACTGGCAATGCATTGTATACTGAGCGGTACTGTTGTGTAACCATTGCTCACTGGAACTTGAAATTGACCCCCAATATTTTCAGTTCAGGAAATGACTCTACATTAGCACATCTTTTTCCTTTTTTCCTGTTTTATCCACTTCAATTGAATTGAAATTTTCCGCCAGCATTTGCCTTTAATAGCCATATCTATTTAGTTAAGGAAGTTAGGCAAAGTAATGTTGTAAAACATGGTACATTAAAGAAGATCTTTTACAAAGAATGTCATTCTCGATCACCAACCTTTGCGAACATTTTCAAATGGCAGTTACTTGAATATTTGCTGATAGATAATATGGAAAAGCATTGGTCAAGACATAAAAATTGTTAATAGAAACAAATGGTCCCCTTTAAGTTCATTGGAATCAAAAGAGACAGTTCCTTCAAAAAGTTCAACCACCACTCCCCTATATACACACTGAATCTAGAAAGATTGTTCTAGTTAAATTGCCTACTGAAAATGCTTGCTCAAGCAATGTAAACGTTAACAGACAGGAGATACCAAATCTGAAACTCAGAGGACCATGGTCTTATGTGTGTGTTTTCTTCTCTTATTTTCATGCTGTCAATCTAATTATGTAACCCCAGCTTGGTGGTTTGTAACACTTCTACTTGGCCGGGTGGTTTCAAAATTTCAAAATACAATTTTTTTTTCAATTTAATCATATCTTTACCTTCGACTCAGGTAGCATTCCAGGGCATTCAATTGTATGGTTGCCAAGGGAAACCACTAAGACATCTTCCTGTTGCCATTGTGACATTGGATCAAACAACTGCCCGTCTATGAAATCGACTTCCAGATCACCGACATCTGATGCAGTCTTACGACCTTTCTTCGTAACAGAAGAGACTGTTTGCGGCAAAAATCCAAAAATACCAAACCGTCATTCGGTATAGGTGACTTCTCCAAGACAAGACATGTGGTTACCAGTTACCCTCAAATATTAAAACCAATATAACTCTTTCCCCTATCAAAACAAACTTTAACACTTAGCAATGGCCTGTAACACTTCCATAGCAAATATACATAGCCAGCCCTACATATTAATTTATATATCAATATTATACTACGTCAAAATTCATAAGACAATAGAAGTACAGAAAGTCTGGATTTTGAGGAAGGAATTTGAAGATATTGTACATATGTTCGCAAAGTTTTGTTGATGGCTTTTTATTAATATTTTTTCCTTTCATTGTTGCAGTGAAGGGGAATCTGTTGAAACATAATGCCCACATTTTGTCCGTAGTACTATTAAAAGCATTGAAGACTCGCCCCAATTCATGTGCTGGCTCTGAAAAAGTTAACTTTCCGTTGCTTGCAAGTGAAGTTTTTTTCTTGTCGCTACAAAATGCAGACAGTAATTAAACGTGTTACCTTGTTATCTTTCTATTATCTAGACCTTAGATGTCCATCGCTGCTATGTACACTGTGTTGTGGGTACTGACTGTAATTGTATGTATTGACTGTACACTAGTGTCTAATTACCCATGGTAGCAAGCTGTGTGTGTATTTTCTGGGATCGATGGTGGTGTCTAACACTTCTGTTACACCTCATTCGAAACTAGGTCAGATTACCGGCATCAGACGTTTCTTTGTGCTCGAGTCTTCACACCCTTTAAATGTCAACAAGTTTTACCTTTTGCTACCACAGAGTTCCTAAAGGCAGTAGGCGATGTCACAGAATTCCTGTTTTCATTTGGAATCTGGATGGGAGGTGACTGAACGGTCTTGACTAGAGGAGCAGAGGGCGGTAACGGAGACAGACAAGCCTCCAAGTCCTTTAACTCTGTCCTATCTGGATTGTTGCTCACCACTTCACGGAAGTACGCCACCTTCGAATCGGGAGAGAATAAGATTTTACGGTAAGACTGACAACGTGTGATCGGTCTTGGCTACAAGTTTAATCACTTATTGAGGATTCAGATTTACAACAACAACAACAACAAAAAAGTAAAGATTTATTTTTGGAAATAACCTTTTCATAAATCAAGACAAAATGGTATTTTATCCAAAGCCATGAGAAACACTAGTCTATACAGTGGAAGGGAACTCACTGCACAAGCAGAATGCCCACGTTGGTAAAACAGCAAATAAAATAATATTGTAGTAAAACCAAATACACTAGACGTTTTAAGATGGAACCTGAGACATTCAATCAACACTTTTCAACGAGAGCACCTCGATTTTGTTGTTATTGTTGTCAGAGTTATAATTGTCAACTGAATTACAAAATGGATATATTCTCCCCTCATATCGCAATTTAAGTATCCTGATTTTAATAGAGTATGCCACCTTCAGTGACCTGCACATCTAATCCCAGCCTGCTGACAGTAGTGAAAACCAAAGATCCCGACAAATGGATTTATAACCGTTTTCATTCGAAATCATCGGAAGAGAATGAGAAAAGTTCTTACGAGTCCATGAAGGTCCGTCTCTGTTATTAGTGCAGCATTCTGAACCAATCCTGAGACCTCACTGACGGCTGGTGGGCTGTCCTCCATCTTCATGTTATTCATAAGGCTATCCAACAGGGAGGACATCCCATTCTTCTTTTAACCCAAAAATAATGGAAAGAAAGTAGTGAAACAGTATTTGTATTGTCGTTATAAATAACTGAACACACAGACAAACATACGGACACAATTTTGCTACCTGATCCCAAAATGGAACCCCTTCCACATAATTGTATTCCTATATGACCTTGATGGACCTCCTAGTACCTGTAAATGTATTTCCATGGCAACCATTGCTATTGTAACCAACAGAGCACTATTAGCCTGCAACAGCCAGCTGACTTTGTAGAATACAGTATCTGAGATTGTAAGACTATCGAGAAGTCATAATGACTACCATCACCATTTAGTCATATATTCTATTATGATTAATAATAATGACAATATTTTACATACTCAGCAACAGAATAGTAAACATGTTCATATTTAAGAGTTCTACCATTTTTAAGCATTTTAATGTTCTGCATTTTTCATCATAAATACACAAATTCAACTAAAATCACATGATGTTTTTATCTTCTTTCTTTTGCAGCACTATCATGTCCCTTGTTCTTCACTTAATGAATGAATCTATCACCATTTTTTTACTCTTCACTCCTTTGGCAGGAACCTCTCACCCCACCCTCCTTGTGGCTCTTCAACTCTCAAGTTGCAGTACTCCAGGTCAAAGTAAAAGTAACACTAAAAGTGCCAAGGTTTACAATCTAGTATCACGGACAAGGCCTTCCCAGACAACTTCCACATTTATCCCTGGTCATTGGTAACTCGGCAAAGCCACACACAAGTGAGCAAAATTCAAACTCACACCCGTGGCACTACTGTGTGCCACATCAACAAGTCACCGTGGGACTCCTCATAGGGTGAAAGGCACAAACCAGCACAGGCAACTCAAGGTACAAGTTACCCCCCAGGACCCCAATTTCACACCTGGGGTAACTTGAGGCAATAGCGTTTAAGCACCTAGCCCAAGGACACAATTTACATAATGATCTGGCCAGGCGGGCCTGGACCCTGCAATCCTTAGATCGCAAGTCCATTGCCTTAGCCATTTGAGTGCCCTACCTACCATCCATTCTTACCTTACTGAATCTATTCAATATATCACTGTCCCTGCGGTTGCCGTCTCCTGATACATTGGTATCGTGGGCAAGCTGTTGCAGAATCTTCGCTATTTGCATCAAGTTAAATCTCGCATTCTCACTGACCAGAATGTCCGATATAATCCCCAGGGGTTCGGGGTCAACGATAGCTGGACATATGAACCAGTTGAACAGTAAGTCAGCGCACATGGCCCTTACTTCTGAGGGGCTCGTCTTCCCTTTCTTCATTAAAATTTTATGCAGCTCGCTGATGATCCACTCCAAACCCTGAGGAAAGCAGAACAGATTACTCAATAGTCCGTTGATGAAATTTTCGCATAAAGCCACCAGCTGGGAGGTCACAGACTGCAGATGCGCCTGCAACTTTTTCCGATACTGTTCCGTGTCCGCGGGACCGAACAACTGCAGGCGCTCCTCCTGGGTGAACTGTAGGGCAACCTTCTCCGGGTCCGTCTCCAGACTGTACTCGTCGTCCATGAGCACCGCCATGATTGGGTCGTGCAGAGCCGCAGTCAGATAAAGCTTTGACGAGAATAAAGACTCTGTGAAATGCTTGAAGGCAGCGCAGAAGGAGCAGGTTCCTTTCAAGAGTAACCGTCGAGGGTTGGTGCTCTCCGCCACCTGGTGCACTATCAGTGACTGCAGTAACAAGAGCGTTCTGTGCTCGTCCCCGGGTCCTATGCAATTCCCGCAGACAGACGATATGATCGTCCCCGCAGTTTTCTGGCTCTCCCTCGGATCCTGAAGTTCTCCCAGGGACAGACAGACAGCTATTGTCCTGGGGTGTTCTCGCAAGTGAGCCAGAAACTCCCCGTAGAGAGTATCCTGGAAGTTTAATTGCTTGTAGCTGTCAATGAAGTTCACCATCTCCAGAGCATTCGCCCCGTAGCAGCAGACGCTGGGAGGAGCATCCGGACTGGCTACAATTAATTTTTTCAGAATGTGTCTTTGCTGGCGAGTGATCCATGCCGTTTGGAATATTTTATCAGCGATCTCTGTGTTTTCTGTGAAAAGACTCTGTAAGAGCTGTCTCTCTGACTTGGCAAATAGTCTTACTTCCTTCAGTTTGTGGGCCAGGTCCACCAAATCTACTTTCGAATCGGGTTCTTCCATCTTGACTATATATAATCCTTCCCTCTGTTGATGAATAAGTATTAAGCTTTACTTGACCATTGTTGTCTTCTACTACCTGTGGTGTGAAAACAAAAACCAGAAAAACGATGAATTGCAACATACAGTATTTTTGAATACAACATACAATCTTCCAAAGTCCATATAGACCTCATTAGTGATCAGTATTCAATATGTACAGTATATATATCTTATTGCACAATTGCAAAATGCCACTGTGTTCCATGTTCTATGCATTCACTACTTTCCATCAAGGTAGCTCATATAGACAGACTTGATTTTACCGACCAAACTAAATAATCAGCTATTAAAGAAAACGTTTCACTTTGTACCTCATGAAACAACAATCTCGCTTTCTTTAGCTCTCCAATATTGTTTATCCAGCAAGATTATGATAACAGAATGTATAAGAATTGGTCTGACCAAATTCTTGTAAACTGTAGTGACAAACTACAGTAGTTGTCCTCTTGGCATCCTCAACTAATAGTCTTAGCAGTCTGACAAGCTTTTTATCATACCTAATAAATCTAACATTATGCAATCAACCTACATAGATGGTTTGACACTTAGCTCTACTGAACTTAAAACAAAGACTAGCATATCCAAATTCAAAATGCCACTTGTAACTGAACAAGCTCTCTGTGCAACTTGATCAGTCTTCACTTCAAAGACCAAATTTTTTTGCTAATTTGTGTTATAAAATAATTCCGGCACTGTGTGATTTTACGATCTTAAATCATATGTTACCTCAAACGAGGTCACCTACTTTTCCTGTATGTTTCTGTATAATTGTTGTCCAGGTTTCAGTTTCCCCAGAGATTATAAAAGTACTTGATTAAATATATATCGTTAGTTTCTCTTTTACTGTATGCAAAAAATGTGTTATGATTGAAACCCATTTAACGGTTACAATATGTTTTAGTTTCAGTTGTCTTGTTCAAGTAGAGTTTCACTCTGAGCACTACATTTGTAATACTCTGGTGATTGCAAACACGATGGATTTCATTTTGGGGGGGATGCTCCATATTGCAGTCTGCAGGTGAAACTCATCGCTCAATTAATACAGATGACAACACAATAACCGAAGAAAAAATATTGGAGACTGTCCCTTGGGCAAGCAATCGCTTGCAGTTTGATATTCACCACATCCCTTTCGACATTGATAATTATCTCACTAAGACCCAACTGTACCATGAAACTTTCGCCAACCATGTGATACACCATAGTCCATGTTTTCTTCTTTTGCTATATAAGAGAAAATTTTATTTTACAGCTTGCCTAGGATGGCTCAGATGAAACGAAAAAAAATATTATTCCTATTTTACATTGGTATTTTAATTTCTTATAGGTAGGCCTACTGCACATAAATTATACATATGGTCCTCAACATGAATGGTTTTCTTTCTCAAATGTTGTAGTCAAGTACTCTATCCAAGTACTTCTGAGTACTTGAGGCCCTGAATAATAAGTACCAGTGTCTGAGTACTCCTTTTAAGGATCCGACTACCGATTACCACTGTCCAAGTATTGCAGTTTGGAATCTGCATATCGAGTACAAGTACTTTATAATCCAAGCACTTTTCAAGTACTTTTGATTTATTAAAGAACTGTATGCGTATAACTGCATGCTTCCTGATGATCAAGAGACAGTTGAATGTGATGAAGTTGCTCAGATGTTGTTTTTGCTTGGCAAATTCAGATCATCTTAAAATTATCAGATATTTTCTGATACTAAAGGACAAATTGACAGTATAGCAATCAACATCCCAGTGTGTTCATGGGAGTGTTCGATAAACAGTGATACTGAAACCATGCTGCTAATTATTCTGTACGTTAGTAACACACATCACTGATGAATTCTTCATCTTCATACAGCCATTCCGTATGTGGTAGTACATTATAGCCTAGCTGTACGATACTATATAATGTAGTAGCCTATCGTGTATTATAAACAGTACTTGACTATAGAATGACAAAACGATAGAAAGAAATTGTGCATGCTTTCTGTCGAAATGTTGCTTTTACACAACTAGTATTTTTTTGTGTACTTCACACACTCTAAATTGACTGCAATTAGTACAAGTATATACTTAAAAGCATCCCAGTCTGAATGAAGACTATATGGATGAGTACACTTAATCATCGAAGTACGTTTCATCATGAACGAGTACCATGTACTCAAGTACTGAGTGCTTTTCGGGTACTATAACACCGGTATTTTTAATACTGTACCTCATATACAGTTTATTCCCATGAAGTTACATTTCAAAGTGCTAACTAACAAGGCTACATAAACAATAATTACAAGATCCAGGTACTGAGGTAGGCCTAGTTATACAAAGATCTAGTTCAAAATTTTTTGCCAATCAGAGTTTTTTCTTTTGTTGGATTGAAATTCGACATACTTAATATTTTGGTTTTGGTAAATTTAGTTAAATTTGACCAAAACTGAATTTGGCACTTGCATACATTTTTACTAATTCTTTGCTTTAACTTTTTAAGTGTAAGTCATCCAACTAATGTATCTAGGATTTAACAGTTCTGTGACCCAGAGACTTTCATGGTTTCTCTTAGCAGCTTAGTGCCTTAAGCTATACTTCATCAGGCTAAAGAAACAATACGCATACAAAACTAAGTATAATCTAAGCTCGAAAACCACTTACTCCTAAGTTGTATTGCACTGTCGACTGTAACTACAGTACTGTGTCGTAAGCGTGTAGCTGAGACTGCAGTAGTTGATGTGGTATCCAGCAGGAGCCTACTTGGACTTAGTACTACTAGCTAGGCATATAAGCTTTCAAAGGTCTTTAATACTTGTTAGGCTAGATGTAAACAGCGGAGAAGAGATGAAAAGTTTATCCGTGAAGAGGTTTGAAGAATAGGAACCCCACACCGGCAATTACGAATAAGAGACCAAAGTTGAAAATTGTCACATGCAAGTGATACCTTTTTAAAACAAAGGCGATCTTCCGCATCTTTCAGCAGAAATTAGAAACGTAATGTCATGCTTGTAACTCGAACTCCGGAACCTACCGCCTATTAAGAAGACTTCGTGGCTAGATGTTGTTATGTAAAGCTTCACGTATCGTCGCTGTCAGGTATGGTGAAACAAAATCTGTGATGACTGACATTTATTGTAATATCGGTCTATCGATCGAGCTCGGAACGACGTACTAGTTGTTTCTATACCGAGTTGATATATTATGTGACCGGGTATCGAAGCTGTTCGGGAGAATGCGTGGGAAGGTTACGGGAGGGCCAGTGGGAGCGATGCCGCGAAACAGCGCGGTACATGCGAGTTTTTTGAAAACATCATGATCAATTGTGCATTCAACTTTTCATACAAAAGATGGTGACACAGATGGGGAGACAGTAGTCTACACTTTGTGGTGGGGAGAGGGGGGGGGGTATCCTTCAAGCTAGCTAGCAGTCTGCATAGAACTTGTTTACCTCATAGTAGCCTAAGGGTGGTGGAACAGCTTGGTCAGAAACCTCAAGAGCAACCCCTTTCATAAATACATAGTGACCCCGTTCTATTTGTTACATATGGTACTACATAGTTGCCCTGTTGTTTGAAACTTTAAGGAGAAAAGATAATAATTAAGGTGTTAGTTTGTTGGAAAGTTTTGAGGTAACTTTGTGCTATGCCCCCTCAAATCAAAGTCCCATGTCACAATGCCCTTCACTTCAGTTTGTACCCACATCCCCCTTGTTCCCCCTCCCCTCCCCGCCACCACCCTCAAACAGATTAACTCTTCTTCCACCTCCCCTGATCTCATATTTGAATGCTTGTATTTTATAATAACATATTTCAAACCCAAATTTAATGGGTTCCTGTCAGATTTTTTAGCTTTTGAATCCTTTCTTGTCAATAAATAAAGAAATTAAGCAAATATGGAAACATTAAAGATGGGAAGTACAATCACCATTCTGTTGTGAAAACATTTTATTAAAATCTTTGAAATTGTTATGCTTTTTCTTTCCTCTCTGAGCACTCCAAATAAAAATAGTTACCTGAATAGCATGATGTCTTTCAAAAGGAAACTTGGAGATCAAGTGTTTCACTGAAAGCTGCATTTTAAGGTTAATTTATATTTCTACACATTCGATACTAAAATGCCAAATCAATTTTATGTCATTAGCTTGACTGGTGAACTTTTTTGTTTCAAGTAATGAACAGAAAGTCCTAAACGTTGAATTTTTCTACTTCCCCTCTGACACAATGTCTGTGAAGTTGGAAATTAAACAGGAATATACTTGGAAACTACAAAACCTTGCAAAAGACGTTCCCCTTTTGACATTGGCTGCAATATTCCCTTTTTTCAAGTACGGAAATAAATTAACCATCTTTAATTGATAGTATAAAGTTGCTTATGATGTTAGAGATAGCTACAATACACAATTTACCATGTAGCTTCAAAAAGTTAATGTAGCAATTCTGTGGGAGGATAAAACTAAACTAATGAATAAAGACTCCTTCACCCCCCCCCCCCCCACAAAAATAAAACTATATATATAAAAAAAATTAAAGCACTTGTGGCTCCATGATGGTCTTTTTTAAGCCATCTGCATCGAGATCCGCGTTGAACCTTAGGGACAATAGTCACCAGTCCACCTGCACCAGTCCACCTGCCCCCCTCCCCTTTTTCCAAAGAATCCATTTATGAAAATACATCATCTTAATCCCATATTTCCTCTGCCGTCCTAAATGACCGCAAACCCTGGGGCTGTATCCCCTCAACCAATGCATCTTGTCCTTTTCTCAGGGTCAAAGGTGTTAAACTAGGGACTGAGAAACACCCTCTCTGCCAGAGCTACAGGCTTCACAATAACATAGAGATCAGTTCACTCCACATGGCCTCTTCATTGGCATTGCCAGTATCAGTAGAAGAACAGATGAAGGAGAGGTAAGTACCAAGTAACAAACAATACACTCAATGCACTCATTTAAAAGGTTTGTGAAGAAATTTGTCAGTGCTCTCAACGTATGTAAAATATTTAAATTATAATCATAATCATATTTAATTCTGGTGGCAAACAATGTCAAAACTGATATTGAAGAGTAAAATACTCCACACTGCCGGTTTGAGTCCTTATCTTAATATCTTGCCCCTAACTCTAGATATGTTTGCATGTATGTATGTATTTTAGATCCTCCTGCAAGCAGGAACTTGCGAAGAAGCCATTATTGGCTTATCAAAGATGCAAGCTGACCAAAGTCAGTCTCTTAGATTCATATTTTCATGTCCATGATTATGAATTGTTAACAACTCTGTAACTGGACGACATACATTTATCTTGGAGTGACTCGAACTCGGGACCTTATGATTGAAAGGCACCGGCGTTAACCACTGAGCTAATACTCCATATTGAAGAGTAAAATACTCCACACTGCTGGTTGAAGTCCCTATCTTAATATCTTGCACTTATATGGATATGGATAATTGAATGTAACATAGTTTGACTGGCTAAACCTTCAACTACACTAGAATGTTTGGATACACAAGAGATGTGATGTCATATGGGCAAATACTCTTCAAGAGCTTTAGACTATTATAATCTTCATAAATATATTTATCATTGAAACTTGATACATCTGAAAATGTTTGCTTAGCTGTAAAATTTCTCTGTATTTAGAACTTCATGAAAAATTATCCTTTTACATAGAAATATTCTATTCCTCTGTGGATAAATGACAAATACTAAAGAGAAACAAAGATATTTTCAGCTGAATTGCTATGATGACATGACCCATTCTGCTATTGCCACATGCATTTACAAAATATCACAAAATATTGAAAAATGTGTATCTTCACATTACAAAATGCTATGAGGATGTGGTTTTCGACTACATATGCAGTAAATTTGCAGCAATTTTGCTGAGCGATCAACTTGAGTCACCTTTTAAATATTGGAAAGCATTTCTCTTCTAAAGACCAGCCAGCTGAGTGACACCCAATTTCCTCAATTGCATATTATCAACAAAGGCTGAGAGATAACAAAAGGTTCCACTTAAGTTGAAAAGGAAATTTTTTTTTGCTAAAACCGAAGCAATAAAAATCTTTTTTTAAGATCCCATGGCATCTTTGACAGGTTCCTCTCTTCAATGCTTTACCAATACATTTTTGAAAGAACAAAATTTATGTCCTGTGCAGAAATTACGATGCAGCCGCTCAATATGGCCTGGGTCAAATTCGCAGCCAATAGTAACTCTCGTAGGAAAACACGGCAATTCTATAAATCCAAGAAACAACTTTTGGTAAGGAGTGTGCAAGAGGAGTTTAGCAAGATAAAAACAGCTTCTCTGTATCCTCGAAAGTGACCCAAATTGTCAGTGATTTTATACTCCGTTTGTTTCCAAAAAAATTAGGGACCCCTAAGGCCCTGATTATGACACCAAAGTCTGCTATGCATAGCTATTGGTCGTGCAGCAACATCTCTTGAATCGGCACTCTCTGGTTTTCCTTCTTCCTTCTGAATCAACCAAAACTTGTTGACTAATAAACTCTAGTTCCTGGTTCTCATAAGACCTTGTATCGTCCTTTGTTGATTGGTTGGTATGAGTTTTGCTGCAGAAAAAAAGATAAATGAAAAAAATAAACATAGATAAAGAAGTCATTCTATTGTAAAGGTCTGTATTAAATCATTACATTGGTTCAACAATCCTTTTGGAGATGACAGTGTAACCGTCATTTATATTTGCAGATATCCACAAGATCTTTAACCTTTATACAATTCAAAGAATCGTATGTAAGATATGCAAACCACTTTTCACACAAATTTTTGGTCAAAATACTGTGTTTAGATAACTATGTTAAAGAATCTTTGTCAGAGGCTAATTGAGTTCAGTCAGAAGACGATCCTGCTATGATCCAAACGTCAGTCCCTCAAACTTTAAGATATTTAACTACACAGGCTACTTGTAGTAGATATGCAGTTTGCTAACAGTTTTTTTCCTCTTTGTTTAGATAACTGATAGATCCTTTTCTTGATATCGAATACAGGGCAAAGTTTTAAGAACTATCTTGGCTGATCAGGGACAATCTTAGCTTTTGATTGTCTAAAAAAAATGTAGCAAAGTAACAAAGAACAAACAGTATGTATATTGCAGGAGAGATGTTTAGGTTTGGTGAACTTAATGAAACATTTAGGATGTGAGTTCATTACCTAACTCCACATTGTCTTTGTACAATGAGAGTATACCTAAAGAGGTTAAAGACAATGGAACACACCGGCAGAATTGTCATATCACAAATGACTTGGAAAATGAAAGAAGTGTAACAAGCCATCACAAATGACAATACTGTAACCAGATCAGTTAAAGTGCAAACCTGCTACAGTCATATGCAGCAAGTCTGCAAATTAATGACATAGTCACAACAAGCCAAGGGAGCTTCTTCTATGTTGACACAGATGTAACAGGTATGTCAATGACTTTATCAGTACGGGCAAAAGTAAAACAAGAAAAAATAAAGAGAAAGCAAAATAGATAGAAAAAGAAATAGACAAAGAAGGAAATGACTTACCAGTCTTATCAACTCTTCCTTAATAAGACGAGTAATTTCAGCTTTAGCCTTTTGAACCGAGAGCTCACTTGTACCTGTTGTAACAAAGACATGAATGAAAATGGTTATGAAGGCCACTATCGGGAAAGGAGGATGGATACAGAATATATTTATAAGGGCAACTTTCTCCCATAGATTTACTTCTTCATTTACCATGCAAATCCAAAACAGTTATTTTGAACATGCCAAGAGGACTCTGGAATCTTCTGCTTGAGGGGTAGACTGTCACATGCTCATTATCTATGTTTCTTTGGGCAGTAAAGCTAAACTTTGTTTGGTAGTATAATAGGTAGTATATAACTAAAAGCTTTGAATGGGGGAAAGAGAGAGCTTGAAATAGCTTTGACGATTAGTGGTTATGAAAATATGTGAGAGTCAGAATTTTAGGGCTTTGTTTGGGGATTGAGTGTAGGTAGTCACATGTACCTCACTTGGAGGAGTTAGGAGTAGAAACCATGAGTGCTGTGCTGCTGGGGGTTCATAGACTCCCTATACATTTGAACTAGCTGTAGTATTGGACACCGAGGGTACAAATTACCTTCAGACTTCACAATTACCATGGAAACCATGATTAACAAGAGCACAACTTACTTTCGATGGAAAGGTATAACTTTCTTTCTCCTTCGTCTTCCTTTGGTTCTTTACCCTGGGGAAAGTAAGTTCCTCTGATGGTGACACCGGCATCACTATATTCTTGGATATTTGCCAGGTTTTCCTGTTCACAAATAAAAGAAATGGCATAAATATCCAGGGAAGACGAGAGCCATGTCAGCCACTGGGGACAATTATTTCACCATGCACCATTTTGAAATCTTCCTCTTATCATTAAGCATATCATGAACATGGTGATACATTATTCTCTATCCCAAATCCCCTAATTGAACCCCCCCCTTAACCCCAGGGCTATAGCCTCACCCTATCATTGTGCCTATCAATATCTACAAATATTCATGAGGGACAGTAACATTAACAGCACGCTTCTTGTTGATGGTTATTTCTATATCACAAAATTTTGTTGACAATATGAAACAGTCCAAAATTATGTTCTTAACAACATCCCTTATGGGAGCAAACAATGTGACTACAATCTATTCCATGTTTTCCAACAATTCTGAGATAAATGTCTATGCTATGATACATTAGTAAAATTATCAGTGCTTATCTCCAGCTTCCAAACAGGAAAAGAGCACACCAATCATTGAAGTAAAATAACTGTCAAACTTCCACATAGTGAAAGAATGTAGTTTTCATATCTTAGGACCTTAACAACCTCTTTTCTCCACACAACCTACACCTCTGAATACAAAACAGTATTTCAATTGGTGGCTGTGAGGCCTCACTTGAAACACAATACATTTCTTTGTCTTTCTAAACAAGCCTCTTTACTTCCACAGTACTTGTGTCTGGTCCATTTTATTTGATCTCACCTCTGTCCGACCTCTGTCTGATCTGATCTTACCTCTGCAATGACAATCTTTGAAACACTTACCTTTGAGGTAACTTTCCACCTAGCAGTTTGAGGGAAGTCATTTATCTCCAGTTCCTCTTCGTACTTCCTGAAGGTGGTCTTCTTCGGCTCTTCCTTCTCCTCTTCCTCCTCTTGTGCGGTCTTGGGAATGTAATTCAGCTTGGCGTTCAGCTTGCCAGCGATCTGTTCCGCTATCGTCATTTTCTGGTGGACAAGGACAGAATAGGTCAGAATACCATCATCAATATCATCACTAGGTCAATGGATCAGGAGCTTTCCAGCACCCAATCCATCACCACCACATCTGTCATGCTTGACATATGTTCAGTCGGATAAAACTCAACTGGTTCTGCCATAATTGTGAGAATCCCCAACCTCCCAGAAATAAAGAAAGGATGTCTTTTTTGGGAACAAAGACCTAGTTATCACCTACAACACCTCTAGCAAACATTTCTTTATTGTTTAGGGAGATGAATCTTTTAAGGAATGACAAGTTACTTTACATGAACATGTTCATATTACAGTCTTTAAATGCACTTTGCATTTAAAAATAAGATTCTTTCCATTCGGCAGTCGAATAAATAAACTGAATGAAAAGCAAAGTAATATTTCTACAAAATTCTAAATACAGAAAACCTTGACAGCTATGTTAACATTTGATCAACTGCAGCAGGTTGCAAGGATAAACCAACAAGAGGATTATAATAGCCTGAAGACACCATTTGAAGAGTAACTAACCCGATGACATCACAGATCACATTCTGTGATTATACTTCCTGGGTTTAGGTTACATTCAATCAACCGTATCTTAAGTTTGAAACAAGGCATTGAGATTGGGCTTTTAACTAACAGTCTGGATTACTATTCTCTTAAATATTAAATATATGATTTACACTGTCTGCCACCAGAATGTCACTTTAAGGAAAATTTGATCAGTCGTATTCTCATCCACCTCTGAAGATAAACTCCTAGCAACCAGTGGTGAGCCTGGTGTAAAAAAAAAATTCAGAACTTTGCAAAAATTGCGGTATAGGCTCCAGTTTGCATATGCTACAGTGTGTTAGGATAATAGTTTTTGTCCCTGAGGTAGAAAAGAAATCACGGATATTCCGCGAATTCGCGGAAAAAGCTCATGCCTGTAGCAACTCACTGATATAGGGTTTTGACCAATAGAACCCCCCTTCATCAAAGCCTGCGTGGCCTGTTGGACGACGTTTGTCTGCCTACCACTTTCCAGACTCTGGTTGATGCGAGAAGCCAGTCGTTTAGCCAGTTCTAGGTTGGCTTTGTTCACGTTGGCACCCGGTGGCGCCTCGCCGGGCTGAGCGGCATTCTGGTTCTTATTGGGTAGTTCGTCCTCTGTGACGTCCTTCACCCTCTTCTTTGATGCGAACATGTTCTCAATTTGTTCATCAATCTATAGAAATGGAATAAATTTGTGCTTTTGTTAGCTTACTGAAATAACTAATATTGTTTGATTTGTTCATCTCTCTATAGAAATGGAATAAATTTGTGCTTTTGTTAGTGTACTGAAATGACTAATATTGTTCGGTCTATTTTAACTTTATTTATTGTTGATTGGTCTAATTTAGTTGTCCGTCCGTCCATCTATCAGTCCGTCCATATATCTACTTTTAAGGTGTCCTTTCTGTCTTTGTTTCAGTTTGCCTTTGCAGAAGATCCAGCTAAGATCAAAACGTCAGTCTCTCTGACTTATAC
Source organism: Apostichopus japonicus (assembly GCF_037975245.1). Classification (NCBI taxonomy): domain Eukaryota; kingdom Metazoa; phylum Echinodermata; class Holothuroidea; order Aspidochirotida; family Stichopodidae; genus Apostichopus; species Apostichopus japonicus. The sequence continues at coordinate 9,443,615 of NC_092582.1, read as the reverse complement.
ATTTACCTATACATGCTTTTGGCTGTAGAGAAGCAGTTTTATTAACATTTTTTCCCTCACTTAAAAGTCTCAATGTGTATTTGCCAAATTTAAACTCCGACCTTTGGAAAATGACACCGTTCTACGCAATTTTCATATTAATTTTCTTTTTTTTTATTGAGTTATCTGTGTTAAACGTTTTGAGCTGAATAAAATTCCCCAGATTTATTAACAAGTCGGTAGATTCTACAACAGATCATGCGCCAGTCAAATCTCTCTGTTTTGTTTAAGAGCGTTAAGCCTAGTACTACTTTCACTTTCGTGGCTGGCCTGTGTTAGGTTTCATCTCTTGAATAGTATCTTTCTTTTGGTCTTATCAATGTAGCTTTCGAAATTGTGTTTTTCCTTCCTTCCATTTCCTTCCATTTCCTTCCATTTCCTTCCATTGCAATGACTAAACAGGTGTTTCAGACGTTTCCTCCGTGGAATTGGGTAAGTATATATAGTAAGTATATATAGGTTTCATTTGTGTAATGAACATGTTGATATGGGCGTTCACAGTGATTTTACGATATGTTAGCGCCATAAGGGCAACAGAATATAAATTTCTTTCTTTCGATTGCGACAGCTTTTCTCAATTAAACCCACCTGGCCAGAGTGCATTTACAATTAGAAATATTGAATCTGCTTCGGAAGTTTGTTTTCCGAAATTCATCAGCACACATGTATTGGGACTTTAAGTAACTACTAAGCAGGGAACTGGGAAATGTGTGATTATGCCCAAGACCCCGGACGTCAATGCCACTTGGCAGCTTGGTAACGTTTGAGCATATCGTTCTATATCATACATCTTTCATATAGACATTTACCAATTACAATGAAACAAAAGGAACACTATAACAGAGCAGAACTTAAATTGTTACATATGATGGTCAGTAGAGCATTTGAGCAAATTCACAATGATCAAAAAGGGAATGACAGGAAAAACATTTTCAGGAAGACAAACAATGGGTATGGGAGTAGACAGCCTATGACTGTTTGGAATGTGAAACCAGGAAGGGCTGTATCAGCTTTTTTGCCATGGAAATCCTTTTCCTGTTATGCTACGAATCAATAAACTATCCTATTACCGAGTTTGTTTAATGAAAACAATACCAATGACCTTCTTGGAAAGCTAGTCTTTTTTTATCTCTTTGTTTTCTTTTAGTTTACCCAATTGTTTTGTATTTTAAAATCCAATCAGTGAGAAGGTCATGGGTGAAAACACTCTCCTGACCTCACAGGTTACTTATGAAGTGATGAAATTCAAGAATTATGGCATATTGAGGTTTGCTTTTACAACACCACATAAATTTGAAGGATTTAGGATTTCAAAGTAAGCTTCTGAGTTTCCAAAAATAACTATAATTATAACTGTGACTTTTTGTCAACAGTACCACTTTCTCACCTTCTGTAGACATTTAATAGCTCAATATCAACCAGTATGAGTAAGCAAAAGGATTCAAACCATCTCTTTGCCAATGATTACGGACAGACTCATGGTGATCAACTGATTTGTGATTCCATGTCGACGGTACTAAAACTCATAGCAACAGCCTGACAAGTTTTGTCAAACTAGATAGGAACAATATGACAGCGCCCTGTGTTGATTTTGCTTGCGATTGGACAGCCCCATGGTCTATGCATGTGATAGAATTTTTTTATTGATTATGAACCTCTTCACAGAAAACCAGCTAAAACAGGGGAGTAATTGACCAGGAATGGCACAGCAAATAGAGCAAAAATGACAGGCAAATAACTCAAAAGTGCTACACAAATGCCAAGACATGAAGCCATGCTGATACTCTGCACCTGAATTTATTCTATCATTTATGTTTTAAAGCAAAATTTGAAACCTCAATATTGATATATAGAGGGAGCAGGCAAATAATTGATGACACAAATAAAAGTATGACAAAGAAAAACAAACTGAACTGAATGATTAGTTATGACATCAATGCTCCTAAACAAACAATATATATTTATATATACACATATATATATATATATATATATAAACATATATATAAATATAGCTGAATATTCATGACTTACATTCATTCCCGCTTCATCATCATCAGAGTCTTGTAAACCCAGGGCAGCCTTTTGTAATTTCTTCTTAGCATTAGCCAATTCCTTCTCCGTTTCGTCGAAACGGAAGCCTTTCCCACTGAAGCCGCTGTTGGTGAACACTTTCTTGCCATCCTGTAGAAGAAGGAAACATTAGCAAGCTACTGATGACAATTAATTCCTAAATTTTAACTGGAAATTAAATGTAAGAGCAGAAGGGAACAGAGTTGATGACTTGATAACAGAGGTTTTCAGGTTTAGGGCTCAAGATATAGATCACATTTATGATGGAGTGGTATTAGGATTACATGATCGGCAATGTCGATTGACTTATTCCTAAGAGGAAGCAAGAGAAAATGAAACTCACTCAGATAAAGTAAGTAAATAGTTGTTCAGATAAATTCATGGCAAGAGTTTATGAATTTAGCACACATGCAGTTGGGAGATGTCTTGTACTGCTGAGGAGGTATAAAGTGTCCAGAAATGAGTTTTTAAACTAACCAGGGTATCACTCTAAAATAATTGCAAACCGAAAGCAGCTTTAAGAACCTAGTGATCAACCTACTGCTTATACCAGATGTAAGATGGCATCCAAATGGAAGAAAGGATCAAAGTAACTCTATAACAATTACAATAGGATCAGACTTACTGCTTTCTGCTGTTCAGTAAACTCCGCCCACATCTGAACAATTTCCTCTGGTGCCTTCAGCTCACTCAGTTCGAATGCCTTGATGACATCTCCCGCAAAGCGCTGTTGGTCTGGCTGGATGAAGGTGTAACAGAAACCTTTGTTACCAGCTCGACCGGTCCTCCTGCAAGGAGAAAAATATCAGAGTAAAGAATTACAAAAGCTGGCTACGGTCCAGAAATCATTTTTATGTCGGTACATAACTCATGAATATTAATGTGATTAGTGTGTTATCCATTACAGCGCTGCCTTAAAGTACATCAGTTTCCAAGGCGGCCCACACCCTTACATATGATCTTGTCGGGGCCAGAGTGTTTCAGATCACTCGTCGGGGAAAAAAGGATAAAAATGTCTCATGCATGTTCAATTAGATTCACTATCCTCAGGAGTTAGTACTTAAAAATAAAAAGGTTAGCCAAACACAAAGGGAAATCATACAAACCAATTAAGCAGATGCTTTTAATTAAATTTTCAAGTTTCTCTGGTTTGGTGTGATTTCTTTTCCATTTGTGTACTTGGAGACTTTTACAGAAAAAATATCGGAAATTCATGTCCACTCTTGATCAGATTGAGGAAAGAAGATATTTCTAAGTCTGGTCAGGCTCGAGAATCTGTGTTATTCTTTAATGCTAGACTTCTGAAACTAGCCTAATGGTCTACCAGGGAAGAAGCATTTTGTAGGTTCTGATTTTTTTTCTTTAGTAAATGGCACTGTTTCACTTTTCATCCCAGCCAAGAGGTAAATGATTCTTTTAAAGTTTGGATACATGGAAAAGTTTAAACGTCCAAATGGAGGTAACTATTCCAACGACAAACGATACTCGTAAAGGTTATCTTCCCTCCTCCCTCAATTGTCCAACACGACAAAAGCTGTATTGCAGAGACAAATATTCTCTTACCCTACTCTATGCACATAGTCTTCGTAATGATTTGGACAGTCGTAGTTAACGACCAGGATCAATTGTTTGACGTCCAGACCTCTAGCTGCTACTGACGTGGCCACCAGAACTTTAACATTGCCACACTTGAAATCCTATAATAAAAGAGAGTAAACTACATGAAAGCCACACACAGGTTTAACTTTTAATCAGCTCACACTGGGTAAGTCTTCACCTTGTGCTTGCTATTACACCATGAGCCCCCTCCACCAACCCCCTCATCACCCACCAATGCCCTTACCCCTCAATCAACCCTCCAATAACCCCCTCACTCCTCCACCAACCCCCCACCCTTTACCAATGCCCTTACCCCTCCACCAACCCCCTCAATCAACCCTCCATCAACCCCCTCAACCAACCCTCCACCAATCCCCTCACCCGTCCACCGATGCCTTTACCCCTCCATAAACCTCCTCACCCCTTACAAATATGGTTGATGAAACTTACGTCACAATCAAAGCTACCAAAATCAGCGGTTGTATAATAATTTTCAAACAACTTTCCCCGCTACTTATAATTTGTAAGACATTAGAGACTTTATCATGCAACACTGGAATGATTTTCTCTTGCCGTTAATTTTTCATTACCTGAATGATGGAGTCTCGGTCGTACTGGTCAATGCCCCCGTGTAACGCCAAACAGGGGTAGCTTGCCTTCAAAAGATCTCTGAGGAGTAAGTCTGCTGATTCCTGCCTCTCCACAAAGATCAAGACACAACCTTTCTCATGGTAAATACCCAGGAGTTCCAGCAGTTTCAAAAATTTCTTTTCTTCCTCGATTATCAACTGAAGGGAACAAAAGCAAAGTGAGATAACATTTATGTATTAAAGGGGTAAAAAATTACACTTCAAAGTAGTTGTGCTCACATGTTTCATTAAAAAATATTCAGTGGCTTTCTGATATTATCTGGTCAATATTCATGCCTGCTTGATTAGCATTTATAAATAAGAAGGAGAACAAGACTACAAGTATATACAAAGCCTTAGAGCAATATGTTGGTTTATGAGTGAATATTTGACTGACCCAGTCAAGAACATGTAAAGGATTTATGATCCATGGCATTTAAAACTTCTACCGTAGATTCCGAGATCAAAAGTTGTAAAATTACCAGCAATAAGGTTGTCTTGGTCCATACAGCTATCAGTACTGGAAATAGAACATATTTAGTCAGCCAAACACTATCCCAGACTGATTGTGACTTGATTTAACTCAACCATCGTGATCTATTACTCAATATTTATGAAGGCAAATGGTCCTAAAACTACACCATACACACAGAACCACTGTGTTCTGTGAATGACCAGAGCTCTCACAAATCACATACAAAATCAATTCCATGTTAAGTATTTACATTTTTGAAAACTGGGCAATTTTTAAGGAGACACTGCTGGTCAGGAAAATACTACATGTTGAGAGTTTCTCCCACTGAAGTGGACCAGACTTAAAACTGGCGAAAGCATTCGTAACCTTAAGCACAAACATACTGCCAGATTTATCATGATCTTTCAACGTTTGTGAGAGGATGTGAGAGGACAGCTATACAATCTGAATCCTCTGGTGCAGAAGAAGAGGGATAGAGAGAGAGTTGTGGACTCACCGCGTGTTGTGAAACATCCGAGCACACTACACTCCTTCCTCCAACCTGAACTTCTATCGGTTTCGTAAGGATCTTCCTCGCTAAAGCTTCCATCTGCCTCGGGAATGTAGCAGAAAACAAAACAGTCTGCCGGTCTGGACGAACATTGTCAACGATCTTCATAACCTGAAATAAAAGAAACATGATCAGTGGAGAATAGTTGACAACAGAACTCCAACTTTGGCATCGATTTGTGCCATTAGGTCCATGTAAAAGGGTAAATCCCATCTCCAGTTTCAGTCCATGACAGGGATTCTAAATAGGAGGCCCGTAAACCTAATTGAAAGATTTCAATCCAGTTCATGAAGCAAAATTGGTCCACATTTATGCATTATTTGGTATTGACATTGTTTGAAGGTTCTATCTGTAATGTCTAGATGAATGTGAGGAGGAGCTTCTGAAGAAAATAGATTCGCAATTTGAAAAAGGCAAAAAGCGAGACAATTGCAACAAACCGGTACTTATGGTAACCCTAGATAGGGAGTGTGGGTTTAGAGGTGGAGGAAATATTAAATAATTTCTAGCATAGTGTGAAGAACTTCTGAGGAAAACAGATTGGCAAACTGAGAACGACAATGATCCCAGGGGTGCTCTTACTATTTGAGAATACTTATGTAACTACTAGTTATAGGGTGAACAAGAACCATAGTCTCACAAATCCCACAAATAAAATGAAATTGTGATCAGAAATATGATTTGATATTTTACCTGAGGTTCGAATCCCATGTCAAACATTCTGTCGGCTTCATCCAAGACCAGGTAAGTACATCGTAATAAATTGGTGACACGACCTGTGTGAGGCCAAAAGAAAAAATCCACGAGGTAAGGTAATGTACACCAAATATCATCAACTGAACCGTATCCCTTATGTGGGAGATAAGTGGATGCAATCGCTGTACTGGTCTTCCAAAGTTTACAGATGATAACTTAAGATAGTAAAATTACATGAAATAAAATTCTAATTTTTGGCAATCTGGAATGGGGTGGGGGTATCTTTTTGGTGGCAGAGAGGAGAGTGAGGAAGTATTTTGGTCAAATTTTCCTCGCTACCATTTCCATAGGGTCGAAACATATGATGCATAACCTTTTCAGCTTTCATATATTGAGATGATAAGCAGAATTTTAGAAGCCCATTGTTTTCTTTCTCTCTCTCTCTCTCTTTGGTTTACATATTTAATTTTTTTTTGTCATGTCTGCTTGCAACTTTTCTGGCAAAAACATATCCTCAGGGATCAGTAAGATTGTCTTTAGTTTACATAAGCAGTCCCTTTATAATAATTATCATGAAATATCAGCGACACAGTCATTCAGCTATCCCAAGCTACATCGTCGTACGGTTGCGACACAATCTGTGAATGAGTAGAAGAGACATTATTAGGAAGGGGGGTGGGGGAGGGGGTGATGTTCTTAACACTCCTACTACGTAAACATGGGCAGAGGGTATTTTTGATTATGCAGAGGCAGAACCCAGTCTATGATTGCACCATTTCATTTCATCTTTTAAAGAGTTTTTGCCTCTTCCATGAATGAACTGGAGAACAAAAAGGAGACCAGCAATCTCAATTTTACAATCCAGGTGCTAAAAAAAATATTCAAAGACTATTTAAAGTAACACCATTTGGTGAAACCGATAACGGATTCTTCTTCCGTAGTTGTTCGCAAGCAATTTCTCATTTTTCTCATATAACTAATACACTCATAGTATTGTAAATGTTTGTTGTCATGGAGACAAATTGCCATGTTTTTTTTTAGATATTAACCATTTTAAACATTAGTTGAACACATTGCTCCCATTTCCAGTCCTTGAAGCCAGTCTTGTTGAAACAAAGTGATGTGCTGCCCTCTGTAAGCCTGCTTTAAATGGAAATGAAGAAAATATAATCTCATATGTGTGGAAAACTCTCTTGCTTCCAAAAGAACAGAAGAATAGACAAAAAAAATTGATAAACCTGTATGTTAAACCCTTGTTACACATCAAGTCACTAGAGCAATCCTCTGCACACCGATCACAATGCAATACTTAAGTGGCATATTTGCATTAGAACTGTGGTTCCTGTGTACAAAACTGCTATACACATTTACATTTCTATAGCAATTGGACCATTTTGCGATGCGAGACTGTATAAATTATTCCCTGGGTTGTAATTCTTGACTCTCTGACTCTGACCAAGCCTCCATTCTGTCTTGATCACAAAATACTTCCTGCTTTTTGAAAATCAAAGTCACTCAAAGGTATACTGGGCTAGTTAATTGAAACTGTTGTGGTTTTGTTCCTCTTATGGAAGATTATCAGCCCAGATGATGTTTAACAGGGATTGATTGTTGCTTTTCAGTGGGACACATCCATTTGATATTCACCCTCTGGGAGAACCAACAAGTTTGATCAGGTGCTTGACTTGGTACTAGAGATCATAGTATTGCAGTACAAGTGACCTCAATCTAGAGGATTCAGGGCTCAGATCTATGCTATCCTAATCCTCTTCTTCCAACTACCAAAACCCACAAGGAATTTTTTTTTTAATGCTCTCTTTCATGTGTAATTGAAATTAATTATTCTACCCAGATCAAGTGGACGCTACCACCAACCAAAATCAGAATTGTCAAGCTTCACAGGAAGCTTCCATCTACCAAAAACAAATTTGTCCCCTGAGGAAATTATTACTAAAAGAATGAACATTTTTCAGCAAGGTTCCAACAAGGGGATAACAGATCTCTTTCTGATGAACACAAGTGTTATGTTGCTATGGCAACGACATAGATGACTCACCGTTATTAGCTGCAAGCATATCAATCATACGTCCCGGTGTGCAGACTATGATCTCAGCTCCTTTCTTGAGTTCTGCAATCTGGAAATATTAACAAAAGTGGTAACGTTATCTATCAGAACTTTAAAAATCTCATCACTGTGCTTGAAGTTAACAACTATGAAAAGAGCAACAAATTAGAAAATCCACATCATTGTTATGATCCAGCCATAACAAACACTGGTATGTTTATTTCAACACAATGCTACATTCCCTCTATGAAGAATTATCGATAAATCAGTTCAAACAAGCTTGGTTCTTACTTCATATCACCTGAAAATTCCAGGTCAAAGTAATACTGCAACCTGTGGCTTTTGGTTGCAATTCTGGGGATTGTATGGGTTATAAATCTTATAAAAAAATGTTTAGAATCTACTGAATGTTGACCCCTGTTGGATCTTAAAAAGCAGAATGCTCAATTTAAAGGTCGTCACCATTTTACTCAGCCAACCAATTAGTTTCACAGTGTCTGGAGTGTAACAAATAAGCTAAAAATTAGTAAAGCAAATGGTCTAAATGTAAGAGAGTGGAGACAAACCCAATGTAATGAGAACAACTGAAAACATTAGAACTACCTATGATCAACAATATGTGATTTAAATAGAAGATGTATTCACCTGTTCACTTATACCAGTACCGCCGTACACACATACGACTTGGAGTCCGAGAGGCTTTGAAAATTTACGACACTCCTTGTATATCTGCATAGCTAGCTCTCTCGTTGGGGCCATGATCAAAGCTGTAAGAACGATAGAACAATAGATTATACAGATGAATGGAACAAATAACACACTCACCCAATATATCACTAGCTTCTTGCATATGTGAACTTGACCCATGTACAAACAAAAACTACTAAATATGTGCTTTATTAGATCCCAAGCAGGAAATTGCACGTTTGTGAAATAATACACTCACACAAGCATCCAATATATCACTAACTTCTTGCATATGTGAAATTGTCCCATGTACAAACAAAAACTGCTAAATAGGTGCTTTATTAGATCCCAAGCAGGGAATTGCACGTTTGCGGAAAAAGTCACAAGGTGAAAAATAAATATGAAAAGGTACAGAGTACAGACAGACTAAATACCTCAAATTCTGTTACTTCTAGAAAGGAAATCATTGACAGAAAATCTGACCGTAAAATAATAAACTATTTGAAAGGAGGATTTACATAATTTGTTCTCTATCAACTGGGCTTTCCAACCCTTACTTGGTGATCATCCCTTTATAACCAGTGTAGTCCTTAGATCACTGCTTGAAATCCATAACTCTAGTCAAAACTTGCTGCACTCTTTTCAAAAGTTCTTACCAAAACGTGGCACACCTCTACTACACTTTCAGAGCAGATATCCCACATCTAATTTAATTTGTAGTTGTTATTGTGATCCAGTGATGAGTATAAATCGCCAGTTGATGGTACCATCCAGGGAGAGAGAAGTACTTGAAAGCATTCATGCACAGGGGCAATATACTTAAAGGCATTGAATACTCGCCCCAAACCGTGTGCCGCCATCTGAAAAACTTAACTTTCCGTTGCTTGCAAGTGAAGTTTTTTTCGCGTCGCTACAAAATGCAGACAGTAATGAAACCTGATACCTTGTTATCTTTTATCTAACCCTGAGATGTCCATCGCTACTACGTACACTGTGTTGTGGGTATTGACCGTAGCAGCATGTACTGACTGTGCACTAGTGTCTAATTACCGATGGTAGCAAGCTGTGTGTGTATTTTCTGGAATCGATGGTGGTGTCTAACACCTCTGTTACACCTCATTCGAAACTAGGTCAGATTACCGACATGAGACATTGCTTTGTGCGCGAGTCTTCAATGCCTTTAATACTGAGGTGAGAAGCCATTGCATTGCATGGGAAGAGCATCAGTCTTATGTCAAAAGTGTCTTAACAACTAAAACCCTTGGAAACAACAACTGTCAGTAAGAATTGATGTATGAAATGCATTATAATATAGCATCCTGCAATCATCAATGTTTTACAACTTCATTCTGCAACCTGAACGATCCTGAAATTCAGTGTTTTTAATGGAGACTGGCTTTCAAATCTGATAATAGAAATCTTTAGTCTATTAATATCAGCTATCCTGTTTTCAAACTGAGTCCTGAGATCATTAAAGATAGTACACAACTAGATACTTTAGATGGCAGCATGAGAAGGAGGTAGGTTGACTGGAGATGACCCATCAACGGTGTCAAAGGTAACCTGGTTACTCTAGACAGGGTAGAGCAGGTTCCTGATTACTCTAGAAATGGTAGAGCAGAGGTAACCTGGTTACTCTAGACAGGGTAGAGCAGATTGTAATTGTTGTGGAGAGACAGATATGGGAGCTTGTGAATCTCAACGTTTTAATGACTGGCTTTCAAAATTGATGATTGAAATCTTTTGTCTGTTAATAGTAGCTAACCCATTCAAACCTAAATCTGCACCAACATTGAGGGGTGTTAGCTCAGTGGTTAACGCCCGTGCCTTCCAATCATAAGGTCCCCGGTTCGAGTCACTCCAAGATTAATGTATGTCGTCCAGTTACAGAGTTGTTGACAATTGACAATTCATAATCATGGAAGTTAAATATGAATGTAAGAGACTGACTTTGGTCAGCTTGTGGCTTTGATAAGCCAATGATGGCTTCTTCGCGAGTTCCTGCTTGCAGGAAGATCCAAAATACATGCATACATTTGTCTCAAAGAAAAAGTTTAACTGACAAATGATGCAACCTTATGTACACACTTTGGGAAAACAAATGAATCAAGGGAGTAACATGTTTTCTTACCGATTGGCCCATCTTCCTGTTCCAGTGGATCTTGGTCCATGATGTGTCTAAACATAGGGATGAGAAACGCCAGTGTCTTACCACTGCCAGTCTTGGCGATGCCGATCATATCTCTTCCAGACATGACGGCCGGGATCGCCTGCGACTGGATTGGAGTCGGCTTTGCATACTTGTTTCTAAAGAGAAAGAACAAACAGATCGGTGATCAGCTGAAAATCACAAATGGAGTGCATAAAATACCTTAACAATGATTATAACTTGTTTGTTTGTTGGTATTACCCTTGGTTGTGATCAGCTGAAAAATCACAAAGTTAAGTAGCTTGTAAACACTGTGCTTCTTCTGTCCTTGTCCACCTCCTTGAATGTATGTAGGAAGGTTTTTTTTTTATGTATGTACGTACACAATTGTACAATTTATACCGTAATGTGATAAGAAATTGAAAATCAGACTCAATAAACAACTTAAATTCAAACTCATGCTGTAGAAGACCTTAAGACAAGGTTTATGTTCCAGTAAGTAATATGATAAGATATATCTGGGACAGTCTCCAAGTAATTCTCAAAGGTAATGCTTTTCACAGTCTTCTGTGTTTCAACACCCTTACTTCAATTTAATATTGCTTACAACTCACTTTTTAAGCACTGTCAGCACTCTGTGGGAGACTCCGCACTGTACCCATGATTCTACCGGCTTAGGGCAATCCTTACCCCTTACATGGATCCCCTCCATGTCAGATCTTCTCTTATCAACCTCTGGTGATAAAAGGAGAAACATTTGTAAGACTCTGACAGCTAATGAAACTGTTGCCTGTCAATGAAAATCATTGGTTATGCCTTTCGATTTGTGTGTATGTTGCAGCATTTTTTGGGGGGGAGGGAGGGGGGTGTGTTTTGTCTCAAGAAGTTTTCATTGAAAGGTTAGATTTTCCATCTAATCCAAGTTATCATGAGTTAGGAACAAGATATTCAGATGAATTTTTCCAACTAACAGTATGGAGTATTTTTCTTTTCCATGTAAGTGTCACCATTGTCTGCATAGCTCTCAACACAACCATACCATACTGATACGATAACAAATGGAAATGTAAAGATACTAACACCAGATTGAGTAATTACTATGCACTTACAGTCACATACTTGTACAATATTCAAACTAGGGTGAAATTCTACCTGTGCCTGCACCAATGCTACTGAATACATACTACCAATCTGCTATCTATAGAATAGCTTACCCATATTCGTACCAAGGGAAAACTCTATTTATGCTCTTACACATGCTAATGAAAACATAATACCAATCTGGTATTGATAGAATAGCCTTGTACTTGTACCCATATTCCTACCAAGGAGAAATTCCATTTATGCTAGTACTCAAGCTACTGAACAAATTCTACCAATCTGCTATCCCTAGATTAGCCTCGTACTTGTACCCACATTCCTACCAAGGGGGAGTTCCACTTATGCTAGTACTCAAGCTACTGAACAAGTACTACCAGTCTGCTATCCATAGAATAGCCTCGTACTTGTACCCATATTCCTACCAAGGGGAAATTCCATTTATGCTAGTACTCAAGCTACTGAACAAGTACTACCAATCTACTATCCCTAGATTAGCCTCGTACTTGTACCCATATTCCTACCAAGGGGAAGTTCCATTTATGCTAGTACTCAAGCTACTGAACAAGTACTACCAGTCTGCTATCCATAGATTAGCCTCGTACTTGTACCCATATTCCTACCAAGGGGAAATTCCATTTATGCTAGTTCTCAAGCTACTGAACACGTACTACCAGTCTACTTTCAGTAGAATAGGAACATTCACCTTCAACCGTCATTCTGGCAAGCTCTGGTACCTCTACATAAAAGTCCTTCTTGAACGGCTTATATGTGATGGTAGAGTGGTCAACAGCCATTAGATCTTTCTTCTTCTTTTGTTCCAAGGCAGCTACTGCATCCATCAAATTCCCCTGCTGTTCCTCCTCAGAGGACCACTGCAGAGGAAATATTAAATATTTATTAACATTCAAAGCATTCAGTAGAGGGCATACTCTGTATCATAAAAAAAAAATAGCAGGGGAAAACAAGAGAACTAAAGCTGAACGGTGGTGGGTGGGGTCCAGCAGAAACAGCCCTTTTCTAGTAAAGAATGGGATAGAGGTATTTTGGTCCCTTCTGTATGACTCCCTGTTACCATACTAATAAAAGTGATAAGAAGATGATCTTCCTGCAACTATCCAACCTAATGTATGATGTATCCTTATCCTTTATGCTTTGTTCCAAACTTGTAACTTAGATAAAGACGGTAGAGTACAAACCAATAAGGAGTTCCGCTGCTTACCACAGTTACTTACCACAGTGCTAACAATACTGCATTATAGATATGAATCCAAAGTGTGAAACTTTAACAAAAGTGAATACAAAAAGCCACTCAAGTCAAAATCGAGAAAGCATTGCTACATTCTGCGTCATAAGAAGAAGGGTTATTTTTCGAGGGGGCATGACAGCAATTTTCCGGGGAAAAAAAACTGAAAGGTATCATGACAAAACGTTTTCAATACCATCAGTTTTGTTCAGCCCTATCAATATAACTAAGTTTCACTATGCTGAATTTGGGGACAGCCCAGACAACGTGTAACTTTATTGGTCTCAACGGTGCAGCTACAATGTAGTACAAAAGAAGCAGCATCATCGGTTTTATTTTAATCACAAGTTCTCCTTTTTTGGCTCTTTACCTCCATTGCATCTTGGTCATTCTCCATAAGTTCGCCTTTCTGTTTCGACTGCCTGGATCCTTTTGCAGACTGCTTCTTTGCAACTCCGGTCAATACGCTGAGTTTTCCTATCGAGGTCTGTAGACAGCAACAACGACGACAACAAAATTACAGAAATGATCATCATATTTCGTATTATTATCAATATTATTTCTTTTATCATACATATATTGTTATGCAAATTACTGTGAGGAAATTCTCACAAAAACGTCTTCTTAAGGCTGATCATTTTGTACTTCTACCAAAGTAGAAGCCAGCTGTATTTTACCACATGAATGAAGCATGCTTCATACGGTTAACCAAGTTTTCAAAGTGAATTCAATTTTAACAATCAACAAGAAAATAAAATTACATCAATGATGCTCAGAGATTACCCTCTAGTCAAAGGGATCAATTAAAGATAAAATCACTGAAAGAACAGCTTTTGACAGGAATTTGACAGGAACTAAACAGCGAGATAACTGTACGGCACTGGGATACCACTTTTGGTTATTCTTGCATCACGGAAGAGATTCAGAGATTATCCTCCAGTAAAAGGGATCAAGGATGAGGGATCAAGGGTCAAGCCTTACAATTAAAGATCAAAGAACTGCAGAAAAGAACAGCTTTTGACAGGAAAAACTAATCAGCGAGATAACTATACGGCATTGCGAGATCACTTTTGGTTATTCTTGCATCACGGGAAGAGAAACTGTTTTGTTTTAGAAGTATCCTTACCTCACTGGGCTCACTTTTGGGTTGTGTTGCAGGTGCTTTCACAATACCACCTCGTAGGCCTAGCCTCTCCCTGTCGCCAGCTTTGATTTTCTGGACCTCATCTGTTACTCCCTTCATAAACGCATCCAACGGATCGACTCCATCCTCTTCTTCTTTTTCGTCGTCTGCCTCTGCTCCTTTGTCTTCTGATTCATCTTCCATCTTCTCTTCCTTCACCTCTTCTTCCTGTCGAATAATTTTAATTTTTGTTTTTTTTTATAATAATAATTATTTACAATCAATCTCGAGGGTTACGTCTTACGACAACTAAAGCGGGCAAATGTTTCAAAAATGTTAAGATGAACAGTTTCTAAAATACAGTAGAATCATCAAGTTCCAAAATTAAATCCAATTATCAATATTATCTCATTTGGATTTGTTTTTTCAACAGATTGGGAAGACCGTTTTACAAATGTCACCTATATGAAGAGATCATCTCGCAGTTCGGGTCTTTTATTTTACTGTTTAAAATACTAGGACGATACAAAAGAAAGTACACGATTACATCATGAAGCCAAGTGATGCAAACCCCAGGTGTGAAGATAACATCAGTTACGACTATGTTGTACTATTTAAAAATGGAATTGTAAAAGGAATTTACACTGATACAACACATCAACCAAGCTAAGGATAATTATATTATAAATAAAAATTCCCCATATTCCATACCAGAAGAGGAATTGTTGTGATTGTACACTTAACATTTGAAAATTTTAACTGTTCAGTTATTCACACAACTTAAATTACCAGAACAAAAACCAAACGTTTTTAATCAAATAAGATTTCAAAATAAAATAAAACTGTTAGCAAACTGCTTATCCACTAGTGAGCCTGTGTAGGAGAATGTGTAAAAGTAAGTTGGCCTAACGTTTCGATCCTAGTAGCATCTTCTTCAAAGGCTAATAAAAAAAAATAAAAAAAAATAAAAAAATAAGATTTGACGCACCTCTTCAACTGCAACATCTTCGTTATCATCCTCATCGTCATCTTCGAGAGTCCACTTCTTCTTCTGTTCCTCTTGAGCGTTCTCCGTGACGATGGTTTCCTCTGCCGCGGCCGCTGCTTCTGCTGCCTTCTTCCTCTCTTGTCTCCATCTCTCTATCCTCTCTCTCCTCTTCTGCATCTCTTCTTCCAGTTTCTTTTGCTCCTGGTGATGTCAACATCCAAATCAGTCATTTCAATAGTGTATATATTATAAAAGAATTAAATGGTCAGTTGATAATTATTTCCCTTTCTACACAGGTGTTCTGCAGCAATGCATATTTCACATCAGATCTGTTCAAAAATTTGACCGTTTTTTTAAATATTTTTTTTGCTTTAATTAAATTCTCTCAGTTTAGAAATGTTCCACAATATATTTTATCCTGTTCATTAATTCCAATTACATTTTGTGCAATTTTAATCAACAATTAACAATCCATTTCAAACCACTATGAATGTACCCAACCCCAAATTTTTCAGATTTTTATGCACAAAGTTTTCTGTAACTGTCCATCATGGATGGGTCTTTCTGTACATGAGATTTACACATTGCTCACTCTGAATTATGTATGACATGGTCCATTCCGAACAAATCCGCAATAATTTTATTTCACTTTGATTTCTCTTCAGCTCCCGACCAAAACCGGCCCTCACCCCCCCCCCC
The DNA here is from genome assembly GCF_037975245.1 of Apostichopus japonicus. Classification (NCBI taxonomy): domain Eukaryota; kingdom Metazoa; phylum Echinodermata; class Holothuroidea; order Aspidochirotida; family Stichopodidae; genus Apostichopus; species Apostichopus japonicus. The sequence goes on along the minus strand of NC_092582.1, from coordinate 9,427,499 downwards.
TCCTTACTCTACCCTGGTCATCACGAGATCTCATTAACCACTGTCCACCATGGATGGGTCTTTCTGTGCAAGAGATTTACACAAGTCTTTGCTCACTCTGAATTATGACATGGTCCACTCCACTCCGAACAAATCCGCAATAATTTTCTCTAATTCTCTCTTAGGCTCCTGACCACCACCACACCACCCCCCTCTCCTCCCCACTACCCTTTACATCCCACAATCTCATTAACCACTTTGAATCTTGATGAATTTAATGAATCTACTAATTAAAGAGAAACGAGCTGCAGGATAAACCCAAAGAGAGAAGAGAATTGGAAACAAGGAACGATAAAAACTCACCAATTCAAGTGCTTGGCCACCACCACAACCCCCCCCTCTCCTCCCCCCACTACCCTTTACATCCCACAATCTCATTAACCACTTTGAATCTTGATGAATTTAATGAATCTACTAATTAAAGAGAAACGAGCTGCAGGATAAACCCAAAGAGAGAAGAGAATTGGAAACAAGGAACGATAAAAACTCACCAATTCAAGTGCTTGGCCACCACCACAACCCCCCCCCCTCTCCTCCCCACACTACACTTGTCATCCCACAATCTCAATTAACCACTTTGAATCTTCATGAATATACTAATACAAGAGAAACAAGATGCAGGATAAACCCAAAGAGAGAAGAGAATTGGAAACAATTAGGAACGATAAACCAAGGAAAGATAAAACTCACCAATTCAAGTGCTTTGCTGCTGTCTTCCTTCTCTTTCTTTTCTTCTTTTATTTTTGCTTCCTTTTCCTTTCATGAAAAAGAAAATTAAAACTTTAATATTTTAATATTATAAGCTTAATATTTTAATAAGACATACTAAATATTTTTTAATATTTTAAGCTGCAATTTTTCTCCTTTTTTCCCCACTGTGAGTCCTGCAGTACGAGAGGGTTTTTCTTCGACAAAAGTCAACATAGCTAGAGTAAAAGACAAGTTATTAAAATGGGTTTTTTCAACTGGTAGAGTGAACTATTTTTGTCTTGTTCATAGAGCTTTTAACAAATATATGTTGGGATGCAAGAACAAAAGTTGGATCATGCATAAATTTGTTCATTCATAAATCACTCTTGGTAAAAATTGTCTGTCCATGTGATCCAGTTTTTATTTCTGTCAAGATATTAAAAACTATAAAACCAACATCAAAAATGCTGTTTGAAAATCATATCGTGAATGCTTTTAACATAGTGAAGAGAAACTCCTCTTGTACCCTAGACACAATGGATTAGATAACAGAGTGTGCTGTCTTCATATTTACCTGTTTGCTGTGATTTTTTTCTTCGTCTTTAGTGCTGCTCTCTCTTTTCTTGGAAGATTTCTCTTTTGACTTTGGTGACTTAGATCTTGATTTTGATCTGCGTAGTGAAAACAAAACAGATAACAGGTGGCTGATGATATTCTGATGTCAAAATTGAAAGAATGATACTTTTGATCAAAAGAAAGAAAAACCCAGACATTTAAATGTTATTTTCTGCCCGTCTTTCATGGCTAAGCTGAGATCTCAAATCACTTCAACTCTCCAATCATTATGATTTTTCACTTTTTTTGTTCAAAAACGTCCAGAAATTCAAAAAGATACTAAGTCATGACTCTAATCGGAAACAGAATATCTTATTTACTGCTGTAGAATTATTCAAATATATCATCCAGGGTTCCGCCTGAGGTGGATTGAGTGCCGGCAGGACTATCTAAGCGGAGCGCCACCATCGGTTGGCGCGGAGCGTACAAGAAAATTTTGGGTTTTGGAAAACCCCCAGATGGCCGGAAACGGCCCTTCCCGAGTATTGTGAGCCACATGTGGACAGCTTTGAAATGAGATCTCATGTCTGGAATTTTTCATAATTAATGAAAAAAGTTAGGACAAATATCTGGAGCACCAGAGTACAGACCAGCCGGTGGTGCCTATTAAATAAATCATTGAGGCTGAGATGATAATTTTAGATGGACAGTGAGTGAGAGTCCACTCCCAAATAAAGACGAATCATAATGAATTATGTATTCTCTCTCATTTATTCAACATCGGGCCTATGAAATCGGTCCATTGAAAAGATATCACATAATTACATAATTACCCTACCCAACTACCACGGTACATGTGCTGCGAATTTTCCCAGGTACCTTGCCAAACAACTGTGAGCTCATCCCCTGTCTAACACCTAAGTATGACACTGTGATGTGTTGGATATTTTGAACAGTTATGAACTGGATTTCCCCTAGTCTCAAACAGATTGTTTCTGTACGTTCGACCCTCCGGCTATGGAGCTGTTTTTTGGAGTTCCTATCGAAAATAAGTGCCGGTCGGAAAAGTCACTCAGGCAGATTGTGGCGGTCGGTAATTCAGCGTGCTGGTCGGGCCCGACCGGCGCCGACCGGCAGCGGCAGAACCCTGTATCATCAGTCAAGCTGCTGTTAGTCCTGTAAACCAAAACCATGATTAGCAATGGGCTATCATTAACAAATCACCCAATTACCAGCATTATTCCTCACAATCACCAACAGGAAATGTTCTTTCCAAAGAATGGCGTTCTTTTGTTCACAGAAATGCATAATCTTACGTACTTACCAGTTTGTGTCTAACTATTATCATGAGGTTTATGAATAAACAAGTTCCCTGCATATTTATGATTGAGTCGTCCATCATTATTTCATATCTTATTTTTAAAATTTAAAGAATAGTCCAGGGGTTGTTTCTATCTATTGCAAAATAAGCCAAAAAAAAATGCAAACACTACACCAAAGTATACATAAATTGTAACACTGTATTAGGTATATTAAAATGGTTTTCTGAGAGGACCCAGTGGTAGTTATTTTGAATACTTTTTTCAAAAATGCTCTGCAATTTTTAATGAATCTGAAAGAGATATTCACCTTCTATTCCTTTTAGGTGATCTGGATCTCCTTCTCTTCTTCTTCTCTCGACTTCTACTTCTCGAGGTCCTCCTCCTCTCTCTAACCTTTTCTCGGCTCCTTGACCTGGATCTTACCCTGGAGGTATGACACAAATGTTGTGCAATAAAGAAAAAGTGAGAATTGCACAGAAAATTGGAAGAAATGATCAACTTTGTGTCTCTCAAATCACAAAACCCATTTTGAGCTCTTGCGGCTCGTCTCTCATCAGTAACATACATTTACTCCGTCTTGCCAGAAGCCAAACAGCTGTAAAACACATTTTCATGTTATGCATGGATGTAAGATGACATGGGTGGTTCTATTAAAAGCAACTGATGTATTTGATGACTTAAATCACATAACACTATCTCCAGAGTCAATAGTTTTTCATTATGATAAATTACATCATTTTTGCCCCTCTCTAGCATAGTCACAGGGTAGCTATAACAATTGCCACACAGTTTTTTTCCACTCAGAGTTTCAAAAGGAATATAGGCCAGATGTATGTAAACCTGCTCCAAAATAACTTGTGGCCCAAGGATGAGTGATGGGTTTGTTGTAATTTACTTTGAAAAGTACCAGAGCAGACTGTTACCATCTTTTCACCTCTAGAAACGACAGTTAAAATGTTTACCTCTTTCTTCTCTCCTTTGAGCGAGATCTTGACTTCCTACTGCGATCTATGGGTTTGGATATTCGGCTCTTTTCTTTGTTCCTGTCAGATCGATCTTTCTTGTTCTTCAAGTCTCCTTGTCTGCTTCCTGAACGCTCATCTTCTGACGATCCTGAGGAGGGCGACCGTGTCCTTTTCCGGTATTGTCTGAAAAGAAATGATGATTGTAGTTTAATATTCAGTTTTCAGCTTCATTAAAGATAAAGTCATTTTCATTCCCCCCCCCCTCCCCCCTCTTGCTTCTTAACCTAACAAAGAATTTCAACAAAAAACTATCAAAATACGGTATGTCAAATAAAATGTACAGGTAGGTAATATAACAGAAGTAAACTGTGTCATTATTTGTGGGTTCAATTCAAAAATAGGGTAAAAACTGCCATCTTAAAAATTGGTCAGACTCAGTTAGAGGGTGATTTAACTAGGGGCCTATGTTAATGAACATTGCTCTCACTCCTGGCATTTGAATTTCCTCATGCTAAAGCTGTTTTGAGGTAGCCTATCTGCTCACTTAGGCCGTTACTAACTGGTTTTACTTAGGGAATAGGCCAAAGCTATCCTAACTTAATTGCTGTGGCATCGTGAATAGTAATACTGGTACTTGGTAGGCATAAGTTGTAATAAGGCAGGCCCAGACTAAATTTGGCTTATCATGTTTAAACAGGTAACTATTGAAGACAAGTAATAATTAATTAATTATTGTTCAGTGCAACCTAACCTGCCGAAATAAAATGCAGCCGAAATAGATAAGCACTTCCGATGTGTTTTGGACGACGTTAATATGCTGATTCTAACTCTTAGTACTTATTAAACTTTTAAACTTAAATTCTTACTTTACACTAGTCTACGGTACACAGTACAGGCTAGGCCTACTGACTTTAGACGAACAGTTTGCATATAAAACATAAGAAGCATCAGTAGGATTAATTTACCTGCTTTCCTTTGGCATGTTGTTAACAAGTGTCTCCACGACCAATGCCGTAGCAAGCAGCAAATATCAAACTAAAGGAAAATGGTTCCTTCTTTCTATCCTCTCAGGTCTTTAGTACTGTAGCACACTATGAATTGTCATGTGTTTTGTAGATGATGCGTCTTCTCTATGTCTGCTAGCCTAGAAAAGTACAACTAGTGTTGACTTTTCGCACCAAAAAATAAAACGGCTGGTCAGCAACGTTTACTCTTCAAAAGGTCATGATAGATCACAAGTAACCGGCGCTTTAAACATACCGCGGGAAAGGTAGGCTGCAACTGAATAACTGATATATGTTTGCAATGCATTGTATTGCATTGTTGCAGTAATATCACATATTCAACAGCTAGCTTTACCTGTTGCCTTGCATTTTAGGAGTGAAGACGGACGTACATGAATGCGTCAAATCTGTAATAAATATCAATCCATGATTTATTCACCGTAAGTTAAATTAATCAAAGCTTGACCTTGACTTAGTCCTGACGTTTGTCCTAAGGGAAGGCGTTTTACTTTTAGGACAAGGTAGTTCTAATTTAGGCCAAACTTTAGCCTAATATAAGTAAGACCAAGCGGTATTTATGGCCTAACGATAGGCCTAGGCTTTGTAGGTAAAACGATGTAGATAATACTATTACTAGCCGATACTAAAGCCTAGGGCCACTGTTAACAAGCACTGGCTGTCTAAAGATGACACTTGGTCTAGCCTAAATACCAGCTTTTGTTGTTTCATGTAATATTCCAGGAGTAACATAAATCAGTATCTAGGGCCTAACCTACAGTAGGCCTATAAAAAGTATGGCCGTGGCTATTCTTACGACTAGTCGTAACAATTATTTATAAACTATTCTTACGACAAAGGCGAATTCAAGTGCAGTAAAGTAAATAAAGCAACTGCGCATGTAGTAGGGGTAACCCTAACTTTAACCCTAAACCCCAATCCTAACACTAACCCAAACCGGAAATTATTGTTACTCCTGGTCGTAAAAAATAGTTCTCCTGTCATAAAAAAAAAAGCAACTGCGCATGCGTAGTCGGAAATTATTCTTACGAACAGTCGTAAGAATAGCCACTTTGAAAAAGTATAACTTGGCATAACTTTAGGCCCTCACTAGCTAACTACTCTGTTATGCCTAGTTTAGTAAAGGCTGACATACTGTACAGTTTTTACAAAAAACCAAGGCCTCTATATGAATATTTGCTCATATGTAAGTTGTAACTGAGTTCTCACAAAACCCCAAATTTTTCTGTTTTTGTTTTGCAAAAGGAGATGGAGAGTGGAAAGACAGAATCACTTGAGATGAACTTTAGTTCTGCTGCAGCTGTTGGAGGCAGCGAAGAATTAACTACAGAATGCCATCAAATAAGACGGATATCTACAGAGAAGTCATTTAAAAACCCACAAAGTAAGTTAACAATTTTGATACAGTGCTCTTACTTAGGTTTGTATTTTTCTTTGTCTCAGTCTCTTGTAGCCGATGTTATGTAGGCTGAAATTGTAGCTACTCCTTAACCTGATCCATTGAGAAAAAAGATCGCCAGTTACATGCTTTACTATTCTAAATCAGTTTCTAATTAAACTTAAGCCTTATTAATATTAAGCCTTCACTTGAAACAAGTTTTAGGAAATTCATTTGCAAAGAAAAACCTCTCAAACTTGAATCAAAATCACAAATAAAATACAAACTCAAGCAAAGGCTATTTGTTGTTTATTCTCAAGATTCTAATTTACTTTAGGCCTAGGCTATATTAATTAAAATAATAGGACAGTTTTAAACATAATTCCTATTCAAATTGATCTCTGTACTAGTACTCTGTGCTCTTTTCTCTTTTAATATTTTGCCAATTTACAAGATGACAGATTTTGTGACTTGCTGTTCTAACTTTTCTCTTTCATTCACAGATCAACAGATGTATGAGGTGGAGAGGCTACTACAAGCTGTTCCAAAGTTGAATGAAATATTTGATATTGTTGCAAAAGTAGGCGAAGGTACCCGAAACTCTTTACATTCTTTTTTGTAAATTTATGCATGTCCAATCTGAAAAAATTCATTTGAGCTTAATGAGCTGGTTATGACTTGATTTACTGTGCGAGCCAACAAAGCTCTTGCATATTTAGGATCACATTGCTTTTCCTAGTGATGTCCATAACATTGTAATTTATCACTTATGTCTACTATAAATTTTGTTACCAATTTTCCATTTGCTGACTTTTTGCAACTTTCACTAGGTTTCAAATAAGTTTTTTTGCATATTTTTTTCCTTTCTCTGTAAACATTTCATGCTTAAATTTGTTCATTTCTTTACCAAGTTGCTCACTATTTTCTTCTACAGGGACTTTTAGTTCAGTCTTCCTGGCTAATGTGAAGAGTTCCACCCCTGACCAGGAAAAGAAGAAGTTTGTTGTAAAACATATTATTCCTACCAGCCATCCAGACAGAATCCTAACTGAGCTCATATGCATGCAAAATATAGGGTAATTTATTTCTTTATTTTCATCAAGAAGTTTCTGCTGCTTATTTTACCGATAAGTGGCTGTCACGTTAAGTTAAGCTATAATGGGTCACCTCATTGTCAACAAGATAATTTGCTTGGAGTCTCTCCTTTTGGTAAACTTGACTTGAGTGGTGACTATGGTTCATCAGTTATTAGAAAACTGCACTTTTATCACAAAGATCCAGCTAATATAGCGTTGATCCTTGGTACAATGCAGGGCATAATTTATCCGGTCTCGCATAGCAAAGTGCTATGTAAAATGAGTAAATTGCTGTACAGTGCAAAGATGTACAGCAGGTCTTGTGCACAGGAACCATAGTATTTTATAAGAGACAATCTTCAGAGCTACCAAAACTACCATGCAAAATATGGACAATAAATTATACCCTGTAATGTAATTCTAAGAAATGGTAACAAATGCCAACCTCACTGGAACTCACCCTTGACCTCTTCACCTGCCCTCTCACTTCTGTAGTCATGACATTTTGTCTTCACTTTACTTTTACTACAAACGGAGGTATTAAACATTTTAAGCCAATCAGAAACTTACATTTGTCTGTGAGTAATAACACTCGTCGAAGAGGAAGAATGACTTTGCTATACACCAGAATGAATTTAGAAAATAAAATGATCCAATTGTAAACTTTTGTAATTTTTTTTCTTTTCATTTCAATACTTAGAGGTAAGGACAATGTGATGGGACTAAACCTTTGTCTTCGGGAGCAGAGTCACGTCGTCATGGTGATGCCATACTTTCCCCATGATAAATTCCATGTAAGTTGTGTCTACACTTAACCTTTATTTGATTTTGCTTTATTGTAACAGTTTCAAAATTGAGAGTAAATATGATCAAAGGGAGTTACATAGATGAAGTAATTTTAGATTCTACTTCACATGCGTATATGATAGGTCACTCAAATAAACTGTTTAGGGTACTGGATTTTTCCAGAATTTGATTCTAATCTCTTTGTTGTAGAATTAGAATGTGATTTCATTCTTGTTGTCATGGTAATATTTCATACAGAATGCCATGCCATTGTTTGGTTGAAGTACTCCACATATAAATGAAGTTCTATTTGTTTTTTCTTCTATTTTCTTTTTTATCGTAGAATTTCTAACAAGATGTGATATTCTTTGTACCATTGCGTCTCGTACAGTAAACTCCCTAAATCTTTATTTTATGTAGCACACTATACTGAATGTTACAACAACCCTTTTCATTGTAGCATTTCATACAGAATATGACGGTAGAGGAAACCCGAGAGTATATGAAGAACCTATTCCTAGCCCTAAGAAGGGTGCATCAGTTTAACATAATTCACCGAGACGTTAAACCCAGCAACTTCTTATACAACAGGAAGGAAAGAAAGTGAGTCAGGGGAATTTTAAAACCATCACTAAAACTTATTCATTAATTTACGTTTTGTTAAGTTAACAAGTTTAACTTGCCAAGCTAATCCCTTTCAGGCAGAAAATAATTCATCATTTATCGCATAATAGCAAACTGCTATTCAAAATGGCAAACTTGCTAATTGCTACACCAAGCAAACGTATATATAGCACAAGGAATGATACATCCAGTATCGCAGATTGGGAAATGCTATAAAAGTCCAAATATGTATAGCAGGTTTCTTTAGACAGAAACCATAGTAGTATTTTATAATTTAGACAAAATTCAGAATCTTCAAAACTGCTACACTAAATTATTCCTGAAGCAGAGTTTGCAGACATATCTTACTATTGTCAGTCTTTAAAGATAAATACAAAAATTTAAATTTAATAATAAAAATATTTAAATTTTATAAATTTTATAAATTTAATGATAAAAATATGTAAATTAAATATAAATTGATCTGTTTTGGCAATTCCTATTGCTATCAAGCATGAAAGGTTTCTAGGTAAAAGAAGCATACACAGAGGATATACCTTGTTATGCTACTGTGATAGATTTACGTACCAGGTACAGTAAGTGATGTTTGATAAGAGATGGGTGATGCCGTGGAGATAGTATGGTTGTACGGTCCCTTTCAATTTAAAGCGATGTTTTAGGTTTGATGGAATGGGTACCCCATTGACAGACTGTCATTGTTGTCGAAATAAACCAAGCGCAGCTAAATGAAGGAGCCACTATTTTAGGTCAAGAGTTAGCTTGTTGTGATAGTATCTTTCCTAGATAGAGGATGTTTTAAGTTGACAGAATACTGTAGATATGGAATGTTGGTAATATGATTTGAAGCTACCTATTCACTACTGCAGAAGTGATGGCTGAAAGGATATGTATCGATAAGGCCCATGTTCACATATATGGAAGGAATACTTGTACTAATCTGTGAGATGATAATCTCTGTTTCCTAAAAAGTGATTTTTAACACCTTTGTTTTCATCCTCGTTGCTAAGGTACGCTCTGGTAGATTTTGGTCTCGCTCAGAAGGTACCAACACCAAAGAGAAAGACTCGTATCACGGCTGGCAAAGAAGACACTCCGATAAAGATAACAGTTGTAAGTATTACTTTGGGAGGGGGGGGGGGGGAACTGGTCAATTTAAACTTATCAAGCTTGTCTTTATTAAAGGAACTATAACAACAGTCAGGTATATATATATCAGGAATAGTACTGTACACACATTAACCTTTTGTACACATTTAGCATACATGTGTTAGCTTAACTATTGACTGACATGATTCTTCTTTAGAGAAAGTGTTTACAAGAAATATCGCTATGTGTAAGTCTTATCAATTTGCAAGAAAATCACAAGTAATAATTTAAGAAATGAAAATTAATCTTATATAATACAGAATCCAACCTAAACATGTTGCACAATGCTCAGGCACAAAGTTAAGGGCTACCAACTAATAAGACTTTTAGCAACAAAACAAAATTTAATCTAAGAAACTTGTACAAGTAGTGTTCTTGCAACATGGATTAAACCTGAATGTATTTCATAATTTCACACAATCTTAACAGAACTGAATGGTTTCGGCCCATAGTTTCAAATGTTTAGTCATGTGCTTTTCTGGCTAGATCCATTTCTCACTGGCAATTTCCTATATTGCAAGACACGTCAATTACTGTACATGCTGTTTGAGACTAGGCCCAATAATAATTGCTGATAATAAGCAGTAACGTGGGGCTCTTGTTAGGTATTTCCTGATGATTATTAACCAACTTCCTTCCTTCCATCTCCAGAATCCCAAGGAATCTCAACTTCTGAAAAGAAAAATAGCAGAAATTAATCCATCTGTTAGACTCACCGAGCTGAACATCAATACATTCCAAAATAAGAATACTACCTCTCAGAAATTCCCTCTAGCAGTGCCAAGCTCCGGTGAAGAAAATCGACCCAAGCGACCGAGAATTCTTAGTCCTCGTAAAGAAGACAGAACTGTCGGAACTACTAGAACCTCGCTGAAGACCAAGCCTCACGGTCAGAATATTTTGAGAGTGAAAAACTGCCGTTGTTTCGGAAAAGCCCAGGTGTGTGAGATCTGTACTTCGAGGTCCAACCAGGTGGCACCACGAGCTGGTACCCCAGGCTTCAGAGCGCCAGAAGTCTTAATCAGATACGAAAGTCAGACCACAGGTATAAACTTGATTTTCAGAATAACATTTTGGAAACAGATAACAACCACTCGTATCGATGCTATCGTAATGAAAACATTTTACATTTTTCTGCCAACATTCTGTGTGAATGATATTTCTTTCTGCTCATTGGTGCAACAAGCTGGCAATCAGTCCCACTGCATGATGTCGTGCAAACAAATGTATTATGGGAAGATTGAAATAGTTATATAGTAAATTTATAATTAATTTATGCATATTCATAACATACAGCATATTTCCTCGATTTGAATGTATGTATCTATGTATGTATGTATGTATTTTAGATCCTCCTGCAAGCAGGAACTCGCGAAGAAGCCATCATTGGCTTATCAAAGCCACAAGCTGGCCGAAGTCAGTCTCTAAGATTCATATTTCAATGTTCATCATAATGAATTGTCAATTGTCAACAACTCTGTAACTGAACGACATACATTAATCTTGGAGTGACTCAAACTAGGGACCTAATGATTGGAAGGCACCAGCGTTAACCACTGAGCTAACACTCCACTATGTATGAGATTGTATGAGAATGTATGAGATTATTTGCCCTGGTCTTTTGTAAATGAACCTGTTATGTTAAAGACTTCTTCTTTTATGACATCATTGTAAAAGCTTGATTTCCATTTCTTTGATCCTGTAGCTGTGGACATGTGGGCAGCTGGAGTGATTTTCCTATCAATCCTGGCTCGTAGGTATCCATTCTTCAAGGTTCCAGACGACCTGACCGGCCTTGCACAGATCATGAGTATTCACGGTTCAGAGGAGGTCAAGATGGCTGCTAGGAAATTAGGTGAGAGAACATGAAGAACAATTCCCTCCAGATTCCCCACCCCCCCCCTTATTTATTTATCTTCAAATTACTATGAATTCTTCCTTTTCATCCTAACCAGGACAATCAGAACACAGCAAATTTGTGTGGCACAATGTGTTAGTTGTTTCAACCAAAAATAAACTTTAAAAAAATATAAAGGCTGAACCTAACTTACAAAATCTGTTTTCCATCTTAAATGATGATTGACTGTCAAAGGTACATCCACTAGTAAAAAGAAATAAATACATTTGAGATCTTTAAGATAAGTGCTAAGCAATGTCAAAATAAATTTATGTAGCATCTCAAACCATTTTTTTTTTTTGGACTCAAGATTATTTTAGGAGTATTTGTATTCACTAAAATTATCATTTCTTTCTCAAAATTGTCTTTATTTCATATCACTCGGTAGGTAAGGATGTCCAATGTAATATAAAGCTACCTGCGATGGACCTACAACAGCTCTGTCAAAAACTTCAAGATAACAAGTCCTCCTCTACCACCAGTCTCCACACAAGATTATCTGGCAACACGTTACCAAGGAAAAGGTCACCAAAGCAGCAAAGGTCACCTCAGAGTCAGAAGTCGGCCCTGTCGGGAATTAAAGTAAAACGTCGGCAATGTGAAGAATTTCCAAAGTCAGCTTACGATTTATTGAGACAATTACTTGATCTGAATCCGTCTACACGTATCACGGCGGAGGGAGCATTGCATCATCCTTTTATCACTGGAGCAGATCGCCAGTAGATTCTTAAAGCCTTGGGGGTCTGAATCCATGTACACGTATCATGGCTGAGGGAGCATTGCATCATCCTTTTATCACTGGTTCAGAGCGCCAGTAGGTTCTTAAAGAAGACAAAACTGGTTTAACTGAATCTGTGCAAACAGATGACAGCCTGGAGGGCAATGTATCATACTTTCGTTACGGAAACAGATCACAAGTAATTTCTAAAGGTCTAGGTTTCTGAAAACTTATGCTGCCAATCCGCCCTCCTGGACCACAGCTGGGATAGTATCACAATCATCCTTTCATTACAGCTGACTAAAAGGGGGTTATATGATTCATTACTTTCGGCAAAAAAGCCATTGTATCTTGTGATATCTTGATCCGTCTAGATGGATCATAAACTGGACCTTGAATAACTGGGAGAGAACTACATATAGGTGTTATGAATAAGGAGAAAACTGACAAAGCTTTTAATCAATCCACTTTAATCACAGCTGAGTAAAAACATTGCATCCTCTGTTCATTACAGGAGACAATATAGTGAGGTTTAATTTGTTAGTTATGTCATGAAAACCCAGGGACCTTTAATAGGTATCCAACTTAGCGGTCATCCGCATTTCACCCAAATATGCTAGCAAAACCAAATAATGGTCAACTATGCTCAAATATGAAATGAGCATTTTTACTAGTACTGTAAAAGTAGTTATCCACAACTGATATTTAAGTGTCTATTTTAATATTCATCATTGGCTGGGAATAATTTCATGGATCAGTGCCACCAAGAAAGTACTTTGTAAATTTCAAGAAATTTTAAACATGCTAAGATTCAGGGCCAATTACTTAATATTGATGACCTTTATGTTAAAATCCAGGGATACTATAAATATTATTTATTGAGGATTTACCAAACTGATATTTAAGTGTCTATTTTAATATTCATCATTGGCTGGGAATAATTTCATGGATCAGTGCCACCAAGAAAGTACTTTGTAAATTTCAAGAAATTTTAAACATGCTAAGATTCAGGGCCAATTACTTTATATTGATGACCTTTATGTTAAAATCCAGGGATACTATAAATATTATTTATTGAGGATTTACCAAACTGACAGTAGTAATGTCAGTTAGTTTTGGCATCATCAGAAAAGGATTAAACAAATATTTAAACAAAGTCCTTGAACATTCCGCTTCAAATGCTATCAAAATCCCAGTTTTCTTTGACTGTAAAAGACAGCAGTTAATAAACTAATATGAGAGCAGTTACCACAAATGAGATTGTACATTCATGTTCTGTGGAATTAAATCTTCATGTAACTGTCATTAAACGTGATGCATAGATACTAAGAAACTTTGTGTAGATAAAGACAACACAGTTAAGATATGTATATATAGAGAGCTATGTATCATCCATTTTTGATTTTATTAAATTTGTGTAAAGTTCCAAAGAACTCTCTTCTTGTTTATCTTCTTTCTTTTTTGTTGTTGTCTTTCTCATATTTGATGCAGTTGATCATTTCTGCAACATGGAACTTTGTTTTGATATAGCAGAGTACAAATACATTTAACAACAGGCATATCAGTAACCATGTTGATATTTGCAAAGAAGCCTTTTTTTCGGCTACTAAATAGCTGATTGTGAAGATGAGACGTACTTGCCCAAATGTCCTGTGCTTAGTGTAGACAAGAGTTGTTATATTGGAAATACAGACAACTGTTTATAAACATGGGGCCTCCAGTTATAAGGCTTCTACATGACAGACTGTTAACAGAGACTAAAAATATTTGCAGGAGGGTCAAGAACATTACACACATTCCATATGCATGAAGTATGTAGGTTAGTTCTGTAGTGCTTACGGTGATTAACTATGCAAACCTCCCAAGTACATTGCTGTTGTCATGGTAATGACTGGTTTTTACTTATAAATATGTAGAAAATGCTGATGCTATGAACAGGTTTGCCATATTCTTTAACTGTTGAACTGCTACAACTATCCTCTTCCTGGCATAAGTCTGGCTATACAAACCATGATCGCTGGTGTCGCTGCTGCTAGAATCAGAACTTCAGTGAAGATGCATTGCGTGGTTTACTGTAGCATGGGCCACAAAATACATGTACAATGCCATGTGTGTTGGCTGATGCATGAACTAATTGTGACTTCAGTTGTAAAGGAAACCTGCTTGTATAGAAAATTGGCCAGTTTTGTAACCAAAAGTATTAACTGCATATCACAAAAAACAGGGGAAGTATTTGTTTGCAACGCTGAAAAGTCTGGTTTCAAATGAAGTCCAATAATACCATACTTCAAAACAGTCAGACAGTTCAAACAACAAAAGATGAAAAACAAAGCTGTCTTATTGTTTTGCAATCTATTAAATGATATAAAGAAATGTAACTTTTTGAAGTAAAAAGATACACATGGAATACAGAAATCCAGAGAAAAACAAACTTTTAACCTGAGAATTAAAACAAAATGAAATCCCAAGAGGTGGATTTTCATTTTTTTTTCCTTTCTTTTACTGTCAAATTTTCGTCAACTTCTTTCAACCCAGATATTTCAGCAGTAATACAAATGCTTTCTTACATAAACACACATGTCATGAAAAACTTGGAAAGACAACCCACACACAAAGGGAGTCACATGTCATGCCGGAATTCTTCATGACTTCCTCCATGTGTAATGTTTCACCAGAATTTTAAATCATAGGGTGTTCACCATTAAGGAAAGAAAAAAAAAAAGAAACAAGAAATAGGCCTGCAAAATAATATTTATATGGGAAATAATCAAAATGGTTTGGTAGAAAAATTTGTCAGCTGCTCTGAAACCATTTTGAATATTACCTACATGTTACTCTTTAATAATCTTTCATTTTACAAAAAAAATAGATATATATATATATATATTTACAAAACATGACAAAATATGAAAAAGACAAAAATATTGTACAAACTTGTGTCATGTTATCCAGTACACACTGGATGCAACCGAATTATAATGAAACTACCCTATTAGAGCACCATAAAATGCATGACCTCTGACCCACCCCACCCCACCACTTCCTGTTCCAATCAAACAAGTCTTTTAGCCCATCTCTTGTTTTTTTTTTCAATCAAGGCCACTTCTGTATTACTAACGATTTAATTAATTATTTCTATTGCTTCTCTTATTTTTGATGTTGTTGTTGGTTTTATTAATTACATTTGTGCCAGCCAGTCTGCTCATATATTGCTTTACACCAAATATTTGCCAGAAAATGAGAGAAAACAAAGTTAGCATACAAAAAATTAAAATAATTAATCTTTACAGTTCTAATATATGTCAGGTTTTTAGCTACCTGTCCACAAACAGAGGAATACACACACACACATGGTGAAGGTGTTTTACACTGATACATATTGACCATGTTTTGTTATTCAAAGATTTGATTTAATATTGATTTTAAAACTAACTATGCTGATAATGGTACAACCCTAACGTAATTTTACATGGTTACCACATAATACGATGAACGCATAGTTAAAGATGACAAATGGCATTGTAATGACCTTAATATAAATGGATACCACACAACATGGTGACAATATAGATGGAAACCAAATGACATTGTTACAACCCTAACCTAAATTACATGGTTACCACATAATACGATGAACGCATAGTTATGTGATAAATGGCATTGTATTGACCCTAATATATATGGATACCACACAACATGGTGACAATATAGATGGATACCACATGAAATTGTTACAACCCTAATCTAAGTTACATGGTTACCACATAACACAATGAAAGAATAGTTAACATGACAAATGGCATTGTAATGACCTTTATGTAAATGGATACCACACAACATGGTGACAATATAGATGGATACCACATGAAATTGTTACAACCCTAATCTAAGTTACATGGTTACCACATAATGCATCGTTAGATGAAACATGGAATTGTAATGACCCTAGTCTAAAAGGATATCACACAACATGGTGACAATATGGATAGATACCACATGACATTGTAACGACCCCAACCCATGTATGGCCAACTTGTCAGCTATCCAGTGATGGGTAGCGTTTAGCAGCTGAGAACTTCTATCTAGACTTAGACACCACATTACTATGATTAAGTACGTACAACAATGGGACTGTTAATAGGGGTATGGTACCCTGATGTTGACGCACACCGTATCCATGGTGGCGTCAGTCACTCGGTATGTACTGTATGCCACTACCATTATGGTATCCCACTAGCAATCAAATGGATACCATATACCATGTTTATGACAGAACTCTCAGGCAGCAGATACCAACACCACAACACCTTAGTGGGGAAACCATTTCTTTTCACAATATCTGTTAATATAAGTAACTGAGATAAACAATGCTTAATTTCTCAATGTAGCATGTTACTCCATTTCAAAGTACTTCTGGCACTAATCCAAAATATAAAACATTTAATAAACCGCTTTATCGATTTTATTCGCATGGTCTTGTTTTGAAGAAATAAAAAAATAAAAAAAAAACTTTCCCAATACTAGAACAAAACTGGAAATTCTTTGTTTCATTGCACCAATGACAAGAAAAAAGAACAGAAAGAAAGAGCAAACAGAAAACATAAACTTAGCATGACCATAAAAACAAAATATATCCAAAAAAAGGAAAAGAGTAGGGGACAAAAAAATCATGAAGTAGAAATTAAACACTACCCTGATGCCTTATGTATTACCACCAAAAAAAAAAAAAGAGCAAAAATTAATTTCTCATTCCATCTCATAAAAACATCTCTCAAGTATCTCTTAAATTAACTCTGGTTCTATTTACAACTTCCCCCAAAAAATATCTCTTCTTTTATAAGTAATGCATTTTCTTTATCTTCTTTTCTTTATTTCTCTCTTTTTGTTTGTTTGTTTGTTATAAGTTCTTTTATTTTACTTTATTTTCTTATGGTAACAAAAAGTATAATGGAAGAAACCTGCATGATAATTATGCATAATACTGAATATTTATATCTCTATTTACATATCTCACTCCTCCCATTATTTACACACTGTTCAAGACAACGACACATCACCTGAAAATGGAGTTAACCTGACAATCGGTCCCACAACCGTCTTCAAGTTGATGTTTCTATACAATTCTTCAAAAAACAAATGAGATTAAACAAATTCTCTATCGGTTCCCCTGACGATGGAAGTTATGGAAGAGTGTTCGGATCATTCCGCAGACGATGGAAGTTATGGAAGAGTGTTCGGATCATAGACAAACCATTCAATATGCTTTCTTCTTCAAAATTCATTCTCAAACAGAGAGTATTTTTGAGTTTCTTTCTTTTTAGTCTGTTGAACAAGAATTGATGAATATTTTGAAAGCTTCGCTTTTGCTTCATCAAACCATATCAAGGGAAATTCTGTGGTTTGCTGCAAAATAAAATTTGTCTATATCTCTCTTCTTTATCTGTGGATAATGCCTTTTAACATAAACTGATGATATGTTTTGTTTTCAAGATATTTTGTTGAATTATGTTTTCTATTCCTGAGTTAAATCAAGTCATAGGAGAATGTAAATTCATTTCATATCACATGGGAATGATTTGCCAACATGACCACACAAAGAACAAAAGTTTGAGAACATGAAAACTCAGTATTTTCAGAATAATAATAAGAAAAGAGAACAACTCAGATTCCATAGTGACATTTCCAAAATTTCAAAAAACTTTTTATGATAAAAAAAATGTGTATAAACCTCAAAATTCTTTGATACAAAATTTAAGTACTAATTTAACCTGTTTCATTATTCATTGTTGCTGTGAACACTCGATTTATCCACCCACTAGTATATTGAATGCAGTGACGCCAGTCATCGGCCTGAGTCACAAATATTGCTAGAAATGACAGTACCATGAAATAAAAGAATAGTTACAGAAAGCTGATTAGGCATTCCCAATTTCCAAGGACAATCCCTGGATTCCATGATTAATCCCAGATTAAAAGTGTCCTCCAAACTGTTCCCAGGGATGAACCTTTGGTAGGGGGAGGGGGGTGCAGTTACCACTTAATCCCCTCCACATTCAAACAAATGAAATCAAATCTTGTAAGGTTTCTTCAAAGAGACTTTTCGGTTTCAGTTTTCAAGGAAAGGCATGATTCGATACCTTATATTGTTTGATTAACTACATGTGGTATGAAAATAGGCTTATATTTCAACTTGTCTGGTTCCATGGTTGTTAGATCCCGAGGGGCAGTGGTCACCTTGCTGTCTGAATGAATCTTAAACCAGGTTTTTTCGTAAACAATTTATACATAGGTGAAGGAACCATCACGTCTAATTTTCTGCACAAGAAGTTCTAGGCCTCCAGTGTGCAGTGAATACGACAGGGCATCATCCGTGAGGTATTTGATTCAATGAATAGCTAGCTTGCAGTCTCTCCTTTCCCTCTAGACCCCATATCTCCATCCTCCCTGAAGGGTATTTCCCCCATCATCGACATCCATCAAACATCCCTGATCCATCCTTACGATAAGCAGCATACAGTAGGCACATTATTAAAATGCCAATTCAAGCAGCATTTCTTGTAGGCAACTCTTTTTTTTTTCTTTTCTTTTCAAAAAAGATACGGTTCCTGGATTTCTACCACTATCAGACCTGGGGTTCCGGACCGTTGTAGAATCCCTCGTGGGGGATGTTGTTGGGATTGACACCGCCCACCGCAGGTAAGAAAGCCTGCATCTCGTGTGCTGCTTCACCGTTTGGTAAATGGCCGTTCTGAAGGTGACCGTTACTGACTGGTGCTGAAGTAGCTGCAGGTGGCGAAGGCACTTCTATTTCAAGAACAAAATTTTTTTAAAAGAAGAAAAGAAAAAAAAGGGGGTAAAACAAAAGGAGGGCAAGAGGAAAGGGATACTTCTATGATCGTAACGTTGTGGTCCTATAAGTGCAAAGAGGATGCTCATGAAGCTCTCCTATAGCAGGTCTTGGTCAACAGTTTCTTCTTTTCTTTTCTATTTCAAACCTGTTTCAATCCCACAAGAAATGAGTTATCTTTGTGATACTAATGAACCAATGTTATGCTTACTGAGCACATGACAGAATCACTCAAAACAACCTTCAATAGTAACTGGAGGTGATTACCCTGCTGTGACTCCCCCTCCCCCCCCCCCCCACACAAAATGCACTTGTTGATATGCTTGCAAACGAGCAAAATCTTGGTAACTGTTCTGTAACTTCAACAATAGTGGTTTAAATCAAAATTACTGGAACTTCATCATATACTCACTGATATGTTTTGTAATAGTCCAGATACTGGACAACAATACAACACCCATGGTAACTGAAAATTGACATCACAATCTTTTATGATCATAATGGCATACTCACTAATATGTTTTGTTATAATCCAGATACTGGACACCAATATCACACCCATCACAAAGGCTGTTATCACCACTACAATAAAAATTGCCGGTGTGACAACCATTCCTGCAAGGAAGGAAATTTAAAGACAAGTGTGAATATTTTGTAATATAAAAAGGGCTTTTGTGTAAAATCTGACAAGTGTGTCCAGACATTTCCTGCGGGCTAAGGAAGTATTGACACTCAATTGAGAGATGTAAAATGTGTTGTATCTTAAAACTATCTGTAAAATGGGCACCCTTCTCTTAAACCGGTGCTGTTTCCAAGTGGATAAAGGCAGTGGCATTTGAAGCAACGAGGCTTAGCAATCGGGAGGTTACAGGTTATATACCCGGTCGGGTCACAGTAAGGTGGGTTTCTCATGCAAGAGCAATCTACAGTTTTCCCATCTGAAATGACTTTCTAAATTGAAAAGATTTCCAACTTTGAGTTAAACTGTTGAATTGGAAGCCACCCAACGTGTAAGTTGTAATCCATAAGCCCTGACGGGTCTCTCCAACATTTGTGATTGCTTAAGCGTCTTAAAATTGCTGAAATTGCTGAAACTGCTGATTATTACTATTGTTATTATTATCATTATATTATAAAAGACTGTGACAAGTTTTGACATAAAGCTCTGTGGTTACCATGTCTAATCTTCTTGTGGATGTCAACACAAGTATTACCAAAGTAAAAACCAACTGGAATACAAATTAACTGTTATTTAGTTATTCTATACTTAACCATAGTACATTTACGATGCCCATAGAGAACTTTCTAATCTGTTAGTTCCCATATCATGTAGTAATTTCCTGTTTTTTCCCTCATGGGAATCCTAAACTGGTGTCACTTGGGCAGACAAAATCAATATCATGCCACCCTCTGAGCTAGGCTCACTATGAAACCGACACACTTACTAGGACCTTATGTTGGGCTACATATAGTAAGCCTATCTATTGTAATTCTTGCAAAATGTATGCCAACCCCTTTTCCTAATGAGTGATGAGGGGGACTTCCAAAGAGCTTTGACTTGAACTCCAAACATGGCATGATGTATTCATAATTTTCACCTCAGTTTGGTTTTAAATATCATTACCTTCGTATCACACATTCTTCAAATCGTCGCTCAAGTAAGTCATATCAAATAAAGCAAAGTGTTCAAATGAGGATTCCTTCCTAAATTGTCCAGACTAAACTTCAAAATCAAGACCTAGTAAAGAGGTTTTCCCTACTTTTTCCTGTTTTTCAGACCTTGCGGTTATCAAGATCAAACCACTTGATGACTTTCAAGACTTTCAGCCTACAGGTTTACATGCAAATAAGTATGTACATGCTTGATTGGTCGGTCACAAAGAAGTTGACATTAATATCTGGTCGGCAAAGTGAAAACATTTCTCAACAAACTTATCCAATGTAACAACATTTGGAATATTGCAGACACTTAAAACAGCAACCAAACCATCGGCTTTCATTAATCACGATTAGTAACGAACCATTAAACCAGTCACCTCATTGGGAGTTCCCTCAACCTCTTGAATGTGTGCCAAAATCTGATGCTGTTTAATTTTTATCCTAGTTACCAGACAGCATTAAAAAAGAAACTTGAGTAACTTAACATTCATTTTTGTATTTTTATTAATTTTTTAATTAAGGAAACATAAATGCACAGTTTGCATTCATATTTGTGCAATTTGATCTGCTAAGTCAGCTAATTGCAGAACGAGTTTGTGCCCGGTTGTCCAGGTAACAGGAAAGACTGACAGGATAAGGATATAAGCATTCCTATGTATATCAACTTCTCGTTACAGTGAGAGGAACATGAAGACTAAACTCACTGATATATTAAACAATGATAAGCTTTTAATGGTTGTTTTCTATTAAACTTGCTGCGAATGTTTCCGAGAGTATCCTTTATGGGATTGGACAATGGGACAACGATTAGCATAAAGATCAACGACTTACCCTCTTTATTATTACAGTTACTTGAGAATCCTCCTGCAAGATAGAGGAAGAAATATATATCAAACAAATCTACTTTAACAGAACAGTAATCACACTAACAATTCCTATTTTTCAACTTTATCCGGTCATACTAAGTTTTCCTTTTGGGACATTTTTTAGGCCACCAAGTGGCATGAGCAATGCGGATCTCCAGCCATGCCCTAAATCAACAGAGGGCTGTGGTTTCATATCGGTCCTACCTCGTTCCGTGAAACTTGACAAGTTGCAGACTTTGAAATCACTGAGATTTACTCTGAGGAATCTATGTCAGTACCATCTGGGAAAACTACCTGAACATTCCAAAATTCTGAAATAGTATGACATATAAACGAACTAGCATATGGTGTTTGGTACCACTCATAACTAGTACAAATGTTCCCCAGCAGTTTGTTTGGCAACTTTACCCACCCCTGCTCGTACAACCAATCAGAAAGCTTCTTTGATACATTCTCAATCACGTCTGACATACTCAGTTTAAGCTATGAATGTCAGTAAACATTGTAACAAAGACTCTGAAATATACTGGGACCTATACCTGCGATTCCTAGTCAGTCACTCACTAGAGGTATATACAATTTCATTCCTACTTATTGAAGGAGGACGAGATCTTTTGAAACATAATTTCACAACTAGTACATAGATTGAGAACTAATAACAATGGTTAAGGAAATGTTTGACATAATCTATTATGATGATGAGAAACATTTTGTTTGTTTTCTTCTACCCTGATTCTGCTTCCATTGTTCTTTCTCTTTTGTTCTTGTTCTTTTGTTCTTTCTTTAATACTCCCAACAGAAAAACCGTTGACCCCATCTGCCAAAACTCTTCTATCATTCCATTCCCACATTTTTCTTCTTTCTTAATTGGACACTCATTTCCAAGCTCATTCTACCACCCAACATATCTAGAAGTATATCAATTTTTCAATAAGTTTTGAATATTTTATGTCTCAGTGTTGTTCCTTGCCATCCAACCTTATCTAAGAGACTTCATAACTGTTAATGTCATCTGCTAAACTGTTCCTTAGCCTCCTGATAAGTATCAATTTGCAAACATGGGAATCTTCATGGCCAGGTTTTTTTTTCTCCCTATGGTTTTATTGTTCCTATACCTTTGTATGTTTACCAGTTGTGGAAATATTTCTATGGGTGTGCACTTCATCCTTCCCAAATGTTTTAGTGTTTGCTCTAAGCCAGCATTCAAGGTCTATAATTCATGATATAATTAATGCGAGTGGAATTTTTTCTTTAAAGAAAATAAGAAAGCACATTCCAACTTAAATGTCTATCATTTCATACTTGTTATGTTACGATCAAGCTTCTCCCTGGATATGATCCTGAACGGTCCGATTTCCACATTCTTTTGCGGCCAGAAGTTAAGATCCTTCCATTCGGAGCAATCTGCACCTTTACCAGGTACCTCTGAACACTGAAAGTAAACGAGACGAAGAAGGCGAGTTTTATCACTTTTAATAGCACTTATGATTGTGGATGTTGAAATATATGCAATTAAAGTCCTGACGTATCTTGATTCCTTCTAAACCAGGTTTTAATGATACTTGTCAATGCAAGTACATTTTCATAACTTTCATTGCATAATGCCGACACAATGTAGAACTACCTTACTGTTTAATAAGGAATTAATTGTGGACTTTAGACGAAACAAAAATACAAAGGATTCTATCATTATTAATGGATCTGTTGTGGAACAAGTAAACGCATTTAAGTTGCTAGGCACGTTAATTATGGACAACTTATCATGGAACACAAATACTGATGAGATACTGAAAAAAGGACGACAGAGACTACTCTTTTTGCGAGCTCTAAAATCGTATGGTGTCAGTCAGAATATTTTAATTAATTTATATCGTGCTATTATTGAAAGTTTTTTAACTTTAAACATTTTAGTCAGAATGATCTTTGGAAACTAGAATCTGTCATAAGAAACGCGGAACGCCTCATTGGCACATGCCTACCGTCCCTTCACTCACTCTACCAGGAGCGAACGTTAAAACGTGTTGAAAATATATTGAATGATGATTACCACCCAGCAACTGATTATTTCAAGTTCCTGCCTTCAGGCAAAAGAATGCATACTTTTAAGGGTTCTAAAAGATTTACTGACAGTTTTTATCCTTTTGCTGTGAAGATATTCAATGCGCACCAAAACCGTTAAATAATTCTATACTCCAATATTTTATGTACAATTACATACTTTGTAGACTTTATATTGGATTTGAGGGTATTTATATATTTTTGTTCGCTTTAAAATTTTTAGGCACACTACATATTTTTTGTTCATCTTTATATTGGGAGAACATTTTCATAGTTTTGTACATTTTATAGGAACGTTTTCATATCTATGTATATTATTTTACGTCTTATATGTTGTTTACAATTTTAATGTTTTGAGCTCTTGTAATCAACCAATTTTCATTGTATTTTTATATGATTGGCTGAATAAATATCTATCTACATAGATTACTTCTCATCCTAGATAACAGGATTCTGAGAATCAACTCTCAAAGGTTAAGACTTGCAATTTCTATACACCGCCTCTCTCAGCTAGGCCTAAGTCTGCATCATGTGTAGATTAAACATGCAATGTCATCTCTGTCCAGCTGTGAGGATGAATAAAGAACCTGTCAAATCATTCATTCTGGCACCTGGAGGAATAACATGGGCAGTGCCTGGCTGCCAGGGGAATGACATGATGCATTCCCTCATCCAGCCTACAGATGGATGAATAGTGATCACAGGGATGCTTATTTGCACTGCTGTCAAGTGAATAACATGATTGATTTTCTTGTATCTACTAGCTGCTGGGTAAATAGGAGGCCATTGACATTTCATCTGATTCATATATATAGGTGTCAGTAGCATGTGCGGTTGCTAGTTTTACTAAACCCTAACATTTTCCTCCACCATTGCATGACCGTTAGTCTCAAACTCTTTCAATCACTCCCTCCCCCTCCCTCCCCCTCCCCTCCCCCTCCCCCTCCGCCCCCCTCCCTCCCCCTCCCCCTCCCCCCTCCAAGAAAATATCTAAATAAAGTTGGTTTTCTCACTGGAATAATTTGAGGTTCGTCTCTGATTGGTTTCTGAGAACAGAGACTGAGATTACAGAACAAGAAGAAGGTCATGACATCTGAATCCACAAAAGGAACATCAAAGGTAAACTGCTTGACCATTCCTGGTGGACTCGTTATCCTGTACGACGGGTAACTGACAGGTAAGTATTCCAGCGTGGGGTCCTGTGGACAACTGAAACAAAAGAAGGAGAGAATATTACGTAAACTCCAAAACTTACTGGTTTGGATATTTACGAGTGACGAGCTTACCTGTCTCGCCACAACCTTAGCACCCTCATTCTACCGCGCCTAGAATGTCCTGGTAACCTTTTAACACTGTGCACCCTCTGTGACCCGGCTTCACGGGTCACTGCCCATCCTTCTCATGAGACCAAAGCCCTCCAAAGTGGTCTCTGCCTTGGAGTTGAGTAGTAGTCCTCCCCGACAGAAGGGGAAGACTACCCCCTCGACTCCTGAACTAACATCGAATTCTGACGCTACTGACGGGAGGGGGAGTACTTCCCCCCAGTAGGGAGGGAGACTACCCTCTACGACCCCGTCCACGTCTGACCCCTTAACTCTAACAAAGAGGCCTAAAAATAGCAGGAGATACTCTTAAGTTAGGCCCAACGCCCCGAACACTGTAGTGTAGATGTAGTGAGGAGACAGGTAAGTCACGAGACAACCGAAGTGAGAAGAACATTACTTCATAGAGAAGGGGGTTATACGACACTAAAAACCCCAGTAACTCACGGTGGAACTAGGTTACTACAAGTTACTACACGTTACTACGAGTTACTACCGGTTACTACAAGTTACTACGAGTTACTACCCGTTCCTACACGTTACTACGTCAAAAAAAAAAAAAATTTTTACCATGAACTCACCGATAAAATTAGGTGGCCGGGCGAGGACTCGTTCGGTGGAGGCCCTTCCTTTTTTTTCTCAGGTCTCTTGGCCTGTACAGGAAGGTGTATAGTCAGGTCAGTGCGACCGCTCCTCCGTCCGGCTGCGTCCCACCCCCCTCGGGGGAGGGAGGCGGGAATGGAGACAGGTAAGCTCGTCACTCGTAAATATCCAAACCAGTAAGTTTTGGAGTATTTACTTCGCTCCTCGCTTACCTGTCTCGCCACAACCTTAGCACCGAGTGGCACTGCCCGATGGTGGGAGGCCCGAGGGGTGGGACCTAATACCCGCCGGACCTCGCATCACCGCGCTACAAAACGCCGTCTCAGCCTGTAGAGAGTCCGAAAGGTAGCAGGTAACAAATGTTGTTGGCGTTCGCCAGGCTGCTGCCTTGAGAATGTCCTCCACTGGGACTCCCGCAAAAAGGGCTGTTGAGGCCGCTACTCCCCTGATGTCGTGGGCTCTCGGTGTAATTGTGCCGGTTGTAAACGGGCGGATGATCTCCGCCAGCCATCGGGAAATGGTGTCTTTGGACGCCGCTGAATAAGGTGCTCTCGGTAAGATGAACAAGGTCGTGGTTGTTCCTCTAAGGTGTTGGGTCTTGTTTAGATACCATTTGAGAGCTCGGACTGGGCACCACAGTTTATCCTCTGCGATTGAAGAGAGGGATTTTATTTCGGGGATAAAAATGTCCCCCGGCAGGAAGGATAGGACCTGGTTTTTGGCTAGGAAGGCCGGATCGGGGACCATTCTTACCCCGTGGTTCTCGAACCTGATATGGTTCTGTTTGGTGGAGAGAGCGTGGAGACAGCTTCTTCTTCTTGCTGACGCCAGAGCGATCAGAAATAGCGTTTTCTTTGTAAGAGATGCCAGCGAGGCTGAGGCCATGGGTTCGTACGGCGGTTTGGTGAGTGTTTGCAGCGCTGCTGACAAACTCCACGAGGGCGCGAGTCGCCTGATTCGGGGGCGCCTGTTCGCCATCCCCCTGATGAGCTGGGAGATGTCCCTGTTGCTGCCTGGGGTGGACCCATCTGCAAACCCACGATGTATAACGGTAATTGCCGACCTGTAGTTCTTGATGGTCGACACTTGCTTGCCTTCCTCGAAGAGGGAGTGAAGGAAGTCTACCACCTGTGCCAAAGAGGTTTCGGATGGCAGTACCTGTCTGTTGTGGCACCATTCCCCGAACTTGCGTAGTCGGGAATCGTAAGTAGCAACGGTTGTTGCCCTCCTGGCGTCGGCCGCGATCGCGGCAGCCGCTTCCGAAAAGCCCCTCTGTCGAAGGGAAGTCCTGACAACTTCCACGCAACTAGTTGTAGCCCTTTGATGTCTGGGTGGGTGAGGGTTCCCCGTCTTTGGGACAGCAGATGGGGCGTGTCCGGTAGGATCGCTGGGGTGTCCATTAGAAGTTGTAGGAGCTCCCCGAACCATGGTCTGCGGGGCCAAAAGGGGGCTATCAGTATGACTCTTCCTCTGGAGTGGCGGATCTTTCTCAGGACCTGGCCGATCATGCAGAGCGGCGGGAAGGCGTAAGCTTCCAGATTGTTCCATGGGAAGGACATGGCGTCGATGTGGTGCGCCCTGGGGTGGAATTGTCTGGAGCAAAAAATCTGGAGTTTGGTGTTCTCCGCCGTCGCAAACAGGTCCACCATTGGTTTGCCGAAGATTTCGAAGATCCTGTTGCATGTTTTCTGGGACAGTGCCCACTCGTTTGGGTCCATCTGTCCTCTGGATAGAGCATCGGCCATCACATTTAGTTTTCCGGCGATGTGGGACGCCCGTAATGTCATTCCGGAGTCCTTGGCTGTCATCAGGACTTCCCAGGTCAGCTGGCATAACCTCTCGGAGTGAGTGCCCCCCTGCCTGTTTATGTACGCTACCACGGTGGTATTGTCCGTGAAGACGGTGGTTACTGTATTTTTCAGGTGTTCGTGGAACGACTCTAGGGCCCGTTTGACAGCCAACATCTCTAGTGAGTTGATGTGCCATGACTTTTCTGCTGTGGACCACGTCCCCCAGGCTGTCAAGTTCTTCCAGTGGGCTCCCCACCCTGTCAATGAGGCGTCCGTCGTGACCGATGTGTTTGGCAAACTGGTGGTGAAGGGGACCCCTTGGTCCCAATTGCCTGTGTCGTGCCACCATTGTAGATGGGGGGTGATGTCTTCCGATCGGCGGATCGGCGCTGTCTGGTCCAGGGTTAGTAGGTTGGCCGTTTTCCGCAGGTGGAGTTGCAGCGGACACATGCGTAGTCTGCATAATGTCACCACGTCGACCAGGCTGGACATTAGCCCCAGGGCTCGAAGCCACGTTCCTGTGGGTGACTCTTGTGACGATATGATCTGGGCTGTGGCCGCTCTGACTGCCTCTATCCTTTGTTCTGAGGGACTGGCTATGCCTGTGGTGAGGTCTAGTCTGGCCCCCAGGAACTGGATCGTCTGTGTTGGTGTTAGCTGGGATTTTGTTTGACTGATTATCCAACCCAGTTCCTGAAGGGTCTGCACCGTTTTCTGTACGTTGTGTGCCGCGCTGGACTTCGACTCTCCTACTATGAGCCAGTCGTCGAGGTAGGCGTACAGCGTTACTCCTTGTTTCCTGAGGTAGGCGATTACCGTTCCTGCCACTCTTGTGAAGACTCTTGGTGCCGTAGACAGGCCGAACGGGAGTGACCTGAATGTAAATCTCCTTCCGGCGTATTGGAAGGCTAGGTACCGCTGGTGACGTGGATGTATTGGTATATGTAAGTAAGCGTCCTGTAGGTCTACGCTTGCCGCCCACATGCCCTTTCTGAGCAGGGGTAGGATTAAATTTAGGGTATCCATACGGAAACGTTTTGGTTCTACGTAATTTTTGTTGAGGGGTTTTAGGTTCAAGATCGGGCGCCAAGACCCGTCCCGTTTTTGTGTTAGAAACAGGGAGGAGCGGAAGAGGGGTCCCGCCTCTCCCGACACCTCTACAATTGCCCGCTTCGCCAGCAAGGCTGATACTTCCCCTTCTAGTGCTGCTTGTTGGACGGGGTCGGTGGGTATTGGAGTAGGTCTTCCCCCCTCCCCGGAGGGCGGGGCGGAGGTGAACTCTATCTTGTACCCTTGTGAGATCGTCTCCAATACCCACTTGTCCCCGCCCAAAATGTCCCATTGCTGGGTGAAAAGTGACAGTCTCCCCCCCACCTGCGGCGTTGCCGTGGTGACGTGGGCACCCCTAGGGCCGGGCGGCAAACGGTGGTCTAGTGGAGGAGCGGTCGCCGTCCCGTCGGGTCGTCGCCGGGCTTCTGCCTGAGCCTCGTGTTCCCCACGGGCGAGGTGGTCGGCTAGTTGTTCCTCTTGATCTGCCCCGTGGGGTTCCTCTCATGGGTGTCCTGAGGGACGTTCCTCTGCCTCCTCTGGTTGGTCTAGATTCTCTTAGGCGGTGCGGTCTTGACCTGAATCTCTCAGAGGAGCGGAATTCCGATTTGGCTAATGTCTCTCTGCGTGAGACTTCCTCCTGGAGTTTTTGTTGGAAGCTACCAGCGAAGAGGTCGTCTCCCAAGGAGGGCAGGGCTAGCATTCTCTCCTTAGCTTCCACGGACGGCCAGCGGAAGGAGGAGATGACGTTTTCCCTCCTGGCCTTGACTGAACGTATAGCGACTCTAGCAAACTGGTCGAAGGCCAGTCTCACAAGCGGTCCGAGGAGTAGTAAAAGTTGGCCTGCCTCGTTTCTGGACACGTAGGTATCGTCCTGTGGAAGTTGTTGGTGATATCTCATCAGCACCTCCGCGGTCAGCATGAGAACAGAAGTAAACTTCATTCCGGAGCGTGCGGCCAGGTCGACATCAACTAGGAGCTCCTCTAGCTTCTTCTGGCTAGGATTTTTGAAGATGTGTGAGGAGGAAGAGCCCTGCTCGGACCTTAGCTTTTCTCTAGCCTCCTGCGGTATGGTCGGGCATTTGAAAAGGGTTTTCCATGCTTCGTCTGGGACCCTGATGGCTCGTTCCGCTTTTGCCGGGAACGCGGTCCATCTCTTTTTGTCCGCGATAGCCTCGAACCTGTCATAACAGGAGGCGTCGACTGGAATGGTAGATTTCGGACGGGTAGAGGTCTCCCCTGTGGCTGTGAGTTTGGAAACTCGGGTCGGTTTTGTTGTCACTTCGGGAGTGTCTTCGAACCCAAGGTGTTTGCGGAAGATTTCTGCCACCCGCGTGGTTAGTTCCGGGGGTAAACTGCCTCCCGCCGTGGGAGCTTCCTCTTCCTCGAGGATGCCTGGGAACTCCTCTTCCAAAGGGTCGAACTCCGGGGGGACGTCAGAGTTGTCCTCCAGACCCGATAGATTTACGGAGGCTCTGCAGTCCAGAGTGTCCTCTCCGAGGGTGACTGCCTCCGGTTCCAGGGGGGGTTCCGGGACCGTAGTGGTCGTTGTAGCCGCTTTTTGGCTCCCGGCTTCTGTTTCTGCCTCGGCTCTCTGTTGTTCTCTCTCGAGGAGCGGCTTTAGGAGACCTGTCAATTGGGCTAGCCACGAGGGCTCTTCCTCGTGACGCTGTTTGTGTGGTCGATACCTCCTCTTAGCCCTACGGTATCCATCATCGGAGGAGTCGGAAGACTGGTCTGATGCTGGCGACCATCCCCTCCTGGTACCTCGTCTGGGGGATCGGGACCGTGATCGGGTGCGGTCCCGTCTGGCCGGATTGCGTGAGGGATTCCTTCCTCTGCTCTCTCGGTCGGGGATCCCAGCTGGGGATCGTGATGGCTGTGGTTCTCGGTCCCCGCTCCGGGACCGGCTCTGGTTGGACAGCGATCCTCCGGCCTCTGGCTCTCTGCTGTGCGCCCCGGAAGGAGCTCGAGTTGGGCTTGTCGGTGCCCGTGGCACCTGCCTCTCCGGCGGGTTATTTCTCTGCGACCCAGATTGGGAAGCCTTCTCGGTGCCGGCGAGGCCGGACTTTTTCTTGGGCACTTTTCTCTTGGCCGGAGCCTTGCCCTTGTCTTTGCCTTTCCCCTTGGTCATGACTGATCCGGACGTCGCCGGGACCGTGGGAGGCATTTTCTCTCTCTCTTTCTCTCTTTCTCTTTCTCTCTCTCCTTCTCTTTCTCTCTCTTTCCCTTTCTCTCCTTCTTCCTCGGCCCCTACTGGGCCCCTCTCCAACACCTCTCCTTCTTCTTCCTCTCCTAACTGTGGTCGGTCTCCCGTTGTTCGGGACCCACTGGGGTTGGGGAGCAGGTCGAGTTTATCCTGAAGTTTGCTTCTCTGGCCTGCTAGCCAGGTATCAATGTCTAGCCATTGGTTGGGGGTGAAGTTGATACACACTAGGCAGGGGTCCCTCCTCGTGCACGTACGGCACTTGGGACAGAGATCGTGCTCATCCCAGGCCCTCCCTGGCCGGAACATAGAGCAGTTAACGCACTTCAACTGGCTTCTGGACATGACTGAAAAACCCCGGTTAAGGAAGAAGAATCTAACAAACGATAGGAGAGGGAAGCTAAAAAGGGGGAGAGAAGCAATAAGATCTGTGGGAAAACACACTAGGCTTAACACCGTGCCTAGGCTAGAGGCCCGCGGCTTACAATGGTAACAATTAGGCCTAAGCCGACCCACAAAAAATTTAACTAACTAGCAAGTTAACGAAGGGCAGGGAGGAGAGAAGACAACGAAATAACGAAAATAACGAATAATGAAGGCAGGAGAATTAAAGTGAACAACAAAAGTGAACAACTAAACAGTGGGTGAGGGAAAAGCGTGATAGCGTGTGTAGCCTAAAAAGGCGGGAACTAGCGTAACTACGGTAAACAAATCGCAGAACTGCTACCCACGCAAGTTTTCTGCACAGAAAAAACGGCGCGAGCGCCGCTAACAAAAACCAGCCCTAAAAAACCTCCCAAGAATAGGAAAAGGATACTTATCGGGCTGCAACGGTTAGAATGCTTCAGCAAACAGTAGGTGGAAAAAAATTCCGATTCTAGGAACCAAAATTGGACAGAAATCGATGGAATAATATCCGCTCGAAAATAACGATGTAGACGCTTTGGTTGGTAGAATGAGAAGGATGGGCAGTGACCCGTGAAGCCGGGTCACAGAGGGTGCACAGTGTTAAAAGGTTACCAGGACATTCTAGGCGCGGTAGAATGAGGGTGCTAAGGTTGTGGCGAGACAGGTAAGCGAGGAGCGAAGTAAATTCATGTTGAAAATAAATAATCATATTCAGGGATAACCTCATCTTTGTTTTTGCACTTCCCAGGTTTTTGTTCTCCAATAAAAACATGCAAGATACATTCCAGCCATTGATTCAAACACTTTGAAAATATTTCGATCCTGTGCCAAAATGAGTCTCCTTAATCCAAACATTTGTAGAACTTACCCATTCTTCAATGTGAGCCTATAAATCTTTTTGCATGTACCATGTTTTTGTGAGTACTCCAATAAAAGGATGCGAGGATCATTCCAGCCATTGATTCAAACACTTTGAAAATATTTCGATCCTGTGCCAAAGAGTCTACTTAATCCAAACATTTGTAAAACTTACCCATTCAATGTGAGCCTATAAATGTTTTTGCATGTCCCAGGCTTTTGTGAGTACTCCAATAAAAGAATGCAGGATTCATTCCAGACACTGATTAAATGACTTTGAAAAAATTTCAATCCTGTGCTAAAAAGTGTCTCCTAAACCCAAACATTTGTAAAACTTACCCATTCAAGGTGAGCCAATAAATGTTATTGTAAAACTTACCCATTCAATGTGAGCCTATAGATGTTATTGTATAGCGACTTGGCTTGGTCGATACCGAGCCAGCAGTCGTTCATGATGATGCTGAGTCTTTCGTCCTTGGTGACTCCCATCTCCAGATAAAGTGGATCGCCTATCTCTACTCTGTATGGATCCAGCAACATCCTCCTCTCGTACTTGTCGTTCGTGTAGAGATCCAGATACAGACTGGTACCCTCGATCAGGGGATCTTCCGACGAGATTTCCGCTGGTTCAGGTTTGCTCTGGATGAGGTACTCGCAGCTCACCGGCTTACGATCAATGACTGTTGAACTGTTGTAATCTTCATCGTCAGAGAAAACCATCCCACTCCCTTCTGTTATGTCA
The DNA here is from genome assembly GCF_037975245.1 of Apostichopus japonicus. Lineage (NCBI taxonomy): Eukaryota > Metazoa > Echinodermata > Holothuroidea > Aspidochirotida > Stichopodidae > Apostichopus > Apostichopus japonicus. The sequence goes on along the minus strand of NC_092582.1, from coordinate 9,394,875 downwards.
CTCGAGAGGAACATCACCTAGGGAACGGAGACGACGATGCTTGGAGTATTAAAATCACCAGAAACAATGATAGATTGCTGAAGTACTCATCAAGGTTGCCTTCTGTTTTCCTCCTATTTCACTTCCTACATTAACTCCTCCCAAAACTTTCCACCCTTAAAAAATAGCAGACTATCTTCTGTAAGGTCTGTAAGTTTTTCTTTTTTCACCAGGCCTGCCATGGGGAGGGGGGGGGGGGGGGGGGGGTTAGAGGAGCTATAGACTTGGGTGCCTGAAGATATGTGGAATGAAGAAAAATATTTTCATAATAATACCTTAGCATGATTGAAGACTGGCAACATAAACAGTCGCAGGGGTCCAACCATGCTCTTGATGCCATTGCATATAACAAGCTCCTATATTGAGACTGTTGTAAGGTATTTGCCCCATTACAAACATTGAAAGCTGTTTAAAGGTCTATGGACACCTATGAGCAACATTATCCTAATCACTCTAATAGGCATTAGAAATCATGAAAGTAGCTGCAACTCCCATCAAAAGATTGACCATTTTACCAGTCTTCTTAATTCTAGTTTTATTTATGAATAAATATTAGGCTAATTATCCACATTGATGATGTAAAAGGGAGTGACTTCCTTATTTGTTGTTAAGTTATCCTTTTGTTTTCACAACCTTCATTTCAAGCAAACTAAACACAGGTTTGTGTCCTAAGGCAATTGTTTTGAAATTTATATTTTAATTGTCTTCTTTGAAAAAAAAAGAACATCACATTATTCCAATGATATATGTGGGCTTCTGGCAATTGGGGTTAACATATTAAGGGCTAAAATATGAAATTTTGATGAGTGCAACAATCCACTTAAATAGTATGCACATATTTCAGGATTTTCCCAGTTTTATCAAAACTTTCAACAAATTTTTGAATGAGATTATCACAGACAACAAATGTACTGAATATGGGGCAAATCGGCTTGGCGTCCGTCCGTAGTACTTTAAACTGCTGTCAAGTTAGTTCCATTTGACTGACTCTAGTTGTCCTTGTTTTGATAGGCCAAAAGAAATTCAGGCTAGGCATGGGTGGAAACCATCATGACTCAGACATTGAACAGATCTTGCCCTTCAACACCCTTTGACAATTCAAAGCATTAATCACCATTTTACACTTGTTTAAATGCAATGCATTCTGTTACTTCCTTCAACTTTCTATCTGTAGTTCTTGAAACAATCATGTTCACAAAAAGGGACTTCCTTATTCTGCAATGGTTCCATCAACATTCTTTTGTCAAAGCATGTGATGTCTTTAGTCAGGATAATGCATTCCCACCCTTTTATAAATAGTTCCTTCCCCCTACATCAAGGCTGTTGGTTCCTCATCCACATAATAAACAAACCACTATGATGAATGATTAGTCATACCTCCTACATGCTATACAGTACATGATACATCAGCTATTTTGAATCTGCTGCATTTTTCAATACTAAACCTCCTTTGACTTCTTCATTCAGCAGTGCTTTCATTCACATATTGTTTGCCAAAGGATCTGGATTTTTTTACAGTCCTGTGGAGTCTTCCCTCAAAACATGTCCTTGCCGTAATACATCAGCACTATTTGGCACTCACCCAAATAATATAAACAAACCAGCCATGGTGAATGATTGTAGTTATTGCTTCGGAAGCAAAGTCTATTACATTTGAATTTTGGAATTTCCGTTACAAAACCAAATATTTCTTTCCATGTTCACCTTGGGGGAAAAAATGTGACTTCCGTATTCAACAATGTTTGCTTCACATTCTACAACCTATTCACATGAGCTTTCAATGTGGAGTTGTATTAGAGCGTTTCGGACCTCGAAAGCGCCACCCATTCTTTTCTTTTTTTTGCCAACCAATTATTGCATCCAAATTTTAGGACGGGACGGCATTTTCCTTTTATTTCTTGGAAATCAACTTGACTAGTCAAGCTAATATAAATAAATTGGTGTATGATTTCAGTATTTCACGGTATCAATGATCCATCAAGATAAAAGCGGAACTCTGCTTTTGAAGTTTATTGTAAACAAATTTGTTAAATCATCAATCTGAAAGTTTCATCTTGCATACCTCAAAACCACTGACAGTAATACAAGAAGGAACTTCCCTTATGAAAGCGCTAAAGAGATATTTAAATTTCAATGTTTTATTCAAACGGAACTATTCCCATATATATAGGAAGTTTCAAATTAAGTTCCCATAACGACGATTGACCACAAGAACTTCCTCATTGGATGTTCATTTCTAACTCATCAGTGTGACTGTGTGAAACTGTTAAACTAGGTCAACCCGAACATACCGCCAACTATGCAGAATAAACAAAAATAACAAATCTAGTGTTGTCATCTTTGTGTTCGATATCGTGGGAATGAGAGGGTCAGTTCAATGTTACGGGAATACTAGTCCCTTAAACAAAGGAGACAAAGGATAATAAGCTAGTAGAAATGTTTTAATGAGAAAGTCAAAAACTAAGGAAATAAGAGAATGTGGAATATTTATGGAAATTAGAAGATAAATTTATACTGGATGCCCAATGTCTTTTGTGGAATTTCTATGTGTAAATGACAAAATCTTCAAAATCAGTCGCCATGTCAAAATAAATAATTATTTTTGTAATGTACAAACTGTTGCAATTCCCACAGAATCACAAATAGAAACTAAAGATTTTCAAAGAGGTTTTCGTGTGTCATCTTTCTTCAGCATTAAGACAACTAAAGTTCTCATACACGTCTTACCTCATTAGACACCCTGAGTGAATCATCTGAGTTTCTAGTGACTCTCGAACCGCAACTATTATAGCTGGTCTCGAGGACCAGTCCTTCATCTGTCATCCTACTCCTGCAACTGGAAGTGCGCCAAGTCACCATCCCTGGTGTCAGCCCGTGCTTCACCACGAGTCCGATGGGTACTAGGATACTGATCCTATCGTTCAGGCAACTGAGCTCCGAGTTGCGCGACAGTTCAGATGTTAGATCACGTATGGGAGTAACGTCGGGTGAAAATGCTGTCGGTGTTAACAGCATGCCATCTGGAACTGAAACAAATGTAAAAATGGTGAAGAAATAACACAGAGCAAATGTGTAAAATCAATTCCAGGTCATCCAATAGGCATACAGGGCCAGTGTGTAGGGAGGCCTAAGGTTAAAGGAGCCTTCCATTAGGGATCAGATCCTTTATTGGGTATTGAGCATTAAGTTGCTTTTGTGCCTACCCCCCCGCCCCACGAGTGTTAACTAAGACCCACGGTCGGTATCAGACCCCACGCTCTCGATCACCAAACAAGATGGGTTGGATCCTTTTACCAGAAGAAACAATACTGCTATTTATGCCTACTACTACACTTACAAATGACATATTATTCTGCTTTACGTTGATTTCATGTAGAAAATGCCTTAGAGCATCCACAACGAGGACTGTCCACTTTCCCTTGTGTTTACTGTCACCAGAATGATTGCCATAATCATCCTTGACTGTTGTGAGGGGACAGTCATATTTCTTGACTAAACACATCTAGCTAAGGACATCTAGACTGTTTTCCTGTCTTAAGAGGAGCTCTTAACAAATAGAATATCTATTAGAAGTCAGGTACAAACAACTGCATGAAATAACTTGACTTGACATTTGTTTAATTAACTTCTACATTCCCACCTTAGTGACTATGGAGATGGACTTGGTTGCTATGATCATGGACCAGTTGGAGACAATGAACCAGAACTAGGATAACTGTATATTCTATATGCATACCTATGTAGAACAGAGCTGAAATTATTAATTTTATTAACACTTCACTGCAGAATACCTACCAAACTGCAAGGTACATATTTCAGAAAAAAATAAGAAGTCAGTAAAAGTTTAAGAGGAAGGGGTAAGGGTAGGGAATGGATTATGTCCACATTTTCACAAAAGTGAAAGACCCATGCATCCTTCCCCTATCTTGTCCAGTTCTGTTCCATTTTCCCACCCTCTCACACCCTCCCTTCTATTGATTCCTATATGCCTATAACAGGCTGCAAAGTGATACTTACTAGGTCCTGCCAGGTAAACCACAAACTGGTTTGCTACTCTGATATTGGAGTATGACGTAACTGCTCCATAGTTTTCCTGCACCCACGTAAGGAGCCCTTTCTTGGTGGCTACAATGTCAGGGATACGCTCCATAAAGAGGTCAGTTAAGCCCACAGAGCCAGACTCACTATGGGTGTTGGTCTGTAAAGAATTTGATGAGACAAAAAAAAAATGGTATTCCTCCTCACCAAAGTGATATGAAACAATCATCATCAAACAAGACATCAAAGCAAACAAAAACACAATATGGAAAGAGCCATTTGATGACATCCTAAAGATAATAGGCAATGTTTTGATACCATCATTATTACTGGAAGACCTTTCCAGCCGGCCAAACATAAACAGACTGAAGACTTGAAGAAGTGCATGTGAGTAAACAAACAACAGAAACCTGAACGGGAAATTCTAAACGAATCTAAAAAAGTGAAAGATTTTGGGGTTAGAAAGGGATTCTAACCAGTGACGTCAGGGTTTATAAGTCCTGTGCTCTGACATTGAGCTATCCAGAACTGGGATGGGGGCAGGATGGGATTGGGGCGGGGGGGGTACTGTCAGAAGCTACAGTATACCTTGCATACTATGTAACCAGGAATTGCACACCAATTTCATTCCATACGACCAGGCTGTATCGTAAGTAGACTGCTGGTCGATTTCACATTTCTTTTACTGTATACCGGAAGCAGCAAATATTTTCTCCCCACAAAACCAAGCAAATCAAAAACTCTCTCATCTGGGACATTCTGTGAGAGGTATTACTGTCAGTATCATCTATAGCGATAATCAGAACCTTTATTATGAAGTGAATAACTAACAAACTCCACCTTCATAAAACATGGCAAGATACTCACCAACACAGTTAGACTTCCCTCTATTGCGGTGCTGCGGATCCTCCATAATGTTGGAGACTGTGCCACCAGGACCAACAGGGTGTCTCGGTTACCGACCTGCAGATCTCTACCTTTCTGGATCATGACCTCAGCTGTCCCCCTTGCACCGTCTCCCAAATTCTTCCGCGGTGACAAGAGTTCAATGACATGAATCTGTCTCCTGTTCACCAGGTCATATCTGGTGGTAGAGCAGCCGTAGATGGATTCATCTTCGACTTTGAACGCAGACACAGTAGACTGAGATGAGGACAGATCACAGACTGCAGTAGATGTTCCAGTATCTGAAAGAAAGACCAATATCAGTATGAATTGTTCAAAATAAGGAAAGAGGATGAGAAAGGGGTAGGGATACTGTAGCTTGCTCTGGTCCAAAGAGCACTGACCAATTAAATCACTTTATCCTTGGTGCTTAATGTAGACAGAAAGGCAAATCTACGTCTATCAGACAAAGGGAGGCGAGTTTTTCCATTTCAAGTATAAATTTAATCGCAAAGCTGTGTTAATCATTTTCATTGCAGAGCAACAAACGTTTTTATACAAATAGTCTACCATTGTGTTATATGATTCTTTGTTACACATGTTGTTCTATTAACTTCAATGTTTAAAGTGGTGAAGTTTAATTTACATTTCAGCATATGGTTATATATTTAGGTAATGACTAGTTAGAGTGTTTTCTAAACCTCTCAACAAGAGCAAACATTTTAGTGATTTATAAAGTACTTGTCGATTCATTACTACAGCACACAACATGCATCTACGAATGGTGTATGATATGTACGCATAATGGGATTCAGTAGAGAGGAATAATTACTGATAAATAATTCAAAAGTAAACTTAATGAGATTCAATGGATGGATTAATTAATCCTTAATCCAATCGTGACCGTCTACACAATCTTTCTTGTTTCTTATTTGCAGCAAATGATCACACAAAGATGAAAATGTACATTTTCATCAAACTTTTACCCATTCCCTGAGAACGCGCCAATCAAACATTTAGACAATAACATTTACATGCTCCATGTTTGTCAACACAACAGTTAATTCAAAACAAAAGTCTTGAACATGTACAGGTCTGAGAAAATTTGCTTAACTGTGAAACAGTTATAAATTCGTAATATCGAAAAAAAACAGAAAGCCAGCCGGCTTAGTGATTCCTTGCCTTATAACTTAACACTGTGTATGGTATCACAGGTCTGATTGATAGAGCAAATGAGGAAATGTGTCCTGAAGTCAAGTACCAGAACATCCATAACAGATAACTTGGTCATTGCAAATGTATTACCCTTCTGGATATTGATAACAAATAAAACAGTCATTATTAGTGAAAATGGAGACCCTCTCAGCCACTTAAAAAGAGGAATTGGTCAAATCCTATGACAGTTTGTGACACAGAAAAGCCATTCATCATAGAAATAATTGCATTTGCAAAACTTATAAGGTTTCCAGACTTTGACCTCTGTTGAATTCAAATGACTTTCAATCAGCAATATTTGGGCAATATTTGGGCAATATTTGGACAATATCTGTCACTAAATGTACTTGTAACAAGCAATAATGGGGCAACTGTACTTGATTAAAGGTCGAGTGTTTTGTGGCAAGTTAAATCCCTGAGGTCTTTAATATATGGAGAGGTCAGAGCAGTTTAAGATATATTGCCCAGTAATTCTGATTAAACTTAGATACAGCTTAAACAGCATCTTAAACCTGTACCAATTAAGTATGGTGGGAGCATGTATGTATACCAAGATAGTGAGAGCAAAGAAATATTACCCCGACATAGTGTAAACTTTCAGGAATTACTAATTAGGTTTGTAAAAATGCAAATCTCAACTTCATAACAACAATATCAATTATCAATTAAGATCGGACCAATTATGTGCTTTCCTTTACACCATGTCATTAAACAAAATGTCATGCTGAAACCCAATGCTTATTACTGACCACATCCCTAACTAGGAAGAAAGGTTTTCAGGCATTGAATTTTGCTAACCTTTAACAACCGACCGACTTGAAGCAAATTAGAAGTCTCAACGTGAAAACAAAAATATCCAGCTGCAGTACTTTTAATGTTTTAACACCTCCTCCTCCCTTGCTGACCTCAAATGAGCTTTGACCTTCACAAAGAGTTACTGGGCTCTCCTACTCATTACAGGAAAGTATATGCCAATATGACATTTGATGAAACTGCCTATCGTATGATGTCATGCTTAAAAATTTCCAGAGTGTAACCTCTGCTGAACCCAAATGACCTGTACCAACCACCAAATACAATAGGGTTCTTGTACTCATTATAGAGACGCCATAGCCATAACTACAGTAGCTGGTGTAGTGTTTTATCTGGATATATCATATTTACAAAGTGTTCAAGTAATGACACCTGCTGACCTTAAATGAACTCTGACCTACATCGAATTGTGTACAAACTATACAAGGCTATCGTACCATGCATATATGAGCTCCTTTCATTTTCTGATTTTGGAGATTTAGCACTTTTGATATATTTACATTTTTCCCCCTGCTGACCCCAGCACAAAGAATAGGGTTTGCTGAACTAATTACAGGGAATCCACATGCCAAATATAAGAACTGCACAGGCAACATTGCTTGAGATATCATGTTTACAAGATTTTCACCCTTTCTTCTCTCTGTTGACCTCAAATGACCTTTGACATTCATGAAAAAAAATACAGATAGTCTATTCACCAACAGCAAGCTACACACCAAGTTTGACCCGTGCTGAACTCAAATGACCTTTGACAAATATGAACAACAATCCCAAACCAGTTCTACCTAAGGGGAACCTACATACCAAATATGAAATGTACCCCAGTTACCCTTCTGAAGTTAGAGCAGAGTGTCACATACACACGTACACCCATACACAACCCATCACCATCGCACAGATTCCTTCTGCCTTTGGCAAGGAATCAATCAGAATTTGCTGTACTCAAAGTCCCTACACATCTTCATATTCTTACAAGTACACATACAGCAGTCAACAACAACAACAACAGGTTGTGTGTCAATTTAAGAAAGGAAAGAAAGAAAAAAGCGTCAAAAAGTATTTGACCCGTGTCTTCTTTCCCTGTTCCGACAAAACGTCTGAGGAACAGAGGAAACAATTTGTTCCAAATTGCACTCCTGACAAGTTCAAAGATAATTGCCTAATTGCCATACCATCTTGCGTCAAGTGCTGAAGGGGAAGTGCAACTACCTGCAGTACCTGATCAGTGCGGGATAAAGTTTAACCTACAAAACTCAAACAAGAAGAAAAGGAAGACTAGGATGATGACGCCATCTTGAGTGTTACTGTACCAGCAGCTTTACCACCATCAAGTGTCTCAACTTGTTTATAGGAGAGATTATTGATTGGGCCTTAAAGTACATCAAACCCAAAACTACTTAAATGTACTTAACATGGCAAGAAAATAAAGAATAAAGGAATGAAATAAAAGCTAGATACAGGTAAGAGAAGGATAGAGGTCAATAAGTACATGTAATTCTACTTGAACTACTTTACAGTCAACACACAAGTTATATGTAGCTGGAAGAAAACTCATATAAAATATGTGCATTGGAACACTGCTTTCCAAAAAAAAAGAAAACATCCAGTGATTCATCTACTTCCCCACCCCCACTCCACAACTCCCATTCCCTATCCCACCACAACCATACCCCTATCCCACCACAACCATACCCCTATCCCACCACAACCACACCTCTCTCCACCCTCCCTCTGATTTGAGTTTGTGACCTCAAATTACATTTTGCCCTATCACTTAGGCTAGTTTGTCGAAAGAGAACAGAAAGTTGTTTGATGTATTGAAGCATGAGCCTCAACACCTAACGAGCGAGGATACTTACCTGTCTCTGACTTACCGATGTATGTATAAACAAAACTGGTTATATTGAAGCATAATTGTTGATATTGCATCTAGCAGTTGTGCTAGCAATGTTATCGATTGATATGATAGCATTTGGTCCAAACACTAAATCTTACCTGCTGCTGTGAAAAGCCCTATTTCATCTACGTCATGAATGGCTGAAAATGAGGTCACGTTCCCAAATTCGTCTCTGACCCAGGTCAATAACTCTTGATCATCTATCGGTAAGTTCGAATTTGTTACAACTTCAAACTGTTGAGACTGGCTCGCAAACTCCAGAGATGAAGACTGGGGTACCTATAGATAGTCAATAATGAAATGAAAAGAAAAATTGTTCTTTCAAAACACCACATGTTTACATCTACGGTGGCGTAGTCCATAGTAGGGAATAATTTTAGTCTAGTATTTTTTTTTTTTTTAATCTAGTATTGGATCATAAAATGCTACAAAAAATCGTCAAATTGCTACGCAAGGTCCAAAGATGTACAGAGCAGGTTTTTACACAATAAACAGTATTTAATAAGAGACAAACTTTGGAGCCTCAAGAAACTGCTACACAAAATTTGAGCACTAAATTAATTATTATCTACATAGTAATATTATATTTGTTGGCCATAAGAAGCAACCTAAACAACACAACAGAAAAAAAACATTAGTACATTATACATTGAAATGTACTCCAGTGATTTGACAGAGTTAACGATGCAACAGATGATCGATGTGAATATTACCTCATACCCCAATCAATTTATTTCCATCAATTAATGTCCATTTGAAAAAACATGGGTGTGACTTTGACATGGCAGATTCATTCAGCGACGTAAGGGGGTGCACATTTTGTGGTTGATATGGGGAGGGGTCTAAGGGGAGGGGGTAACCCCCTTTGAGATATTTTTGAACAATTGAAGGTCCTTAGATGCGATCTGGTGCAATGTTTTGCCAGTTTCATCATCCTCATATGATATCATAGAAAGACAAACATTGTGCTCTTTTACAATTTTTCCAGTAGGATGATTCTTGTTTATTGTCCAATGAATGTCTTATCTGATGGATAATATAAACTTTCATATTTGGTAAGACAGCCAGATGTGCAGTGGCCTGAAAACAAATATCGTTATTGCAGTGTATTAGCAGTGTAATAATCATTTATAGGAAGCGTGTATCACATACGATTGCTAGCTTAGCTACACAACATGCTGTTCGTGCAACAACTTCGGACGAATCATAGAAAGGATGAGAACGAACGTTGTCGACGTTGTTGTGCATACGGTTCGTGACACTCCATCGAGTACAGGCTATAGGTAGGCAATATGTATTTTATTATGAGTGGCCAACTGTAGGCTTGTAATAGGCTACAGAGGCTAAATTTAGCTAATTGCATCTGCCAAACTAAGTAAGAAGCTGAATCAGTAGCCCTGAATGTTACTTAGATGATAATCAAGTTAACAGAGCTGACAAGTATTCAAGAATCAAGATCAAAAGAGCACTGACAAAATAGTATACCATGCTAAAAACAACAGTTTTTAAAAAAAAATTGACACTGAAGGGGGGGGGGGGGGAAACCGCTCCCCCTGCTCCCTTTGGCTACGTCCCTGGATTCATTTTTATTTTGCTACCAATATTAAACGTACAACATAGCTTGATACAAACAATACCCAGCATTAACACTTAAAAGCTATACATACAGTATACCAAGTTGTCTCAAGCCTAAGCAACAGCTATATATACACCATTGGCTTGCTTGTATTTACAGATGAAGAAGACTAAATCACTCTGAGGAAGATGAATGGGTTTCTCACACCCACTGGTTGTCAGCAAGCCTCCACAGAGAACACTCACTTCATTATACCGTCAGAATTCTCTCTTTAGCCTTTTCTTTTCCATTCTTAATTAATCAACATTACTCTGTTTACACTGTATACAGACGTGTGTGTGTAAAATAGCTTGAAATGAGTCCATAGTACTTTTCATTATGTCTTGACTAGAGAAGTCAGGGTTTAAGGGAAAACAAGGTGGAGGGGAATTAGACAGCCTTAACAATATTTTGAATCATTCGGACACTGTGTCCATTAGATCACAATATGGTTCCTACCTACCATTCAGAGCTTTTGGTTTAACATTTATACTTCTTTTCAAAGTGACACAAAGCCAACTATCATCATCGTTGACTTATAATCACGGATAGCTTTGTGAAAAACAACTCCCGCAAACAGCAAATCTTGTTCTGTTTGTGAGATATCTAAGTTAAAAAATTGTCTGGGAACTGTCATTTTGTACAGGGAAGGAGAGTTTAGTAAGTGACAAAATATGCTTAAAAAACATAAGAAACAGGTGAAAATAGTTATGCAAAAGTCCCTAACAAAAACTTGTAGTGTCTTCCTAAGTGGTAGATTCGGAAGGGGGTGTTAGTGGGTGGGAGCCCAGGGAGAGAGGGCGCAGTGCTTAAATGTTTCCAGTACGTGTGTAGTTAGGTAGATGGGAAAGTGCAGCAGTGGAGTGGGGGACAGGTAAGAGAGGAGCGAAGTAAATCTGTGATGTCATAGTGCCTCCAGGATCTAGTAGTCCAACATTTTATTTCTCTCTGTTTGTCTTTTCACACTTTCAAGGTAGAATGTTAGTGGTGTCTGCTCTGAAACCAATGTCATCATAATGTCTTGAAAGTTAAAGCAGCATTTTGCGTCCTTTTCTATGATTTTTCTCAACCTCACTGACTCCACTATGCCATAACGACATACATAACTAGCTTATCTATTTAAATCTTACTTCATATGGTGGCATTAAAGTCGAAAAATTTGCAACTTTCAACTTTGTTTTTCGCCAAGATATTTACCGTTAGAACCCAATAAACCTCGCCCATGATATGAATATTTAAACACAATGAACGTCATTGACCAATAAAACACTATGCTTGATTTATGTACAGTCTATATTGCATGCAGTTGTACCAGGGAGTTCCATTACATCTCCCTGGTTGTACCAACGCAAAGTCTTTAATCTATTTTTAGCAACGGCTCATAACTAAACCTTCATCTCTGATTGGTTGAATTCAAACTAGTGGGTTTGGCGGAACTGTATGCGATTAATTTTAACTGTGGAATTTGTCGAGGACACTCTTCTCATTATCTGCAAATATCCTTAATTACTCGCCAATTAACGTTGTTGGCAGGGAAAAACTTGGCTAATATCTTAGTTTGCTGTTTTGTGATTGATATATGTAAAACAATCGATGGACATGTCAAAAAAGTAGAAAACGGCGACCAAACGCAAAGTGCTGCTTTAACCTTGTAATATATAAAGGAAAAACATTTAATTGAACAACATAAGGCTCAAGTGAAATTATATATAAGACTTGATCAAGTATTCAGCCTTGTGTGTATGAAGAAACAGTGAATCTGCGTGATCTCCCAAATGGAATAAAAACTTCATGTTCGGCTTGTGTATATATCCCGAAACTTACTGGCTTGGATATTTACTAGTGACAAGCTTACCTGTCTCCCCACAACCTTTTGCACTCTTATTCTACCGTGCCTAGAATGAACTGATAACCTTTTCACACTGTGCGCCCTCTATTAACCGCCCATCCAGTCTGTGCCCTCTCTCTCATGCTAACATCCAAAGTGCCAGCATTGTGCGTATTTCATCCAGATTTTTCTTTAATGTAATTCGTGCGAAACTGTGACCTAGGATCTTATATGCCAAGAAACGTTTCTCAATATGTTGTAATGCATACAGGTTGCGTCGTTAATACAATGACACATTGTCTGGTACCTGCAGATATATATATTGACCATTTCTGATGGCATACAATATATACAGCCAAAGCAAGCAGCTACTTGATATAGTGCCAAAATTCCAATTCCATGACGCAATGACAATAGTCATATATACAGGTATATTACTACTGTACAGGTTTGATACGACTGGTTGAAAACAATATGTAAATTATATCAAGACAAAAAAAAACAAGTCAACTCTACTTCTTAGAAAGTACTGTATATATGAGAGAATAGTTGCCAATTTGCTAAGGCGTCGGACTCGTGATCCAAGGATTGCTGGTTCGATTCCAGCCTAGTTCATTACGTTGTGTCCTTGGGCAAGATGCTTATATCTCAATTGACTCTCTCCTCCCAGGGGTTTATATGGGTACCTGTGAGGTACAGTAACTTGTCATTGGGCGCAGTATATAACTGCTGCCGACTGGAGGGATTGAATCTGGGACAGGTTATCATTGACCAGGGGTAATATAACATCTGCAAAGTGCTTTGAGACCTATCGCTGGTGTAAAGCGCTATATAAAAAGCAAATATTAAAATATTATCATATAGTACTAGAAGCTATTGTTACTGTACAAACTGATGTACAAAGGATATGATGAACAACAGTCAACAGTGAGGGAGAGCAAATGCATGAAAATACAGTACATTGAAAGCAAATGGATACTTATACAGTGCTTCTTAGAAGTGATGGGAGAAGATATTCCAGGAGATATAAATTCAATCACAAAAATCGTCAAAAAACGATCAAAACGCAAATTTTGTTGATGAAAATGTGTAAGTGGGCAGTGCTCAGGCCTCAGGGTGCCGAGCTGAAACGTTCCAATGTGTAGTTCGGTAGATGGGAAAGTGAAGATGTGGAGTGGGAGACAGGTAAGAGAGGAGCGAAGTAAATACTGACAGTCTATACAGACTTTGTTCGAAATTGCTGAAAATTTCATGAATCCATGATGAAAACCAAATCCTCATCTGTAGCATTTTGTACCACAAAGATGGGAATTATTTTTCAAAATTTTGTGATATTTTGTAAATGAATCAGGCAACAGCAGAAGGGATGATGTCATCAGCATGCCTCAGCTGAAAATGTCTTTATGTTTCTATATAATAAGTGTAGCATTTATCCACAAAAGAAAAGTGTTTTTTTTTAAATGATACATTTTGATGAAAGTGCAGAGACCTTTGGCAGCTAAACAAACATTCCAAACATATTGTTCAGGTGTCAAGGATAATCAACAAAAAGATTATAACAGCCTAAGTAAAGGTAAGAGCATTTATCCAGGTGACATCACAGATCTCTGGCTATGACTCAACTCAACTCTCCCCCCTCCCCCCTCCCCCCCCCCGAATATTGTAGATGAAAGCTTTGCAAACAAAAGGTACATTTAATCAACCATATATTTAGTTGAGTTAGGCCAGGGGCATGCTATTGAGATGGGGTCTTCAACATGCCATGTGGATTATGTTTCTTTCCAATGTAAGTTTCACATTGTTGTAACCCGAAAATCCTTGTAAGGACAAAATTGGTAAGAGAAATCCTAACTTACCTAATTTTAAGTTAATCCCAACAAAACCTGACTTAGATTGAAGAGCACAACAACAACTTTATATTCAAGATGCTAGGCATCTACAGTATTCTATGAAGGCAATGTTTGTTAACATACATGTAAAGTGAAAATAGACGTACAGTATATCAATATCGGCAGTTCAACAGTAACACACATACATCTCTGATTTCATATCCAGTGAACGTGTGTAACTGCATAGCATGCAATATTACAAAAGTGTTGTCATTGTGATTTTGATTTTGTGATAAGGATAACATTAATAATACATTAGTTATATTGTATTATATGTATTACATTAATATATGTATTGAACCATGATATATGTTGACATGATGGATGCATGATCGTACATTAATAAAATGTACTTCACTTCCATAAATGTCCGCAACAAGATGTCATCAAAAGTGATTAATAGTGTCAATATTTGCAAACCAATAGAGCCATGACTACCATAAATCTAATAACTTCCTCTTAAGGCCTTGATTGTTCCTGTTACTGACAAAACCTCAAATTTTACTTAATACATGAAAACGGGATATTGGATTGCAGTTTGAGAAGCTGTACACTGAACCATACATGAATGATGACATCAGGCTTAACAATCTTTGTGAGGAAATCAATCAAAAGTATAAATCCTGCGTGGGTAAAGACAATTGTAAATCGGGTACAAATTGTAGTTATATGCTCAAGAATCACTTTTGCGTCTACATCTACTGTAGGGACACATCTGGAGTTGTCCTTACAGTAATCCTGATTAAACGGTTTCTCAAATTGAAAAGAGATCTACTGTAATTTGATTTTTAACCCTAAAGCTGAGGTAGGCCAATATCACATACTGTACATGCCTGATGTTTCCTGCTTATAAGTATTTTTAAAGCCGCATTATACTAAACCAATCCCTCACTACATTGGTTTTGGTACTACAGTATGGCATCTAGAGATAATCACACAATCAGGACAAATGTACTCTTTTTATCAAAAATTTCAAACCAAAGCCAAAGTTGTCTTTGATGGTGTTTTTTGGTTCAAGAGATGAAAGCATGCGTCCAATGAATGTTTCCCAACATCACACGGATCACCAATTACGTTCAAACATATTTGATTTACAAAACATGCTGAGATAGTTTAGTTGTCTAGTTCTAACACTCTCTACATGGTGCACTATTTTTGTAGGTCGGGTCCACACCCTCAGACAGGTCCTTTGAAATCTAAGGCTATTACTACGTACAGTACATGTACGATACCTATGTGAGTAATGAGCATAAAGAACTAGTACTGCTTTACATGCCTAGATCAGCAATGTACAGTACAGTGAAATTACACAATTTGGGATTATAAAAGATTGTGTTTGGGCAAAGACATAATCCAGGTGAGGAAAAAAAGAAGGGGTTTCATTTTCATATCTCCGACATCCTATGTCGAGATAATTAAACGTCACAGAGTAATGTTCTAAACATTTTCAGACTTTTGACTTCTGTTGACCTCCAAGGAAAGTACTAGGATGCATGAACTCAGTCTACCTCTTTAAATATTCCCATGTAACAAAAACAAAAGAAATACTTTTAGTTTTACTTGTAATATGGAAAGAGTTATTTGACCACAACAGCTGGCTCAAGTTGGTGAACTGTTAGTGCCCTCACAAAATGGCAGTACCTGGTACCCATTGCACAGTTTTTCTTTTGTTTTGTTTTTTCACTTGAGGATATTGTCCCAGAAGGGTATTAAATATGAGAAGGTTTACCTTCACTTCTCAATACCGTTGTCATTATACTGTACTGGTTATGTACACACTGAGTTTGGAAAAAATTGCTGCTCTCAGGTTTGTGACTTTTATGGTGGAATTTTAGTGTCAAGTCTGGACACTGACACCATGTATATTGTTGTCCTTCCACCAACACCTGAACCTGGAAAACTAAAACTAACCTCATCTAGGCAAAGTCATGTACGCAGTTGACTGATCCCTGAATGTGCAGTGCAGTTGGTGTGGTTGCATGGGCAGGTTATCACAAATACCCAGCACTGCTCAAACTATCATTTACTGTTAATTTACATTTACTGGACTCCAAGGCAGAGATCCCTTTGGAGGGGCTTTCGTCTCATGAGAAGGAAGGGCGGTGACCGGTTGAGCCGATCATAGAGGGTGCACAGTGTTAAAAGGTTACCAGGACATTCTAGGCGCGGTAGAATGAGGGTGATAAGGGTGTGGGGAGACAGGTAAGCGAGGAGCGAAGTAAATACCCAGCACTGCTCAAACTATCATTTACTGTTAATTAACTCCCACACTATGTCACAGGCCTCACTTTTTCCTTTCACTCAAAGATCTCTCAACAAATTAAATGAACTCAAGATAATTCATGATAATTAATTAATGGATTTTGACATATTTTGAAGCCAAGATAGGTAAAGAAACATTTGGCATGCACATGCAAGTGATTCTTGCAAATTGATTCAGTTAAACAACAAACAAGAGTTTTGTTTTTCTTCTCTTTTTTCTTTCCCTCTATGCAAATATTGTGAGAGCTTATTAACACAAAGAAAACCAATAAAAATTTCAGCTCAATCGCCGTAATGACATCATTCACTCATACTGTTGCAAAATGGTCTTATCGTTTTTGACACATTCATTAATATTTGCTCTGCTTGTTACACTGCACATGCACAAAATGTAATTTTAGAATGTTAACTTTTAAATTGTAGAATATATGCCACATCCAGCTGTAATGATTGGTACCTTACATACTGTAGCTTTCCCAATGTACTGTACAGTGTAGTGTAGGTCCGATAAAATTTTGCGTTTAAATGGTTCTAAATATATTTGTTACAGACAAAGTGGCTCAAAAGTATATATTTGCTCCCAAATTTGAACCCCAATATATGTGGGCTCCAATGGTCCCGAAAATATTGGGCCTCACAAATTTGGCCCGAAAAATGTGTCCCAAACTGCATTTAGGTTGAAATATAATTTGGCCCACCTGGCACAAAAATGGGCCCGGAATTTTGTGGGCCCAGATGACCAGCAATTAGCCAGCAACTATTATACCAAGTCTGGCTATAATCTGACTTAAGGTTGCAGAGTTATTGCAATGTGAATACAACATGGACCCAAAAAGTCCCAAATATAATTTGGGCCCAAAGAATGTGTCCAAAAATGCATTTGAGGTGGAAACTAGAGCAGCAATGCTGCAGTGGCTCAACCCACCATCTATGAAAGGAAAACCAATTCAGTGGAGGGCTGCCATGAGTCTATAGTACAGTGTTGTATGTATGCAATGTTTAATTAACTAAACTATGCATACAGCTCAATGGCCATTATGGTAAAGCACTGGTACAGTAGCTCAACAACACAAGGGAATCGGGTTACACTGACCAGCAAATTCTGCCCCTAAAGTAGTTCTAACAGATTACTCATGGTCACCAAGCTTAGATCACTTTCCTGCTTAGACTGTGATATACTGGCATCAAATATCAATCGTGACTGGTGATACATCTTCACCACAACTGACACACACATGGGTAAGTAACTATAATTGGCATAGGAAGGATCTACCTTCTGATATTACAATGGCTTATATGACTTTTGGCGGTTTCGCACCCTAATGAGCTTTCTCCCTTGAGACTACGCTCACTAGCCATATCCTTTATCCAAATTATCCAAGGAGTGAGAACTCTAAAAAGAATGCTAAGAAACTGAAAAATGATGAAAATTGCAAAAAATTAACACTCCCCTTGATCCAAACATCTATTCATGTACCAGCTGTATTGCCATCCCAATGTGGCACCTTTCACTGCAGATTTTGCAAGAATCAGCCAGCAATTATAGAAGCTTAGTAGACTTTTTGGAAAAGAGACAGACAGTTTCCCAGCAGTAGTATCATATAAGCTCTACCCACATTAGTGTGTTGAGCTAGTGGAATTTGGTCCCAACCGGAATTGTTTGGGCCCAGATGGTCCCAAAGTATTAAGGCCTACATGTTACAGCGATTAACCAACAACTGTATACCAAGTGTGGCCCAAATTGTTCCCAAAATATTGGGCCCAACTTATTTGGGCCCAAAGAATGTGTCCCAAAATGCATTTAAGGTAAAAACTAAAATTTGAGCTGTTGATGAACCACGGCTCACGTACAATAATTGGTCAGGGCGCTTGTAACTCCATAGCGACTAGTTGATCCATGACACATCACATACAAATCTGTCCAACAATAACAACAGACTTTGATGTAATCATATGTGTAATCATCATATGTGGGTGGTCAAGGGCTACAATGTTTATACATTGAGTTTGTACTGTTTACTGTTTACTGTACTGTTTAAACATAAACTACCAACCAACCTACGCTGTATTAATTGAGCTAATGATATACACATCAACAAGTAAATCAAAGTTGATATTTCAGGACGTTGTTGTCACCAGGGACAGCCAAGAGAATATACTACCAGTTCCTGCTATTCAACAGGATAATAACATAAAATTTGAAGTGTGTAAGGGCAGTTCTACCTTTCATGTCATGTCCTCATTTCTCATACTCATAAGAGCTGGTAACAACCAGACCAATCAAGGATACAAAACAAGGCAAACCCTACACACTACCTACACACTACCTACACACTACCTACACACTACCTACACACCACCTACACAGTACCTACACAGTACCCTCTCAGGACTTTTCTAGAAATTCCATCAAACCGACTGTAGTACATAGACGTTATATATGCAAACTACTACTCAAAATTGCACTAGAGAATAAACTACAATATCTTCGAGAGTTTCTCACCGACCGATGGGACCGCCATTACTAAGGACAGCTTTTAAAACTACACTAATCACTTTATTTGATAATACAAAATAATCTGTATGAAAATTAAAAAGTTTTCAATATTATCTACTTTTTTCCCTTCATTCATATGAAACTTGGCTGGTTTAAGTATTGTTGTGGAATTAAGACTATTTTATAGGTACAGTACGCTTACCAATTAGGCTATGAAGCCGGCTGTATACATCCTGACTGTCTGGACCCAACTCGATTCAAATTAGAATGTGGATAATCTTGGATTGTTATGCGGTGGTGTACTTATTCTTACATTATCCAGGCTTATCAATCGGGAGGTTTGGGTACAATCCCTAGCCTAGGCATAGTAAGGTGGGTTTAGCAATCTACCATTTTCCGGTCTGAAATGATTCTCTAAATTGAAAAGATTCCAAATTTGGGATAAAATGTTGAATTGGAAGCCACCCGATGTGAAAGTTGTGATCTATAAGCCCTTGTGGGCTTCTTCAACATTCGTGGTACTGTAGCTGTAACCGCCTGATTATTATGATCAATATTATGCCAGTTATTTTGGTCGCAATGGTTTCAGTCAGGTACTGGAGAAGTGACAATTCTTGACTACAACTGCCTGTAGTTTCCAACAGACGTATTACCATTGCAGGGAAATGATTGTGTGATATGAAAGAGCGTACGCCACTAACACACACAAAAAAAGAATGCACTTATTAGTCGTTCGTTTTCGCAAGTCACTTGTACAAAGTCTATGGGGTCTTGACAACTATGAGAAAACTTTGTCAGGACATCGGAGTGGAATCTTTTCAGTCTTATTCAGTGCTGGAGTTGTGCTGACGGCTTTAACGAAACCAAACAGCCAACTGGCTTAAGAGATTCCTTGCAGTTTCTTTTAAATAATTTTTAATTTAAAAACTTAAGACATTTAATCAGCAAATGTCTCACTCACCACCTATTATTGCATTTACAAGATTTTCTCAAGAGTCAAGAGTTTCTCATAAATTTGTTTATCACTGATGGAATACGTCTGTGATGCATCCTTCATCAGTAAGTTTGATATTTTGGGAAACCTACATGAAGTGTTTTCCTTCCTTTTTTTAATTCCCAAAAGCAATTTAGGATTATTGGAACAGCAAGCACAAATCATCTTTTATCTCTGTAGTGTTTAAATCTTGATTTTTATAGGATAAAATTGAATCACAACTCCCCATGTATCCCTTCCTTCCTATAATCACCCAATTTTTGACGTCTACCGCAACAGTTGTAGGTCTTATTTTCATATTCAATTCATATTCCATCATTCAATTTTCAAATAACCAGTGCTGTGGCTGAGTGGATAAAGGCGATGGCATTTGACGCAATAAGTCTTTAAGCAATCGGGAGGTTCCGGGTTCAATACCCGGCCGGGTCATTGTAATGTGGGTTTTACATCCAAGAGCAATCTACAGTTTTCCCATCTGAAATGACTTTCTAAAATTGAAAAAGATTCCAAAATTTGAGTTCAAGTGTTGAATTGGAAGCCACCTGACATATAAGTTGTAATCCATAAGCCCTTGCGGATTCTCCCACATTTGTGGTCGCCTAAGCTTCGTAAAAATAACTGTGTAACTGTGTAAAATATCTTCGCAAAAGTGTGTTCTAGTGTAGTAGGAGGCAGGTTAGAGAGGAGTTAAGTAAATGACTTGATAGTACATTAAACTCAGTATCAAATATCCCTCCACACCAGTAGCAATTTGTAGAAATTTACACACCACTGTACATATTGGAATATTTGAATAAGATCAAATATAGCTGTCGTCAGGTACTGTACACACTGGGCCTCAGATTTCTATAATATACATAATTTACATGGAAATCTATGTGTTTGAATTCAGAACAGGTGCTACGTACAGGAAATTCCACGAAATTAACGTTTCCACCCACTCAAGTCTTTGAGTATGATGAGAAAACATCACCTGAGCAAAGATAGTATTTGCTATATATCCATAATATGAGCATAAATGAAAATGTCAATGGCTTGAGAGCATACATCAAAAGGCTAGCGGTAAATACATGAATGCAAACAAAGAACAAAGAACAAATGACTCATTTGAGAATAAGGTTCTAACCTTCCAAATTACTTCGATTATATATCGATTAAATAAAACATTAAAGATATCTCTATGAGAGTGCATGAGAAGGAAATTGCATTTGAATTTTTAGGAAGAATTGTTAGGCTTGACTTTCAAGCATATTTGGCACCATTATACCAATGACACCCTAAATCACTTCAACAAGAACCTACAGTAACCCTATTCAACAGACATACCAAATTGAACAATCTACCCATAATTAAGCTACAGTAAACCCAAAACTTACTGGTTTGAGTATTAAGGTTTGAGTATTAAGGTTTGAGTATTAAGGTTTGATTATTAAGGAATGACACTTACCTGTCTCTTATACATATGCACTCTCATCTTCCTAGCTTACAACAATATTGAACATTCTTGCACTGCGCCCCCAATGACTCCTTCAAAGTCACCTTGCTCTTCCTTCCAAACCTACCCATATTCTACAGTATTTATTTACAGAGATTTCAAAACTGCTCTGAATATTTATATACATGTGACTAACTTACCTGTCTCTTCATTACTAAAGAGGGACCAGGTATCCTTTTTCAGAGATGTTTTGAAAATGAAAACACTTTTCACTCAATGAAGACCAAAAGAGAGTATACTATACTTTTCATTGTGTCATAACTTTCCACACATATATACAGCTTAAATTACATGTTTTCATTCAACCCTTCTGTCGGTATAAAGCATCCTTTCTTATTTTGAAAATATGTTGCAATCTGCCAACTGCAAGTGGCTAAAATGCTAAAAAACATGTTAACAGCACTCTGAAGTCTCTTGTTGGATCCCTCAATCTTTTGCAATAAAAATAGTGTGGATTGCTTGTCTAATATTAGCCTCACAATGTATTTATTAGTAATAGGATAGTCAAGAATTTTAAGTACAAAAGAAAATTGATTAAATACCAAACATAGGATAATTCCAAAACTTGCCAGATTTGGATATTTAGGTGTGACAAGCTTACCTGTCACCTCATAACCTCAGTACTCTCGTTCTACTGTGCCTAGAATGAACTGGTAACCTTTTAAGACTGTGCACCCTCCATGACCAAACAACTCTCGTCAATGATCTCTCTTCTCACACTACCACCCAGGCCTAGACATTCAATTTGAGCTCGGATTTTCCATCGTTTTCAGCTCGTTCGGAACTGGACTTTTCAAGGTCGTTTTTTTGTGTTTTTGAGGTAAGAATTACTATCTGAAGTTGTTGTGCACAAGGAGGAGGAGGTAGTGCCAGATGGAAAAGCAGTCGATGAAACCAGGCTACAGCGAGTAGACAAGTAAGTGCAGCATTAACTGCTGAAAGAACTAAGAACGGAGCAAAATATATCAAAAGCAACTGTAAATAACTTACCACAAATCTGAAGAGAGAAACATCAAAGTTTTCCAACGACAGAAGTTCCACCTCCCAAGTGACACTAACGTTTGAGTTCAGAACGATTACGAGCGTTCTTGTTTGAGTTCTCCCAGGATCTGGGTCGATATTTAGAAGAATGTTCGCCTGGGAAGACCCCCCAACAAGGGAGGATTTATAATTTATGACATGGACCTGTCTTAGCAGTCCCTTATAGTTTGTGACACACCCTCTATCGATGGCTACCTCCTCCCGATACGACGCTTGAAGAGACGCTGAATCGTATAACCGATGAATTTTGCACTTTGAGCTGTCAGTAAGCACTACAAGAGAGGGAGAGAGAGAAATAAATTGAAACAAAGAAATATAACTGACCTGTGCTGGATTTTCTAAGGATACAGACAACCTGAGTGAAACATGTGTAGACACTTTGGATGGTAAAATGAGAAGGAGGTCACTGACCGGATTTGACCGGTCACTGAAGGTGCACAGTGTTAAAAGATTACCAGGGCATACTAGACACGGTAGATTGCGGTGCTAAGGTTGTGGGGAGACAGGTAAGCGGGGAACGAAGTAAATACAGACAACTTGAGTGATTCATGAAGAGAGAAGCTGCCAGCTCAGTACTAGTAAGCGAAGGCACATGGAATTAGGGTAAATTATAAATAATATTAAACAATCCGACTATATCGACACAGCTGTTCCAGTAGGTTTAGACTTCAACTTTTAGGGGGTTCATTACAATTTTCCTCATGAAGCTTTTTGTTTGAGGAAATTTGATCATATTTTGTACCTTATAAAATGCAGCTGGCCACAGCAGAGTGAATGATGTCATATATCGCAGTTAACCTGACCTGAAAATGACATTGCTTTACTTTATAAAATATTTCACACATTTTGTTCACACAAGAAGTAATATTTGTACGAAAATTACATTTTGGGGAAATTCTAAAGTTATAGAGAACAACATTGGCAGCTAAGCAAACCTCCAAATATGTACCATATTTCACAAATATATCAACAGCAAGTTTAATAAAAGCCTTAGTTAATAAAGCTTCTGAGGGTAATTAAAGGTCCCTTCTGCCAGTCTAAATAAATTGCATTCAATCAACCACATTTATACTGAGTTGTTTTCCAGATCACAAATGTACATCTAACCTGGCATACATCTGTCAAGTTGTTTTCGAATATCCTTTTTGTTGTTTAAATTCTATTATCAGTTTGTTTTCCTTATCTATATATCATTATTATCTAACTTAGCATGCATCTGATTAAATTAGAAATGACAGCTTTAGGCTTGCAAAATTATCTCTCCCAAGCTGCTGTACACCTTGTATTGTACAGTATTGCATTACAATAGTGTTCATTCATACTTGGGACAAACAGCAAGTCAACCAAAACATCTGACATTGTTTGACTGCTGCTAATAATTCCACTGGGGTAAAGTTATCCATCACTTTAAATCCCATAAAGTAATATGTTTGTCCCACCAATATATTGTGCTTTCTTGTCATATTTTAGTATATATTCATACATGCCATAATCGCCCTAGTGGATTTGCACACTACTACACTACTTGTACTCATACTTATATGCTGTTGTATTCACACGACAAGTCTGTTGTACAAATGTCGTACAAGTTTTGCACAGTTCACAAAGTGTTTGCTAAGTTTCATCATTCCTGCCAGTGTGATCGTGATAGACTAAGTTAACAGCTGTGTCATCATGCATTATCTATCTTTGCCATTGTTCATAAACATGTACATGTTACCGACATAGGGACTGATCCCAACGGGGTGCACCCTCACTCCCTTTTCAACAACAACCATTTGAAACATTAAAAATAGTTATCAGTATACAACTCTCCCTTGTAAAAGAAATACGTTCGGCCATTGTCATTGCCCCAGTTGTTTGAACTTAAAATGACATGTGGAAAGTGAAAGATACTTTTTCGTTGAGTGCCTGGATGCTTGTAATGTTACTTTCAGGTCCCTATACTATAATTGCCAGCACTGTGTTGTACAAGTCTGTGATGTTTATGTGTATGTGTGTGTATTATATGTATCAGGTATACATGTACTGTATATACTCAACAAAGAGCTACCCGAAGATTGCAAATGAGGTGACAAAGGTGCAAACAATCACACACATACTCGTAAAAACAAATAGCAAACTACACTTGACAGGTTGCTTAGTACTAAGGACAAAGCCAAATAGGATGATAGTGACATATAATTAATGCTAATCCTTGAGAATAATGAGATACATAAAGTATGGTCTCTAGGTTAAATTACAAACATGGACACAGTTAGTAAAACAGTACTATCCAAACAACACCTGGATCAATTCACAAGTACATTGTACAGGTCGTCTGTGTTCTAAATGTACACGTACTAACGGTTGTGATATATACATGTACAGTACATCTTTGTTAACCATGGCCTACAAGTACAGTAGAGTACATCATTGTTAACCATGGCCTATAAGTATAGTACATCATTGTTAACCATGGCCTACAAGTATAGTACATCATTGTTGACCATGGCCTACACGTACAGTACATCATAGTTAACCATGGCCTACATACAGTACATCATTGTTGACCATGGCCTACAAGTATAGTGCATCTTTGTTAACCATGGCCTCCATGAAGAGTACATCTTTGTTAACCATGGCCTACAATTATAGACATCTTTGTTGACCATGGCCTACATGTACAATACATCTTTATTGACCATGGTCTACAGTTACAGTACATCTTTGTTCACCATGGTTAAAATTCTTTCTTGGGTATTTTACAAGTCCTCAAGGTCATCACTTTATTGCTCCCAATATTTAGCATTTTGCTATAAAAGCTGGCTTCAGGTGTACTAGCTAGCATGAAGGCTCTAAACATCAAGATTTTAACTGAGCAAAGACATAATTTCTATATATAGAAGGGTGACATCACAATTACAGATCATGCATTAATGTGCTTATTTTGCTCTCTACCAACTACACTATCTCGTTTTCTTACTTATAGAGGGCCTCAAAATTCAGGCTTTTGTACTGACTAATTGCTATTGGATTTCACTGCTTTTCAGCTAGTAGGCAGAAATAGGCACTTAACCTAGGTAGAATAAATCTGCTATGAAATTTAAATACAGTCTGTGTTCAAGTAGACACAGATTGCAAGTTTGGTAAATTGTTACGCTGTAAAACACAACGTGCTCACAAAATCATAACGCACGACCTGTAACAAATGTGTGTGTATCCCTTTATGCAATCGTATTACTGTATGTTGCCTGAGAATCAATAAATGTGCTCATGAAGCACATTCCCAGCATGATAATGTGATTGAGCAAACCGTGCTGTAGAACCACTGCACTAGAAAGTACAAGAACCAAGGCTATGACAGAGTTCAAGGTTACAACAACAGCCTACTGTAATATTGGGAGCACATGTACAGTATTTATATGTCTCAAGAAAATCACTGGACTGGATGAATATCAGCAAAGTTTTAATATTTGAAAAGCTCTGTACATTCAGCTGTGATTGAATAAATAATACCATGATGAAATGTGTCCATGCATCAAGAATTTGGAAAGAAATATTATCATCCCAAAAGCAGAATGATTGTATTTTGTGTCCTAGTTTTGATCAGTTGTTATTTGAGTTAAGACTAAAAACCAAACTCAAGGCTTAGGACAAACAAAGAGTTATATGTTGTCAGAGGGATAACCAGGGAAATATCTTTAAAGATTTGCCCTGAAATGGCTAACTGTATTATTCCACATATACTATAAGCTACCAAGATTGTATGACTTCAGTGGAGACCAGTATTTACAGAGAAGGTAAAGTGAATGTGAAGTTTATAACAATCATGTCTAACTTTGGGAACTTTGCACCAAACTTTACTGGTAGTACCTTTGGGTAATTTACAAAGCATCTCTGGTCAGCTATCAAAAGTGGTGTCCTGTGGAGGGGGAGGGGGGGTTGGGGGCAGGAAGATAGTACAGTCTGCAAATTCCTTTAATTTTTCTTTCAATCCAGAAGTGGATCAACAAAGGTGCACTGCTACAACCTTACCAACTTTTGTAGAGATTGGAGAGGTGTGAGAAGGAGTGAAGGAAATACGTCTCACAATGTGGTACCAGTATAATGAAGGCAGCTCATGTTGAAATGATTTCACTGTTTAGTTCATGAAACAGCAAAGAAGTGCATTCCTTCACAAATTGAGCAGGTGGGTGGTGCCCAGAGTGTGAGGTCCCAGTGCTAAAACGTTCCATGATGTAGTTAGGTAGATGGGAAAGTGCAGATGTGGAGTGGGAGACAGGTAAGAGAGGAGCGAAGTAAATCCTTTCTCAGATATCCTGAAAATTTGATCAAGTCAAAGTTCTACTGAAAACTGTCTAGGAATAATAATAATTTCTATTCAACCAAATTAACAAGGATGATGAACAGACTTACTGACTGACAAATGAAACAAGGGATTATCCCACACTGGTATTTCAGCTGCACAGCTGCTTTACCCTAATTTTTGTTGAGCAGGTTCACAGAGTTATAAAGCAGCTGCGTTCCATTTTTCCGTACATAATTCATTAAAAGGAGCTAATTTGTGGCGTTCAAAAAACAACAACAAAATGAAAATATACTTAAACACAGTACCAGGAGAGTACATACAAGATAATGAAGTGTGTGACAGGACAGGAGAGGGTAATTGCTTTACCTTGGTGTGTGAGTGCCTACGCTAGTCTATATACTAACTTGTGATATCGGAGTCATAGCTCAGTTGAGTTAACTGACTTGGTGCAGTAGAACATTTGTTATATAATTGCTTTTTTTTTAGTTCTCAAGATTGTAATATAATTCTTGGTCTCTTCCTATATATCTTCAACCTCAAAACTGTTTCTAAAAATATACTTTCCCTGAATCAAGAATGTATCACAGTAGGGTACATGGCTATAGGGTGGACTTAAAATATAAAAAAATCATGATAAACATATGACAGTTTAAGTATACAACTAGAAATTCAACAGATTTATTGCTTCCTTGCCCAGTGGTACAAATAATGTTGGTTATTGTTAACACTACAAAACATCAGATCAGATCAAGGACAGATCACTGGGACACTTGACTTTGGCCTTTCACCGACACCACTAGGGAAGGGTTTCTTGTACTCTCATACCTGTACAGTAGAAGCTGGACCTACTCTACATGTATACATACAAAGTGGAGTGTGGAGTGTTAGCTCAGTGGTTAACGCCGGTGCCTTTCAATCATAAGGTCCCCGGTTCGAGTCACTCCCAGATTAATGTATGTCGTCCAGTTACAGTGTTGTTGACAATTAACAATTCATAATTATGGACGTTAAATATGAATGTAAGAGACTGACTTCGGTCAGCTTGCGGCTTTGATAAGCCTATGAGGCTTCTTTGCGAGTTTCTGCTTGCAGGAGGATCTAATATACATACAAGTACAGTATAAGTTCATACAAGCTTGGAGATTGTATGAAGATTGGGGATCATGTTCACTAGGTTTTCACAGTCTTGTCCTTTGCCTTCCATGATGAAACTAACAATAGGATTCTTACAGTATATTGCAAGTAAAGCACATGAAAGTCTTTAACCAAGCTTCACTGTTGGAGTTATCATGCTTAGAAGGTCTTCAGAATGCCTTGGCCAGCTTTGCTAAATGCAAATGAACTTTGACCTAGGTACACGAAAACAAACTTGGGTATCTTGCACTTTCAATTTTAATTGGTAACTCTCTTGACCTCAAATGATAATTTAACTGCCAAGAAAACATAACAGGGTTCTTGTACTGTATTCACCAAGGTTGACGATTGGAGTTCATTTATCGGTTAGTCTCTGTATATTGAATTGTGTTCGACTTCAAAGCAAGGCATGGTGTATAAACACAGAGCTCATACTAATTTACTATGTCCAGACAGCATAACACAATTAAAAGTACCTGAGAAATTTCAAAGAAAGATGGAAAAAATAATGTTTATTTTAATAACATTAGTTCAACAAATGTTTTCAATAAGGCATGTTTCAAAGCAACATTGATTTTTCCCCACAGGACATAAAAACTTTTATGTCTTTTCACAATATGGATTCAAAGTTTGCAAATTGCTGGATGTAATTTTTAAGGGGCTAATTGTGTTTATATTCGTCCCATTCACTCGGAGGTTATCAAAACAAGTTACTAACTGGCTATATCTTTCCAGAAATAATACTGTACATGTGCCAGTTGAGCTGATGACAACAACAAACTAAGTGACAAATTTTAAACAAATTTTCATGGTCAAAGACATTTCTGTTTAAATAGCAAGAATTTCATCTTAGTAGTACAGTAAGTCAGGAATGGAACTTTTATGAAGTTTTAAAAGTAAGCTAGGGAGCCCTAATTTGAGGTTGATGTCATCTACTGTATGTACTATAGAATGTTAGAGGAAATATGTAACTTATATTGCAAGGGGTGTAATGTACAGTAATGTTAATAGGTTACTAGTTCATTCTAGGCACGGTAGAAACAAGAGTGCTGAGGTTGTGGGGAGACATGTAAGCGAGGAGCAAAGTAAATTATAAAAAACTCAAAGAAAGGAATGAGAATTAGGTGGCTTTGAATGTACAGGAAGCGAAAGGTCCACTTTAATAAGGGAAGATTTCATACGGAGAAAGTTATCAGAACCTATCAGAACAGGTCTACGCAATCTGTAACGTTTCTGCGGCCCCAGTATCCAGTACTTTCTGGGACACTTTAATTTAAAATTCTATTAAGCTATGTAAGCAACAAATTTGTCACTAAATCACCTTTATTTTTGTTACATCAAAATCTCAACATTTGTATCATGTGTATGAGACATGATACTACATTGTATACATGTACTGTAATAGCATGCACTTAAAAGACTACTCCTGGGCATCCTAAATCTTGTTTATCGAGTATTAAGCTACAATACTTGCTAATCATTAAACCCAGAACTACTGGTTGAAATCAAATTGCACTGAAAAACAAAAATAATGTTCAGCATTATTATTCCCCTGATACACTTTATCACTCTAGAGATTTAAATGACAAGCCTGTGATAATTCACTTTCTAGTTTTCACTAAAATTCCAAACAATTTTAAAATTGGATTGTCCTTGACATTGTACAGAAAGTTTACCTGAAGGTCAATTTCAACCAAAATAACTTTATATCTAGGCACTTGCTATATATTTGCTGGTTAGCAGTTCAGCAAATTGAAGTACCATTCAGGGATACCAGTATTATAGCATAGCATAATGCTACCCCAATAAATGGCAAATTTAATATCAATATTATATACAAAGTGTAAAGATGTAAATAGCAGATGTTTTTGGGAACACAGAAACCATAGCATTTCATAAGAGACAAGAGTTCAGAGCCTTCATTAAACTACTACACAAAATTTGGACACATAAAGTATTCCCTGCAATTAGTCTTCTAATTTAAGTATTTTGGATCTATTGTATATAAAACCATGAAGTCTAAAAACAGGGAAATAATGGGGGGGGGGGTGTTTAGACTTTAAAATGATGTCATCAAGTTTTATACTTGTCTTTTGTAGTTTCAACTAATCTTTTGTAGTGACTCCTGAAATTTAGTGCCCAAATTATAGACACTTGTATGAAAAGATAATTAGGAATATTCATTTTTAAGGTATTTTACATATGTTAGCAAGTGGCTACAAATGATATTAAAATTCTAGAATTGATGGACTTCTGGAATTTTTAATATAAAGTTAGGGTTTTACTCTGTGCCCAGTTCATAAGACCAATGAGAATTTAACGGTAAAATTAGATTATGAATTCAGGGCCAACAGGAAGGGAAACAAATCACAGGGTGAGTCAAATGCACAGACCTGTATATATACTACATACTTTACCTGCAGAAATAATGAAAAGTGTCACCTGTACCTGTACCACAGGGTATTGCCGATCAATGTGGCAAGACCGCATTTAATACATATATATGGTACATTAGGTTATTAACCTCATACAATCAACACACACAGAAGAGTATGCTATGCACTATCGTAGTGAAGAGACCTGTAAGAGAAACACCAGGTAAAATCTGGTACATTTTCTGTACAAGTCAATAATTGGTCAGATTTTGTCAGTCATATGGTAATGGTAGAATGAGAAGGAAGGGCAGTGACCGGGGGGTCCGGTCATAGAGGGCGCACAGTGTTATTATTTTACCAGGATTTTATAGGCACTGTAGAACGAGGTGCTAAGGTTGTGAGGAGACAGGTAAGCGAGGAGCGAAGTAAATAAAGCAACGATCAACTTTTTATTTATTGATTAAGCCAACTATTTAATATTACTGTTCTGTACTTGTGTCTGTGAGGATTGCAAAAATGATTTTGACCTGGACGTGAGTATTATAACAGATTCACACTCAATTTCCTGCTTTCAATCACTAACCGGTCAGGTGGTTGATTTGGCGAGGCTTTGTCCAATCATCCCAATATGTATGGCGGAAAAGGGCACAGTACTTCTATGTTTGAACTGTAACCAAGAGTCCAACTCCAACCTGGGACAACCTGTTTTACAAACAACAAAATGCGCACCCACTCAGACAATCCATTCATTTGTTTTGACAACTAAATTAATGATTCAGATAAATTCAAGGAAACTGATTTAGGCCAGGTTACTGAGCACTACCTTTTGTTTAAATGTTTTCTATTCATTAATATCCTTGTCAGGCTATTTTATTGAGACTTGGAAAATTAACAAATCAAACCTTGACATGCCAAAGGTCAGATGGTTAGACAACGCAAGTAACCCCAAAATGTGTCTAGCTGGCATGTTTACAAACAAGTACTACAGTACTATATACCGTCTCCAACATATATACACAGTGCTTAAAATTGAGGGTACCCACAGCTTTTTGCCTGGTGCCCTTCCTATTTGCCATAATGCCCTCAAAAAATTCAAAAATTCACTGTGGTGCCCCTTTGAAATATTCCCTTACTTGTAACATTACACTGTTAGAAGTGCTCTTTTAGGTAGTATTTATGCTGTGCCTTTTTTCAATTCTTATTTCAAGGCCTATATATATACCGTATATTGTAAAGAAAATCCACGTTTACTACAAAAGAAGAATCTTTAGGACCCTCGTCAGCAATACTTAACAGTGGAATGAAAAGCACAAAATGTAACACAATGCTGACGATGGTCCCAGGGGAACTAAAAAAATTCCAATATATTTTCTAAAACAATACTCCTTATTTTGTCAATTATGAGTCATATCTTATTTCTCTGCTTCTGACTAATAATATACATACATGTAAATATATATATATGCACTCCATAACACCTTACCCTACAGTACCTCAACTTGAAGCAACTCATCATTGCATCCAACATGTGACGACACACTTCTACGGTACTCTATGTAGGTCAATGCCAACTGCTTCCTCTTCCTGAATGTAACTTTCTGCAGACCAACACTTGTGCAGTTTTTGTTCTGATATTTCAAAGTCTCTGATCATGACAGCTAGTTTCTGTTAATTATGTATGACTTTTTTTGGTATTTTACAGAGTTCTTGTCAGATTTATTTTTTTCACCTATCTACAAGCCCTCAGTTGAGTCGATCCGTGCCCACTCATACAGTACAGTGTAAACCCACATTTCATTTTAATTTTTTTTTTTAAATTTCAGGATATATAAATAAATTGGGGGGGGGGGGGTCAGCCACAAACCAGCACACACAACTATATTTACAAGTTACCCTCGCAGAGCCCCATTTATACACCTGGGTAATGAGAGGCAGTGGAGACTTAGTGCCTTGCCCAAGGACACAGTGTAATGATCTGGCCTGGACTCAAACCTGCAATCCTTACATTGTAAGTCCATTGTCATTTGACCACAATTCCCTCAAAACTCTGTACAGAACTGTTTCATAAAATTCCTTAAATTTCTGGAAATAAGTCCCACTGTTAGAGAAAAAAATCATTACTTTCAACAGTGCTTCACAAATTGTGCCAAAGGTAAATTATTTCCAGACCTTATCTGAGCAGAAGTTTTACCTAGAAGTAAGGTTACTGTGCATTTACAGTATACTATTTGAAATTTTCAAATTCTTTCACACTGCAACATCTCTGTCTGAAATTCACTCTAAATTCAACAAGCACACACCTGTTGTATTGTATTTGACCCAGACTGCCTTACAGTATGCACATCCAATGTCATTGTAATTTTGTATCTATAGTGAATGGCATGGGGTAGAATGTTCAATGGTGCTTGCCATGGAATATAAACATGTTAATACTGCATATATGTAGGACCTTCATTACAGTAAGTTTATTCTGAAATTAAAACTCTTCTGATGTTGAGGATATATCAGTTTATTTACCTTTTTTTTTTTTGGGGGGGGGGGGGGTGTATACTAAACAACCAGTAGAGCCGAGAATTTTTAAGTCCAGATTTGGATTTTGGAAAATTCAAAAGTGTTGCTTTAAGATTTAATGCTAAAGCACCTGTTGTTTTTTTAACCTTTCTTTCACCTTAAACGATGTGTAATTCATTACCTAGGAAGAGATCAAGCAGAGATAAAATATCAAAGAATCATGGTAGTCCCAGAGATGTGCAGTCAAAAGAGCACAATATACTGTAAATAATAAATAATCAAAACTTCTGTCAGACAAACTTGATGACTAAGATGTTTCTCAAATAATGCACACTTCTTTGAACACTGCACTACAAGCAGGCAAGCATTAATATCCAACAAAACTCCATAAAACAGCCACACTAGAGCCTACATTTTATTTTATATTTGAGTAATGTCAATGTTTCTAAATTTTGTTTTTATTTTAGTAGTGCTGACATGACATTTTTTTTTATCATAAATAGATCAGGTTTGATAAAGATATATAAATAAAACAGAAAATAGTTTGCCACTCTCTTAAAACATGTCAAACAAGAAAACCAGCGAGCCAACAGGCTTTACACTCCTTGCCACATTTTATATGATGAAAATTGGAATACAATAGTAAGTACTGCACACTACAAGAGTTTTAAACTTTTGACACTCTCCACAGTTTACAAGTGAACTTTGATACCTTGTGTACACATGAAACACAGGTTCATGCACTCTCTTAATGAAGGCGAGAGCTAAATAACAAGCTGATAAAATCAGCCACATCTGAGGTGTCGCGTAACCGATACCTGTTATACAAAAATTTACAACAAGGAAGCGGACAAAACACATGAATGGAGAGAAACATTCAATCATATAATTGTACGTAAATAAATGGATACTTATGAGTTCTTCTTGGTACAGCGACGAAA
This sequence comes from Apostichopus japonicus, assembly GCF_037975245.1. Classification (NCBI taxonomy): domain Eukaryota; kingdom Metazoa; phylum Echinodermata; class Holothuroidea; order Aspidochirotida; family Stichopodidae; genus Apostichopus; species Apostichopus japonicus. Next base: position 9,361,115 of record NC_092582.1, on the reverse strand, counting down.
AATTACGTGCAGTATACTTCCGGGTGGTAGATCTGGAAGGAGGAATTAGTGGGCGTGGCCTGGGAGAGAGGCGCAGTGCTAAAATGTTTCCAAATGTGTAGTTAGGTACATAGGAAAGTGCAATTGTTGAGTGAGAGACAGGTAAGAGAGTCCGAGCAAAGTACTGTAAATTCATCATGCAAAAATGCATTGTGGTTTCAATCATGAATGTAACATGAGCAGTTTTCTTCAGGAATCTAACGTAATGCATTGTGTGGGTGTACAACATACTTGATCTTAATAGAGTGAAAAGCATGTGACGAACAATAAATTCACAATGACACAGACTGTCCTGAAATGACCATTGACCTCAACAACAGGCTTCTTGTACTAAATGTGATACATCAACAAACTAAATATGACATCTGTCCTTGTTGAAATATTGTGTAAAACATGGTATTCAAAATATGACCCCTGGTGAACTCAAGCGACCATTGCCCTCTGTCCACATTAGGCTTCTTGTACACAAAGTGGTACAATTACTGTATATACCATATTATGCTTAGGAAAGTGCGTTAGTGTAGAGAGACAGACCTGTGATAGGGGACTGAAGTAAATGTTTGGCGTTTATTCACTTCAAATGACCTTTGAACTCCACCAAAAGCAATAATAGGCTCCTCAAATTTGATATGGTACATCTAAAAACCAAATGAGATCTGTCCAAGGTTTCTGTTCTTGCAATATCATGTTTACAACGTTTCACAATTTGACCTCTGATGAACCCAAATGAACTTTGACCTACACCAAAACAACAGGCTTTTGTATTCAATGTGGTTCATATGTAATGAGATCTGTCCAATCTTACCTTCTTGAGATATCTTCTTTACAAGGTTTTCACAATTTGACCCTGGTGACCCAAAATGAACTTTGACCTCCCCAAAAAAACACTTAGCTTCTTGTACTCATAGTGGTCCTCCTACACACCAAGTATGGAATTGATCTGACTTCCCTTCTTCAGATATTGTGTTTACAAGCTGGGCGTCAAAAACGAACACACACACCCACACGTGTATACGCCATCATGAATGCAAAGGTTACGATTATCATCGAAACTAAAAAATATATGAATATTGGCAACTTTCTTGTTTACAAGTTTTTAAGACTTTCAACTTCAGTTGACCTTTGCCCTTAACCAATTTCATTATACTCACTAAGGGACAATCATATACCAAGCATTGTATCAAGTTTAACCAAGCTATAGTTCTTGAGTTTCAGTATATATGTTTACAAGCAGGTGTCTCATACACGAATGTTACCATATTATCTAGATAAGAAATTATCTTGTACAAGATTCAGCATCAATTTTGATCTTTTTTTTTGATAGGTCATGTGCCTAGTAATCGTCAAGTATACTCCAAAAGAAGCTTTGACAACTCAGCTGCAAACAGACCAAGATAAACCAGAAAGCAAGCGCAATGAGAAGATATAAATTAATGACTGTGCACACACTAGATATTCACAAACACAGCCTCTTTAATAGTAAGACCATTTACCTAATTAAGCACCTCAAAGTACACAAATACTGGCCTGTCACATCCTTAACATATGGATAATAGATTCATGCAGTTCCCATGTTATATTACTGATTTGTCATCTGGATGTTAAAGTTACCTACATGCACAAAGCAGCAGTGAGCCATAAGTGGGGAAGAAATACATTAAACTGAACATTACCACCAGTACTAGGAGTGCAAAGCTGAGGGGAGACAGATAAAGAGAAATGAAGGGGATAACATCAATTTAGCAAAATTCTCCTACAACTTAAAGAGGCTCATGTCACTAACCTGTCGATGAAATGGCAAAAGAAAGGTACAACAGAAGTTGAAGCGCTCTACGAAAGACTGCCTCCATTCTCACTTCTCCGACAGTGTGAGGTAAGAACACCTCCACTCTCCACAGAATTAACTTGTCACAGTCTGTATGCTGCTGCTTGTCTAGGCCCACGGTAGCTGCTATAGGTAATCCAACTTCTCCTTCTTGGTCAATCTTCTTGTTGTTTACAAAGACCTGGAAGAAGAGGAAATAACAGCACACTTGTTTACAAAATAACAAAAAACAACATAGAGCTGTGAGCCTCTATTTAAAGCTTCACAAAGTCTCTTCTGATATAAGAAAGGTCATATTTTAAGTGCACAACATATTGCACAGCCTGTTCAATTCCAAGAGGTATCGTTATTCATAGACGGCTCCATGGAAGACATTTGGTGTTGGATAGTTATACAAATTTGTGGAAGATAGCAACTTGAAAGGCACCAAGGGGCAATTTGTATTCAGTAATAGCAGTTTGGTTATATTTTGAAGAATGTAATATATATACTGTTCGTTTATTGTCAACAGCAAGGAAACAATTCTACATCAACTACAGTACGACCACTGAATAGGTTTCAACTCTTTCAGGTAGTGCTAGACGGAGAAAAGCAAGGAAATAACACCTCTATCCCTTCTCCCCCTGTCCCTCCTCTCCTCCACCATACAAAAGGGTTACATATATCCACTGCAAACCTTCATCTAGAAAAGTTGTCCTTCCCAACAAATATCTGGCTTCTACTGACACCTGGTGCGCCCACCCTGTCTTCCGTTCCAACCTGGATACATTAAGTTAAGCTGTTGCCATTGACAGAAATGGGACACAGAAACAGACTTGTAAACTGAAATTATATTACAGAGCATTTTGTGTGCTGTCACTAGACGGATGTACAGTAGATATCCTTTAATCCCAAAGATCTATCAACCATCACATATCACAGCATGGTCACCAGAGCTCTACACGGTCACCGTAACAGATTTAATATGCTGCTGGATGATGGGTCATCGGAGGCAGCCGGTGATTTTCTTTTCCTTGTATTACAATCGACTTTCCTCCGACAGGATTTATTATCAAATTAATACATTCCTATGCTAGACCTACTTTCATGAATTAGTTCCACAGAGTCAATTAGTCATTTTGTGCACTCTATCCCATATGTTTTTTGCTGAAATTAACTATGCGCCCAAAACAAGCACCAGTTAATCAAAAGAGACATACACAGTATCTATAGAGCAACAATGCTGCTGAATCTCAACACTCAGTTATTACAGACTTAGCCAAGTTAGCCTATGTGTTACTGTTGAAAGAAGCAGGCTCAGATGCAAGGGGTGTAACATTTGCTAATTGTTGTCTATAAGATACTTGGAGTGTTTCAATTTTCAGCTCAAAATGTGGACCTTCAGCGCTTCTGCAGAGGGGGCTGTCCTATGGACCCTAACGTAGCAGTAGGTACAGCTCTGGGTCCTAATGGGTGTGATCCATCATGTACTTTTTACAGATCTTCAAAGATTTTGTACAGCGATGTAACATATATCTCAATCTATGTGCTAGTTGTGAATATGTTTCAAAATGGGTCGTCTTCATTAATGAAAGTACGAGAAGAATCACAAGTATAATGTCCAATATATTCCATTTCAGAGACTTGGATACAAGTTTACTGACACTCAAGACTTTTAAAACTCAGTTGCTAAAATGTACTAATAATGAGTGGTCAAAACCATATGATTGCTCAAATAATAATACTAAAAATAATAAATGAGACTTATATAACGCCAAATCAGTAGACAAAAGTCACTGCTCAAGGCGCTTTACAAAGAAAGCAGATTAATTTACAAAAGAACAAGTGAAAAGATGGGGGTCTTAAGTGGACTTTTGAATGTAGAAGTTTAGAGCATGTTCGAATGTGATCTGGTAACTTGTTCCAGAGATAAGAGCCAGAGTATTCAAAGCTTCTGTAACCATAGGTCTTCATACGTCACACTATGTGTGAATTTGGGAATGTGCAGATATTTTGCCCAGAAGTGTACGTCAGGGATTCTTCAAAGGAATTCTCAGTGATTTCAGAGACCACAGCTTGTGAAGTTTCACGGAACTAGAAAGGACTGGTATACAACAGCGCCCTCTGTTGATTTAGGGCATGGCATAAAGCGTAGCAACAGCTACAACTTAATCTGTGTATATGCAGTACAGTGTGTTACACAATCACAGAGTCCACCACCTTTCTCCGTCCTGTCTTCCACATTAATTTTCCACTTCAGCAACCTACTCCAACTCCACCGCCTCCCCTCCCTCCCCAATATCCCAGACTCTATCCATCATAATAATTATCATATTTTACAAACATACTATGTATGTTTTTCCCTCCAGTTTAACAGAAGATGACTATGTACTGAAATATTTAAAGCAGCATTTTGCGTCCTTTTCTATGATTTTTCTCAACCTCACTGACTCCACTATGCCATAACGACATACATAACTAGCTTATCTATTTATATTTTACTTCAAATGGTGGCATAAAAGTCGAAAAAATTGCAACTTTCAACTTTGTTGTTCTCCAAGATATTTTCCGTTGGGAACCCAATAAACCTCGCCCATAATATGAATATTTAAACACTACGAACGTCATTGACAGATACGTAATATAACACCACGCTTGATTTGTGTACAGTCTATATGGCAGTTGTACCAGGGAGTTGCATAACAACTCCTTGGTTGTACCAAGGCAAAGTCTTGAATCTATTTTTAGCAACGGCTCATAACTAAACCTGCATCTCTGATTGGTTGAATTCAAACTAGTGGGTTTGGGAACTGAATGCGATTAATTTTGTATGTGGAATACTCGCCAATTAACGTTTTTGGCAGGGAAAAACTTGGCTAATATCTTAATTTGCTGTTTTGTGATTTGATGCATGTAAAAAACTCGATGGACATGTCCAAAAAGTAGAAAACGGCGATCAAACGCAAAGTGCTCATGAATAAACATACTATTCACTGATTGGTGGAATTCAAACTAGTGGATTTGGAGATATGAAAACTTTGTCGAGGACACTTTTACTCGTTATCGACATAAATCGTTAATTACTCGCTAATTAACGCTCTTGGCAGGGTGAAACTTGGATGGTATCTTAGTTTGCTGTTTTATGATTGATACATCTAAAAAAAATCGATGCACATGTTAAAAAGGTGGAAAAAAGCGACCCAACGCAAAATGCTGCTTTAACATTGTCACACATTGTTGGGAAAGGAAGGACAGATAATATTCAAACACACTCCATATATGAGTTTTATTGACTTTTCACATTGTAGACAGCTGTTTTCAATGTAGCTATGCATACCATACTAGTAAGTACTTATATCTATACTCACTTGCAGGTGCTAATGACAGCAGGTGGAAGTCGGTATATCAAAGCAGCTTGCTGGATTAACTTGGGGATATTTTTTGAACTAATTAATTACTTAATACTAGATTCTCATAACAACTACAGATGTCTTAGGATAGAAAAACACTTGACAGAGCTTATACATGTATTTAAAATATTCATGAGACCATAGAACAGATATATACAAAGATACCGTGCTGATCGCAAAACTGGTGCGTATACATACAAATCAACAGCAGCATATGGGGCAAAATATGGAGCACAATATAAACAATGTCCCAAAGTCAAAGGATACCGTAAGCAACACTAGAGCATTGGGCACATGGAAAATTCCATCACCAAGAAATTTGGACCATAAAACCTAACTTATCAATGGAAGTACCATGATTTTTGCCTATGAAATTCTGTCGCCAAAAATGTACACAGTATTAAAACTCTATGAATAACAAATTCCAAAGGAAGAGGTAGTGGGCAGTTGAGACGGTGGTTATAAAAAACAGGTAAAAGAAGGAGTGAAGCAAATAAAACCGCTGAAACTACTCATGAATTTTCACCCTTCTAAACAGGAAGATAACTAAGGGCCAAAAGCTTTAAGAATAAATACTGTTCTGCATACATTGTCTACAGCGTGTGATTAATTAACAGTCAATGAAACATTCAGATATAGATAATAAAATAATTCCTTACTGCTCATGTAATTGTTCCTTTGGTAGACAGATCTTGGAGCCTTTATTTGATACATACTGTAACTCCCCTATTGAACCTCATCATAATTTGGCAATGCAAATGTAAAAAGCAGCTTTAAAGAGAAGCAAACCAGGTCACTGCCAGAGTAAAACAACAAACACTAGAAACCTGCACACTAATCACACTAATGACAACTAATGAACTCTGGATCTCAGTCACAGCACTGGTTACTATGCTGATTGGAATAGCCAATATATGCTGTTTGCCTGCAGAAAACTTTCAAGGCCAACAACTGTACTTAATCACATAATTTTTAATGCAACTATGATTGGTGAAATAAGAGAAAAGGTCCAGGCATGCTTTCTAGCTCTTTAAGTATAATACCAGTAATACAAAATTACTAATATTCATGCCTAGTAAATTTTCAATTGAAATGCAGCTGCCAAGGTATTTCAATGTACAGCACTATAGATACTAATCATGCAAAGACTTTATACTATTTATTTCTACATTTAATTATACATGATCTGAATAACTAAACTAATATCTTCAAATTCATTTGTGTGCATAAATTTTGCTACAAATTCTATCCAAGAGTCTGAAATGTACAAAATTTATAACATCATGTACGTATCATGTACAATTTGGTAAGCAATAAAAAGTTGTCACACATCATGTAGGTCAAAGTTGAACAATTTGAACTGTATTTCACCCAGTCCAACAAGGAAGCTAGTGATAAAATACTCTTTTGATGCCAATGATGCAGTAATTGACCAGCAAGGAAACCCACTCTCAGTTTATCCCATGATGCAATTGTCATGGTCCATGCATACATGTTCAAGATTCATGGAAACAAATACATAAATATAGGACTGATGGACATCTGTTTAAATGTTCTGCTAGGGAAGAAGCTGCAGCCACTACAAATACATGTACAACAAAATGTAATGGACTAATGGCCCTTAAAGTGTGAGGACAAATGTCTCACATAAACAGTGCTGACTTTCATATGGTTATCCAGTGATCAGAGAGTCCATAGTAGTCCACTGAGGAAATTGGCCACTCAGTGGTCCTATTATATTAATTTTGTTGGATGACAAACTTTCAAATTTGGATAAAATCCATAAACTACAATTTGGTTGGATTTGCAATGATCCAGTGGTTTTACACTGACCGACAAAGGAAAGATATTGCAGGCCTACGAGAAAACATAAACTTTAGTTTACCAGGATCGAACCACGGAGGATGAAATTATATATAAAATTCTATGGAAAGACATTAATGTACATGTACATCAGGGTCAGGGACGTATAATTTTCTTCATAAAATTTAAAATAGTTAAAACCTTGCTAATTAGAAGCATCAATTAATCTCAAACAGGAGCTCCAAAGCCTCCTAATGTAAGCATGAACTGTAGCGTTATCCTTTTTTGGTACTATTGTGTACAACTAATCATATGACCATGATGATACCATGTATAGCCTCTTCTAACAAACACCCAAATTTACAAAAAGAGAGTTATGTACCTTTCTTCCCACCCACATAACTTGTGGCCAAACACAATAAATTGTAAACAAAGCATATCTGTATGTTTTGTGCAGCGCTATTCAGTGTACAAATATAGCGTTTCTGAGAAAAATTCGCTTTTACAACTGTATATAGCTAAACAGCTTATAGCAGTACAGTATGTATAGCTTAACAGATTGAAAGAACTGTCTGGAACTTTTCTAAAACCTGATTGTGAGTTTTAAATTTTATGAAACAAGTACTGTTGTGAACACATTGTTTAACTTGTATTGCTTGACATTTGAGGAAATAACCCGCAGTATTTCAGTCAATATAATGTTACAGACTAGACCGGCATTTGGTGATTGTTTTTTTTTTTATTAAACTTTAAAAATATTTTAATTCTTCTCTATGTTTGCAATGAATACATGAGTATGTTAACTTAACTTGTGTGTGTGTGTGTGTGCGGGTTCGTGTGTGTGCAGTACTCATGGCAAATTTTGAATGGTAGTCCGGTCGTTCAAAACAACAACAAATTTGTTTTGCCAATCAAACTCAGCTGTGGAGGTTGTCCCGCAGACGATTAGTAGCTGACATGAAATTCAGATTGCACTGTAACCAAATAACCCTGCAAATTGGTAACTTGATAACTTGTTACCCCCCCCCCACCCCCCATGCTAGTGTTCTATTCAACAAACCTACTCAGAGTACAGTGTACATATTGGTCATTGTTATTTTCATTGCATGAAATGAGCAGTTACTGTAACAGTAGCTACTAATATCAGTACAATATATTTGTTAGGCAAAGCCACCACTGGTACTGCTGTTACTGCCAATGTACTTCAGTGAATAATTTATCCAGTATCGCATTGCAAAATAGGTAAATTGATATACTAGTGTAAAGATGTATAGCACTATTTGCACCCAGGAACCATAGTATTTTATAAGTTCAGAACCTTCAAAATTACTGCACAAAATTTGAACACTAAGTTATGCCCTGTACTTGATTGATCCTCTTCATGTTAAAAACAAATGCTTAGCCAACATTTTATTTCTTTTAAAATTATTTGTAAAAAAGTTTTGACATAAAATCAGTACTTTTATGAAATATCAACTGATTTAACTTGTACAACTCTTTTCATGACAGGAAGAAATGTCCTTCTTCAGAGAGCTGACAAGACCTAAGTAACAAAATAATGCAGTTAGTGAATCCATCAGCACAGACAAATATTGGTGCTCCTTTGTTTTTTCTTCCTTTATTCCAACCACCCCCCCCACCCCTTTTTAATATGCAATTTTACTTTGTAATTAAAAATCTTCTCCACACTATCCTCAATATAACACATAGACTATGGTGGGATGTGATGAAGAACTGTCAAAAGAACCAGAGCTTTGTAACAACTCTGCTGAGGTCTTATTGCATCCCTTTAAATAATTAAAACTTATATGTCTAGAACAGCCTTAATATTAGATCTAATATCACCAAATGAAAAGCACAAACCTAGGCATAAAAATCAGGTTAAACTGAAAATCAAAGCTAGAGATTACTTTTCTCTGTGTTTTATCTGCATTATAAAGCATCACACATATGTTTTCATTCTTGTTCATTTATGAACAATTGTAACAATTATTATTAAAGTTTACACAAAAGTGCATATACAACAGCACTGCAGCCTGTAGTCCCTAACAATAAACCATTTTTCTTGGCAAAACATTACGTGGTTCTCTGCCTTTCAATAGGATGACTACACAAAATGTTTTCATTATTAAAGAAAGCCTACTTACCAGGTCCTATTGGAAATACCCTGCTGAACACGACAGTAAACCAACATTTAGCAAAAATCACTACAAATTACATATTTAGAAAATAAAACTTTTTTTTCCAGTTACAGGTGATTAAAATCTATGAAGCAGTCACACAATACGGTTTTTCACCTGATATGACAAGAAACACACCCACATTTCAGGATAAGGCTTCTTGCAAATTTGGCAAAAACACATTCAATCATGAAATTGCCGTGGTGATAAGACTTCCTACTGAAGGACACTAACAACTATAGAATGGTATACATATTTGTTAACACAGAAAATTGAGAATAAAATTTGGCCCTACAGTATCTGAATAGAAACCTCAAATCCTAATGCAATTTTCAAGACCACAACCAATTGAGGGGCACCACCTCAAGTTCAACTATTCACAATCTTCTGGAACTTGGGAAGTTGTACAGCCTAGCATGCTAGGCTACTGAGCCTTATAAATAACACTGTAGATGCAACTTGAGGAATTAGGAACAAGTTATGCTACATGGACAATCAGGTTAAATTAAATTCCCAAGAAACATTCTTAAGTCTAAATTTTACTTCTAGGCCTAGACTAAGTTTTCTAACCAGGTAGGCTAGAATGGATAATCACCCCAGGGAAGCCTTCACACATCCTAACTTTGCATCCTTGCTGTGACCACTAATACTAAGTTTCAGTGATTCTCCGCACACTGTACTTACCACTGAGTACTTTCGGCGGAAAACATTTGTTCTGCAGAAAACACCTTTTTTTTCACTTACATGTACACTATAGTTTTCTTCAATTTTAGGATACCAAATCCAGCATTATGAAAATATCGTGAGAAAGTATCAAAGAAAGTCTTTAAGAATGGTTAGATTGAGTTCATTTCAGGAAAGTTAAGCTGCTAATAATTTACCGGAGGCAAGGGTGTATGTAATTAGGGATTAAGTAAGGAAGTACAAGTCGGTGGCTGTCCGGGTGAAAAGGCAAAAGGAGGCCCGTGTAATGAAGGATTAGGTCTAAAGTATTAAAGATGTTTACAATTATATGAAAAAGATACTCCCTAAAGGATGAAACTTAGCGAGACCAAATTGTTACGGCAACTCACCTTTTTCACCTTCACGCCATATCGAAAACTACAAACAAAATAAGGGGCGCTGTTTAACTAAAATTAATTATCACCGCCACTTGTAATAAATCATCATTCCTCTTCTGAAACTAAGCTATCCTATCTAGTCTTGGAGCTAAATTCTCTCCTGCTAGTTAAATTCTGCTCCATCCTCCTAAATCATTTCAATGTCCCCTAATCAGTTCAGTAACCTATTCTGCTCCTGACAAAAACGTTGTTTGCCGCTGACAAATTTGGTGTGCGGAAAGCACCGTTTTGTGTCAGCGGAATGCAGTGGCGGAGCGTCCATATAGTCGGGGGGGAATGCCCCCCCCTGACGGACTCAAATGGACTGCTGGCGCCCTTTGCAGCTTTTTACCACGTTTTACTTATTCGCGATTATTTACTTTTTTATTGCGCTCTCATCTACCTATTGACATTTGTCACATTTTGTTGGCGATGACACCTATTTATTCTTCGTTTATCTGCAAATTAGTAGGCCAGGAAAGGGTCATTTCCGGCGATCTAGGAAGTATCTTTACTCAAAAAATTTCTGTACACTCCGCCCCAACCTGTGGTGGCGCTCCGCTAAGAAAGTGTCGAAAAAAGCGCCCCTACAGACCATTCTCGCCCCCCTTGACCAATACCCCTTGCTCCGCCACTGGCGGAATGTACCGTGTGCGGAGAATAACGGCACCCCTTCTATACTATAAGTACACTTCTAGAACATTAGCTACCAGCAACTCTAGAAATCCGATCAGAGTACTATTATCGATAACTTTAGAACTCTAGTCTAAGTTAGACTTAAGAGTTTGAAGTGTAGCCTAACGTTGGTAATGGTAGCCTAACTTAGTCCGACCCGTAAGCTAGTACTTATAGTACATAAACGTCAGTAGGCTACACGGTCATAACAAACTGACCATTGCACGTAGCCAAGCCAATCTACAAAAATATAATGAACAAGTTATAGACCTACCACTTACCAGTAACGACCGACGCAAAGTATTGAACGATAACTTCAACTACTCTTACTACGGATAAATACAAATGGCAAACATAACGTTGACATTTACATGACAACCTGTAAATATAACTGACCTTCAATTGATAAAACGATAGATACAACCCAAAACTTAACTGCTCTTCCTGTAGTCTTTGACTGTAAACATTACAACTGCTACTGATTAACTCACCACAGTAGTTCTAGTTTGACGCTGTTACGTTTAAGCAGGTCCGAGAGCACGCAACAACACAGACAATTGGTATAGCCAGATCAGACATACATTCAGATCAGAAAGGGGTCATTGGACTATACACTACAGTAAAACTATTATGTAGTGGTGACCTACATAAACAATTCGTTAACGCTATCGTCGAAGGACAACTGGAAAAACTTGGAAGAGGAATTCATGCATGTATATCACACATTTCTGCTTTATCTCTCTAGCGCTCCTTTCTTGATTCCAGTCTCGAATTTTCTTCTACATTAATTGTTTGTATAATTGTATTATTCAATCATAAATATTTCCTGTTGCCGTAACTGCGGGACATGGGAGGGAAAGGGGGAGGGGTGAGGGGGCAATGGGAAGTGAATATGAACAAGTCAACTGATATTATAGTGTTAATCATCATCAATTCACAACGGAAACCACGCAAACTTCTTGATGGGGATCGATCGATAAGATCTGACAATGTTTATAACAAATACAAGCAAATACCATTTGTTTGTTTGTTTGTTTTATTCGCACTCAGATTGTTCAAAATAAAAGAAATATTACAAAGACATAATAGACAAAAAGGACGGAATTGAAAAGAACAAAAAGAGTAACAGGAGCTAAACCCATTGGGCTGACAGAACGTCGGCCCATTTCCAATGGGGCCCCATAAAATGATATGATAGCACTCAAATATAATAATCTCCAAAGAGATGACTGTAGGTACCCTTACCGTTTATTAAATTAAGTTTGATATTCTACATACCATCAGTATAGACAACTCCTTTCTTTTTATGTTGCTTTGACCCTGCTAATTATTCTCGACCCAAACGAAAAACTACCATTGGCACCTGCCTTATACCGAACTATCTGGATTTCATACCTCACACACGTCACAACTCTGGTCTTTAATAATGCTGTAATATATAAAGTCATGATACTGATATAAAAGTACGTGGTGATATTTCAAAAAAGGACAAGGTGATAACAAAATACAAGATGATAGTATAAAACACACTATGATAATGTAATACAAGATTAATAGTGGTTCTTTTTACCACTTTTTTAACCACAAATTGTTACCGCACTTTCCTTTTCGTACGATAGCAGCCAGTCTGCGAAAAGGACCACAACTTACGATGATAATGTAAAGAATACGATGTTGATATGAAAGTAGTCGATGATAATGTAAGCCTTGAGCACACGATGATGATGATGATGATGATGATGATGATGATGATGATGATGATGATGACGACGACGACGACGACGACGACGACGACGACGACAACGACGACGACGATGATGATGATGATATGATATAAAAGTATACGTTGATAATGTAGATGATGACAAGATGATTTGTTATGCGTTTGACCTTCTGACAAAGAGTAGTCGCACGTGCCGTTTCACAGGATCGCAGCGATCCTGCCCGAAAAGAACCAGGGCTAGTGAAGATAATGTAGGTAATAGGCCTATAGTGGAACTCGATGATAGGCCTACTGCCCACGATCATGAAAAATCCGACAGATTGTGCATATAAATTACATGATAGGTATTCATTATCATTTGATGCGGCCGAGATTATTGACTATAAAATGAAATATAAAAATTCTGGTATAGAGCTTCGGGTATAGTATAGTAACTAAATGCATTTGAAATGTTCCTTGTTTCGGGAGGGATAAAATACAAGATATTATCATGCTCAATGTTAGGTAAAACTGTCCTACAATTAGTGTAAAATCATGGTAAATTGAGGTAAAACTAAGGTAAAAGCGTAGTAAATCTACGGTAAAATTGGGGTAAAAGTATGGTAAATTGAGGTAAAACTAAGGTAAAAGCGTGGTATATCTATGGTAAAATTGGGGTAAAAGAACGGTAAAACTGTGGTAAATTTGGGGTAAAAGTGTAGTAAATGCGTGGTCAATCTAGGGTAAAATTGAGGTGAAAGAACGGTAAACTGTGGTAAAAGCGTGGTAAAATATGGTAAATTGAGGTAAAACTAAGGAAAAAGCGTGGTAAATATACCGTAAAATTGGGGTAAAAGAACGGTAAAACTGTGGTAAATTTGGGGTAAAAGCGTAGTAAAAGTGTAGTAAAAGCGCGGTAAAAGTATGGTAACACCGTGGTAAATTGCGGTAAAATTGGGGTAAAAGTGAGGTAAAACCATGGTAAATTTGTGGTAATTTACTGCGGTAAACCTCGGTTTACCGCGTCCATAGGGCCAAAACACCGCGGTAATGTACAACAAATTTACCGCGTTTTTACCCCGGTTTTACCGGGGTAAAAGTGTGGTATGTTACCGCGGTAAATTTGAGGTAAATTTTTTCCTGGGTATCGACATAATAGAAATATAGAGGGAAGATAACAACACCTTAAAACTGATTTGTATCTTACGATAATAAGCGCAAGTTTAAGGGGAGAGAGAAGTAAGGTAGAGTTTTCATGGAAGAGGATTTTTGTGTGAACAGGCTCCCATATATATATCATACGACGGTCCTCAAACAATGCGACTCATCAGCTGGACGCGCAAACAGGCTATTATATGAACAGTAAATACTGAAATAATAACTACGTAAACAATGACCACGTGTGAAGGAACGGCTAAACCATAGGTCTCTTCTGGTAGGAATTGATTCCTCAGTTTCTCACACTACATTGTAAATACCAAGAAATTAAGAAATTGATTTTTTAACCATTACCTAAGCTTAACCCTTCCATAACTGCATGTAAGATTCCTGATTAGCAATTTTCTTGCCAACGTGACGCACGGTGTTAGGAGCTCGTTGGAAAGTTCTCATCTTAACTTTTGATTGGCTTTTTGGGGCAATTTCCTAGTAAATAGCAATATCTATTAATTCTATAAATTACTACACATAAACAATATCACATTATAGCATCCCTCACTGATCTGGCAGGTCAAGTATTTTTACACAAATGTTGGGGACTTTGTTCAGATTTGAATTGTTGCTACATGTAGAATCTGCCATATCCGTTGAAATTCATCATTATTTAATCGTAATTTTCATACTATTTGAGAGCAGAAGAGAGTAAATCATCGCAAAATTAATTTCAGAACCACATCTCTTTAATGAAGCCCATGCAATACATTTTAACACAATAACTAGGAGAGCAAGCCCCTAACCGAATGTGCCACTCGCCCGCCGCTGAGTCACCTCGCCTCATTATACTCCATCAATTCTTCCAAAGTAGAGACAGTTATTTTTGTCTCGTGAAGGATAACGGGTTCTTGCCGTCGTATTTCCCCCATCCTGATCACCTAAAGTAGGTTAATTATAAGCAGATAGCGATATGGCATGTAGGTATTGCGTCTACTTCGATCACATACATCTGAACCGGAAACGGAAAAAACAAGGCCCCTGTTTATGCATATTTAATGTCTGCATTAATTGATGTAATGCGGACATTAAATCGTGAATTACAGCACGGTAACGACCTGGTTGCAGGATTGATGGCGTGCTTCCTCAATTTCTTTCTTGTCAAACGATTTAACGTTCATTTACAGCACTGCTATACGTGTAATTACCATATCTGGGTAGATTATTATATTAGTAATTTGAATACAGGATACATTTTAGAGTTCTGTGGCAGGCTTATGAATCTTCTTGAAGATAAAAAAAAAATGACAGTCTGAAGCATTTTTGGCAAAACATAATAGCTAAATATCTTCTTTCTTTTATTTCGCTAGTAAAGGATCATTGACGGATTTTCGTTTGTCAAGCTTCTGCAGTCTTAAACTAATCAAAACTTCATTTTGCTGACTCATAATAGATATAATTACATTTCTTTATGTTAACATCATACAATGAATTTAATAAGAATTGAAAAAACAACATCACACAACACAAAAATAATAAATAAAAAAATAAAAAATTACTAAGCCATCAAATAATGTCCTGCCTTTCTTACTCTTTTTGCGTTCCATGCAGAAGTAAATAGTCGGTATCGAAATCGTTCAGACACGTCATTTAAAAATGGCTGCGTCCATACGCAAGATGAAACTTCCCCTGTTGTGTGTATCTTTGCTCGTTTTACTGCTTCACTGTCAGGTAAACGGCCACGATGGACACGACCATCATGGGCACGACCATCATGGACATAGTCACGACCACCATGGACATAGTCACGACCACAATGACCATCACCATCACGCAGAGGAACACCACGGAGAAGAACCCCACCATCATGACCACAGCCACGAACACACACGCAAGCATACGGAAGAACCAGTTGTCAAAGATTTGTACCGTGTCTGGTATGAGGCTATCGGTGCTACAGTACTAATCAGTGCTGCTCCATTTCTAATCCTCTTTATTATTCCATTAGATAAAGACAAACCAGGCCAAGAAAAATTACTTAAGGTGTTGCTTAGTTTTGCTTCAGGTGGTTTACTGGGAGATGCCTTCCTTCATCTTATTCCACACGCCATCTCCCCACATGCCATTGGTGAAGATCACAGCCATGAGCACGAACATGATCACGAACATGAACATGAACACAGTCATGGGCATGGGCATGATCACTCGAGAGATATAATGGTTGGTAAGTAACCCATATTTAGTTACTTACTATTGGCAAGGCCACATCACTGACTGAGACTGAAATGCTAAACTGACTAAGTTTTACCAACAGGCAGAGGAAGCCTACTTTGAAGCTGGACGTTCATATTAACTTATTGAAGGAAAATTCCTTTGTTAATAATGTGATGGTTTATATGAGTGATAAAAGAGAGTTTTGAATAATAAAACTTGCTTCAAAGTCTAATAATCATTTTTCAACATATTGTATTGAGTAATGTAATATAAGCTGCACTACAACCTCAGTAATGATCAGTAAAGAAATATATTGAAACACCTCAGAAATACCAGTCTCTTAATCAACTTAAATTTTCTGTTATATATTCAAATGTTATCAATCATAGGTAAGGGAAAATGAAAGACTGAGTTGTGGTGAATACATTTGTTAATGTTTGTTTAGACCATTTCAATATCTCTCTCATTCATGGTTAAGTGGAAGACATGGTTTGCATCACTTTGTTAATGAGTTTTCATGTTTAAACAATATCGTGCAAATTGAAGTTTTAGGGATTAAATTTCCACTCACCATAGTGATAACAATTAAACCAAGACTTTGAAAGTACACAGTTTATTTATATGGTACACTATAAATAGTGTACCAATCTTATCACCACATTTATCTTCTATCATATTACAGGCCTGTATGTTCTGTCTGGTATTATTTTATTTCTTGCTGTTGAGAAGTTTGTGAGACATGTCAAAGGAGAACATGGTCACAGCCATGGTGACCACGGACAAAAGTCAGAAAAAAATAACCAGGAGAAGAACAAGAAAGGAACAGAGGGGACAGAAATCAGAAACAGGAAAAAGGGAGACAAGAAACCTGGAAACAAAGCAGCAGAACATGATCAAAATGGTATAAGTCTTTTTGTTTTAAGGAATTCTTAAGGCAACATTTTGATTTCATTTTGGTTAACTTTTAGGTAAAATAGTATCAAAATATCACAACGAAAATGTATTGCAGCCTGTGAGATTTACTGCTAAGGAAAATAATGATTTGTTTTATTGTAACATGCCCTAGGAATCTCATTGGTGATTGATTTCTAGTTTGACTTTCTCGATAGCTAACACCAGCTTACAAAGATACCCTTGCTTAAAATATAACATTTCACAATTTAGTACACCTACAGTATTCAGTATGGTAAAGTAATGATGCATACAGTACCATGCTGTTTCAATGGAGCGTGTGGTGACGCCGGTATGAGAGAACCACAAGAAAATACAATAACACTGAGGTAGCCGGTTTAAGCGCACGTCTTTTCAAGAGGATAACTGTAAGGCAAGTGTGAGATATATAGAAGAATGAATGAAGCCTGGTGACGTATATCACCAAAGCGTAGGCTGGGAGCTTCAGCCGTTTGGTGTGATGACAAACAATTAATATGAAACTATAATCTACTACAGAGCGCAGACTAGAAAGAAGTGTTAGTAGATATACAAGGGAAACTGAATTGTTTTAGTTAATGGTCAAGTGCTGTGAACCTTAAGATTGAAGATTTCATGGGTATCCTTTCATTGATCTGTTCTTATTTCTTTCTTACAGAAGAAGGGATCAAAGTGGCAGGATTCTTGAACTTGGCTGCAGATTGTATGCACAATTTTACAGATGGTCTTGCTATCGGTGCTTCCTTCCTGGTCGGACGTCCTTTAGGCATTGTGACAACAATCACTATATTACTTCATGAGGTCCCGCATGAAATAGGAGACTTTGCCATTCTAGTGCAATCTGGTTGTAGCAAACGCAAGGTAAGAATGAAGTGCACTGATTTAAGAGCAAACCTACTTTTAAGAGACAGGTATTTAAGGAAAGTTAAGTTCCATGGCCTACATAAATTTGGTGATTAAGAGCAAAACCTACTTTTAAGAGACATGCAGGTATAGGGAAAGTTAAGTTCCATGGCCTACATAAATTTATTGTGGCACAAGCAAATAATGTACAAACTTGGTAACTAAGCAGAAACAACTGATCCAAAAAAGAACAGTAGGTATAAAATGAAGAGTGGATGCCAAGCCATCAAACGTGTGATGATTTAGGTTGACATATTTTAGAAGTGAATATCTGGGAAAGCGAAAAAACTCAAAATGGCAAGGTTGTCTGCTCTCGCAATTTAATTTAATTCAGAATATGACATACATGCCAGCAATTTCAATAGATGGTTTTTTTCCTTTTCTGTACACTTTCACCAGGCAATGTACTTGCAGTTACTGACAGCAGTTGGAGCACTAGCTGGCTGTATATTTGCCCTGCTAACAGAAGGCAGTGGGGATTCTAATACTTGGATTCTACCTTTAACTGCTGGAGGGTTCATCTACATCGCTACGGTAACTGTCATTCCAGAATTACTAGAGGATTCTAAACTGGGGCAATCGATACTTGAAATCTTGGGTTTACTATCCGGTGTGGGTCTGATGGTTGTCATCGCTGCCTACGAATGATGATTATCGAAAATAATATTCTACATCGATGATTGATGATTTATGTTAGATTATAATTAACTCCTCAGATTTTAGTTTAAGCTTTTTGTCATATGCATGGCTCTCTTTCTCAGTATCTTGGGTGAATGATTGGTATGTTGGCTTGTTGGTTCTATCAGAGTTTTGTACAAAATATATGAAGTAGCAAAGAACAATTTCCAGGAAAAAATACTTACAAGGGCACTTTGGTTAAAGGCATTTAAGACTCGCCCCAAACCATATGCGGCCATCTGATTAAGTTAACTTTCTGTAGCTTGCAAGTGACGTTTTGTTTGTGTCGCTACGAAATGCAGACAGTACAGTAATGAAACGTGATACCTTGTTATCTTTAGCTGGACCTGAGATGTCCATCGCTGTATTGTTTGTACACTGTGCTGTGGGTTTGACCGCAGCTGTATGTACTGACTGTACACTAGTGTCTAATTACCGATGGTAGCAAGCTGTGTGTGTGTATTTTCTGGGATCCATGGTGGTGCCTAACACTTCTGTTACACCTCATTCGAAACTAGGTCAGAGAACCGGCATCAGACGTTTCTTTTTGCGCGAGTCTTCACACACTTTCATTGCTTTCATTTCTGTAGTCAATAACCCATGTCCAGGGTGTACTGTGTGCAATGGAGTTGCAGACAACAGAGGTGAACAGCTGTTTTTTGAGAAACAATTGTATTGTACTTAATCAATCATTATCTTTGCCCATGCAATGAGCAGAGATTCTGATTCCTTAGTAACCTGTCGCAAAATTACTACACTCTGTGATCTGTCTGCTGGTTGCAATGAAGTCACAACAATGGTAAAAAACACTTCACAAAACTTTATCACTTGTTTCAAATTGAAGCAAATATGAATTGAAAGACATTAGAAGAGTCTAAAAGAAATGGATAAAACTAGTATGGGATTTGATTACTCCTTGAATTGTGAATCCTTCATACTCTAAAAGGTGTATCATTCTGCACAGTTCTTCTTGTATTTGCCCTGGCAAGGTAAACAAATTTCCTTGCAAAAGATTTGCAATAAAGGTACAAACTTCTGTTGTTCTTGCTCTGTGTAAAAAAAAATTGCTACATTAGAATTTGGAAAACCTGAACCAGCTGTCATGGCTTTTTAGGAAAAGTTGTTTATATCACAAAGGTTTTGGGATTTTTCTTTTGTAGTTATCTCTGCATAGGAAGGATAAAATTTATACCAAATTAGTGTCACAATTTAGCTGTAAAGTTGCAAAGAAGTGAGAGTAGGAAAACATTAGTACATCACATTGTCTTTAACAGTTTTAAGTCAGCCATAATCTTGCTTTTTATTCCAAGAGTAAGTGCTGACTGGCAAGAGCTTTTTTTGAAGAATTAATAAGCCCACATAGTAAAAGTGCACTACTTCTAAATTCTTACTCAATTGTTTAATCATTTCCTGTTTTCACTGAGCTTGGCAGATTGATAAATGATGTCCAGTTTAGTTGTTCAGTTTTGTGCTTTTGTTTCTAATCTTACAAAATATGGACAAAACATGTGACTTATAGACACTTTCATATGAAGCAACAACGAATAGTATTTACATTTATGGAAGTTTGTCTTTTAGAACCCATTTTATCATTCAAAAACAGCCGCAAAGAGTAATATCACTTTGTCTCATGGACAACTTGTAAGATTCCTTATTGATGAGTACTGACTTTTGGAGTGGGTCAAGATCTTGGAAAGGTTCAAAAGCTATCATAGATGCACAATGGATTTGTTCTTGCATGGATTACCTTTCTAGTGGGTAGGCAAGCTACAAGTATTCATTTGAGCGGCGATAGTTGCAATACGAAATGTGTTTTTTAAATTTCAATATTATACTTCATATTCTATATGTCTTTTGTTACCAGAACAAATGTTACTCTTCACTTGCAACTTTCTTTAAAAGCTTCAATAAAAATAAATGTTCCATGTTTTATTTAAATTAGTAAATAAATTAATTATGGTACCTTAGTTTCATCGTACATAGTAACTTTTATGAAGAGGTTTAATAGTTTAATATCTTGAATATTTCTAATTGATACAGGGCTGACCAGAACTTGTATTGAATACTAAATACAAGATCAACTTTGATATCTGATTTACAGATATCTTGTTCATAGGTATTAACAGTATACATGCATGGATTTCATGTTTCATCGATTATCATAGATGTTATGGATATCTCATGATAGAGGTCATGGAGATCATGTCCATGAAAGTTATGGATATCTTGTCACATGGATATGATGCTCATGGATTCATGGATACCATGTTACAAGGATATTACAAATATCTCATTGATAGCTGTCATGGAGCTCAAGCTCATGAATGACATGGATATCTTGTTTCATGGATATTATGCTTGTGGACTTGTGGATACCTTGTTAAAAAGATATTAAGGATATCTCATTGATAGATGTCATGGAGATCATGTTCATGAATATCATGGATAACTTGTTGCATGGATATTATGTTGGATAGATTTGTGGATACCTTATAACAAGGATATTACGGATACCTCATTGATAGATGTCATGAAAATCTTCTTACATGGATAACATGTTACATGGATATTATGCTCATGGACATCATTGATACCTCCTTACAAGAATTTAACATATATCATGTTACATTATTTTCATGGGACATTTTAATCATGGGTAGGGCTTTCATTTTTCTTAAGTGCATAAGTGGGACATATCCTTAGTTTAATGATATGGTCTAAACAATGTTATATCTAAAGTTACTCACGCATTAAAATTAGTGAAATAGCTACATCAACTTACTTGTTTATTCATTAGCTTCATCAATGTACATGTTGATACATTATACAGTAGCTACATCAACATACTTGTTGATGCATGATACATTAGCTACATCAACATTCTTGTTGATACATGGTACATTAGCTACAAGAAGGTATTTATTGATACTAAAAACATGATACAAGAGCTACATCCTACTTGTTGCAAACTATGTAGCAGAGCAATTATGGCCAAGCAATCATGTTTGTGTATAGGACAAGAAGATTATGATCATGCTTCATTTGACTTGGTTGTCATGGCTTTATCATTTGACATGGTTGTCATGGCTTTATCATTTGACATGGTTGTCATGGCTTTGTAATTTGACATGGTTGTCATGGCTTTGTAATTTGACATGATTGTCATGGCTTTATCATTTGACATGGTTGTCAAGGCTTTGTAATTTGACATGGTTGTCATGGCTTTATCATTTGACATGGTTGTCAAGGCTTTGTAATTTGACATGGTTGTCATGGCTTTATCATTTGACATGGTTGTCATGGCTTTGTAATTTGACATGGTTGTCATGGCTTTATCATTTGACATGGTTGTCATGGCTTTATCATTTGACATGGTTGTCATGGCTTTATCATTTGACATGGTTGTCATGGCTTTATCATTTGACATGGTTGTCATGGCATTATCATTTGACATGGTTGTCATGGCTTTATCATTTGACATGGTTGTCAAGGCTTTGTAATTTGACATGGTTGTCATGGCATTATCATTTGACATGGTTGTCATGGCTTTATCATTTGACATGGTTGTCATGGCTTTATCATTTGACATGGTTGTCATGGCTTTATCATTTGACATGGTTGTCATGGCTTTATCATGTGACATGGTTGTCATGGCTTTGTAATTTGACATGGTTGTCATGGCTTTATCATTTGACATGGTTGTCATGGCTTATCATTTGACATGGTTGTCATGGCTTTGTAATTTGACATGGTTGTCATGGCTTTATCATTTGACATGGTTGTCATGGCTTTGTAATTTGACATGGTTGTCATGGCTTTATCATTTGACATGGTTGTCATGGCTTATCATTTGACATGGTTGTCATGGCTTTGTAATTTGACATGGTTGTCATGGCTTTATCATTTGACATGGATATTATGAAGTTTCATAAGTGAAGCAACATTATTGAAGGAATAAGGAAGATGATGATTCTTCTTCTTCCTTTTCTATGTTTGTTTTGTTACGGTCTGTTTTTCTAAGCTTAAAAATCCAAGAACAACGATGAGAGGTAATACAGCTATTTATATTTTATTTTGAAATGATTATCATGTTTTTGATATCATTATTTCTTTTTGGACAACGTTTATTCATTTTCCTTTGTAAAACGTTTGTCTGATGTAACATTGGATAGCTTGCATGCATTAAAAATGTGGATCACGAGAAATAACAATTTCACTGTTTTTTTTTGTCTTCACAAACTTTATAATTGACAGAAGTTTAGATGTTATAGGTGTTAAGATATTACAAACATAAGTTTGTCGATCTGATTCATACCAACAGTACACAAAAAGGGCCACATGATAACAGAAAAAATACAATAAAATAGTCAATTGTTGCATAGCAAGCAATATCTGGACGGCTAGATGTTTTATAATGACTGCCCCATAATCAGAGGAATTGAAGATAGTTTAGTTAAGTAGAAACAAAGGATCAGGAGGGACACTTAAGTCCCCATCAAGGATCATATAGGAGAGGGAAGAAACTGAGACACAAAAAATCAGACCCGATTACAATGCTTTAAAGGCCTTGTCCAAAGCATTCTTCAACCCATTCACACTACGTACTTGCAAGTACAACTTCCTTAGGCAAACCATTCCACTCATTCACAACCCTACCAAAAAAAAGGTTTATGCCGAATGTTAAATCTTCTTTGTAAGAAGAGATATTATACCAAACATGTCAAAATAATGAGCAAGTAAGGCCTGTGTAATTTTAAGATTACAAGTTTTTATCAAGCTATAAAGTAATTTTTCACATCCTTGTTGTAGTTTAATGCACATTACTAAGTGAAACGTTGAACCCTCCCAGCAGTAGTTTGGCAGGTGCAGTGGGAATCGGGAATGGTTTACTCTTTCTCTTCCCTGAGTAGATTGGCAAGCAGCGAAGCAGTAAATCGCTAACACATTGTGTGTGTGTGCAAGTAAATGCTGGTTCATCGCTCTTACAGAAAAATGTTTTTGCGTGTTTATTATCCTTGTTTGTCATTAATGAATAGTCAATTCCGTAAGTTTGATGTAGGGGCCAATGGTCTAGGATGAGTACTCTTATGGTTAATACAAACCCCTCCTCCCCTCCCCATCTCTCACGTACATCATTGATACAACCATAAAATATGGTGCCACTACGCACTATGGGGACAACCCCAACCTAAACAAATATGAGAGGGCGCACCACCGATAAAGGCTACAGCTAGCGGAAGGCTAGCGTAGTCTAAACGAGAGAAAAGCACCGGCGTGCACCTTAGAACAATATAGGTAAAACAAGATCAGATGTGTACCTACTTCCATGCACCTCCTTACAACTTAAGTTAGTTAATCCACAGTACCGTCTAAAGCTATTATTTAGTATTCTTCCTCTCCATTCTTCGAAGTATTCTCTAGCATAATGGTAAGTAGTCCAAAGGGCAAATCGCATTTGCTCACTTGAGCTAAGTATAAACTGGTTTTGTAGGCTATGCTTTACAATACATTGATACCTATTGCGCGATAATATAGAGATGGACTTGAGGACAGTAGTCCATATTTTGTGGTTATTGATGGTTATAAATCTGTAGCCTATACTTAACTAGCCAGATCAGTGTGTCACTGTCAAGTGTCAGGTTGGCAAGCTAGGCCTAGTACGTTATTGACTGCATATGCCAAGGCAATGGAGAACAGGAACTAGCCAGTCAGATGGATAGCGGGCCACTACTGCTTGGCCGGCCCGCTAGGTGATTGACATGTTTTCCTATTTGACTGGAAGCCGGATCAATAATGTGTACTGTTCACCTAATTCATTCAGTTGGCGTTCTTTAATTTGGCAACCCAAAAAAATTTCTTATTTAATTGACTGCCAGGTGAATAGGCACAACCTTATTTTAAACTTTGAGATACCTGTGAGTACTTGTTAACAAAATGAGGATTGCAATTTAAAGCAAAAAGATTTTGACTTGTTCATAATCTCTTCTGATTGAAGTTATTGATTTGTTTCTTCCAGCTGTTTTACTCTTTCTTCAAGTCACTGGTTGGGAAAGATGTGGTGGTGGAGCTAAAAAATGACTTAAGGTATGTAACAATTTCTTTCAATCAAAGAGATATTATCAACCTCTTCAGCTGTATGTTTATATCTAAAGCTTCTAAAGTTAGAATGCTTGAAATGTCACAGTCCTGGTGGAATTAACCAGCAACGTACTTTACTTTAATTTGGTTGTTATTCATTATAGTATTATTTTTGTTTGTTTGGTAGTATCTGTGGTACTCTGCATTCGGTGGATCAGTTTCTGAACATCAAGCTGACAGAAATCACTGTGACAGATCCCGATAAATACCCTCATATGGTAAGAATAATAGTTTTATTTTTCCTCTACAAGCCCTCTTTCAAGATTCATGTTGAAAAGATATTTTGAGGAGGATACCGTCACCTTGGAAACTAACATTTTGCATAAACATACGCACCTTAAACACCTGGTTGGTCTGTTAAATGGAGCATATTATTTTGTGCACCTGAGTCATTTTTACCGCACGTGTAAGAAAGTGAGAATTATAAATGTGTAATAATTTCAAATGGAATGTTTTCCATCATTTCAACCCATAATGTAAATTATTGTAATTTAATTAAGAAATGTACTTAACATCTCAAATTTATACAAAAGATAAGTTAGATAACATAGATAATAAACTACTCATTTTTGTGTTCCTTAATTGTGGACTTCTTTTGTATTTCATTTGCAGTTGTCAGTCAAAAACTGTTTCATCAGAGGTTCTGTGGTGAGATATGTACAACTACCTGCAGATGAATGCGACACCCAACTTCTCCAGGATGCGGCAAGGAAAGAGGCAGCCCAGAGCAAGCAGTGAACAAAAGTATTGTGGTTGACATTCATCACAGGAAAGTTAAGCCTCATTGGCAACAAAAACTATGTAGAGAGAACTATATACAGCATACCAGACCAGACGGTGGTGTACTCCAGGTACAGTTTGTACACAGAGATACAATTACAAATACCTAAGAGATATCAAGATCAGTTTCTCGTTGCAACCAAAGTGAGTTGCAGACTTGGATGAAGTGAGCTCTGCAGAGACTTCTCAAAACTGATGGAGTGACAAGTAAAAGGTTGACTGGATTTCATAGAGAGGTTTGAAATGTTTGTACCTGGACTTTCAAGAAATCATTTTATTCTCAGTTCGGTACTTCATGATAAAAGAAGATGAAGACTTATTTTGATTTAACAGAACTTTTGCAAAGTATGCCAAATAAATACAGCATGGTAGTTGATGGTATATCCAGTAAATATTCCTCCTATCCAGAAAAATTACCTTCTACCTTACAACTTTTCCCTGTGTAACCAAATAATCAGGTGATGAAGCCAGGGGCACAGGTGGAATGTGCCCTCCCAGTGTTGTGGAAAGCTTCAAAATGGCTATTGAACATACACACAAAAATTTGTCCCTTTTTGGTGAAAAAGAACCCTTTGCCACTTAAAATTAAAAGTTCCCCACTGTTGAAACATTTAGAATACTAGAATTTGTGCTGCAAAGTATGCAGGGAGTCCATCTGCTCAGAAATTTTGAGGTGGCTTTGTGGTTGCCCTCAATTCTAAGTCACATGTCCAAGTGCTCATTAAAGTTTATTACAACCCCCCCCCATCCAAGATTGCATCCACATCCACCATCTCTGCAAGTATGTCAAATTACTAAGCAACTAATGGTGCTCTGTGAATTCTATAAAATTGCAGTAAAAATAGCACTAGGAAATGTTACAGGCTGGAAGGGATAACTATATCCTGGGCTTCTTGATTTTGATGATGTCCATACAGCACAAAACATCATCAATGGGACATGGTTTATTAGATACAAAAATTACAGCCATTAGCTGGTAAACCCTTCAGGACCATCAAATGTATAGTGAAGATTTTTTGAAACTTAGTGACCAGTGAAATGAAGACTGAATGAAACACATCTTTTGATTTTGGGTATAATTTGTCCTCTAATTTGTGGTTCATCCATCTTTTTGTACTATATTGAAAATACATCAGTGAAAATGTACAATATTTTATTTCATAGTATCATTTTCTTATCTCTTTGTGTTATGGCTTTTACAGATCATCTCAATTAATGCTCGATTGATAGAGGTACAAGAAAGTGTGCAATGTTTTAAAGAGTGTTACTTTACGTAGTGTCGGATTACTATACATCCTGATTAATCATGTTTGTCCCATTTTTGCAACACAGTATATTTTCTTGCCAGCAAACTAAATTGAGGTTTTTGCGACGTTAATAAATAAGACTGTTTCTTACGATACGCAAACTAAAGGAAGTGCACATGAGGTTCACATCATTGAGCATGATATCACCGTTTTCAATACAAATATAATTGATGCTTGCATATTAGCACCACAAGCTTAGTGGAAAAAGCAATGTAGCACTCTTTAAAATCCAAAAGTTTCCTTAAGGGGAAGGAACAGATATCAGGATACGAACCAAATGACAGGGTTCAAGAATCCCAAGAAAAACGATTAAAATGTTTGAAATAATTTGAAGAAGATTTATTACAATCACATTGCATAATTATTAGATCACGTTTCATTGATTAAATTACACACATCCTGTATACTTAACAACAATGTTTGGAGATGTGATTCCAGCAACAAGTGATAAAAGCCATCCCACTTATATGACAAGATGCCATTTATCACTGCTGAAATTAAAGCACACCCATAAAAGTATTATAGCTTCTCAACCTTTTAGCCAAGATGATGTGTAAACAGTACACAGTAGATTGTTCACAAAAAAGTATTATTAAAGAGGACATGACATGGTTTTCAATTCAGCCTAGAAATTGCTTAAATATTGCGAAAACAATGTAAATAGTTAAGTCTCATGCAGAAATCCTTCAAAATGATTCAGAAATGGAAGAAAATATTCAGGCAAATTCAGTCCGAAACTGCGAGAAAGCAAAACAGCCAATCACATGTGGATGTGAGATCTTTCCAGTTACATACAAGTGTCAAGTAAAGGAAACAACATGAGGCTTTGAAATGTTAAATAAATGTAGAAATGTTATATATAGAACATAATTAAATAATAACTTAACTGTCGTTTCACATCTTAAGTTTGAAAAACTAATAATAAAATAAACTCACAGCTGGTTATCTGGGAAGCATGAAAGGTTGTTCTAAGAGACTTTAAAACAGCATTATGGGACACCTCTTTTACAGGAAGATTTAACACATGTTCAACCATACAGTAGCGTGAAATTATCAATTCAGTATGACACAGGAGTGCTCTCAGAATGTTTGTAGTACCCACACACTTCCCCAATCACTTGGTAATAAGATGAACGAAATAACTTGGGGGGGGGGGGGAGAGGGGACGATCCCAAATGCTAAACCATTTGCTCCTCAAGTCCTCTCCCTACTTCTACAACCCCAGTTGTGATGAGGAGCTCTGTTTATCCCACTACAGAAGGTGGAAACAGGCTTTTAATGTAAGACAACCCTGTGCTTTGGAATAATGCAAGTTTCTACAGCCACACAATTGACCTAAGAGACGGTGGTTTAAGATCTACTACCAATCTCTGAAACGCTTTGCTCCCAGCCAGATCATGGACAAAGTTTGCATAATATATTCATTGACAAAGATTTTCAAATATATCTGTGAGCTGTGAGTATGAAGAACCCTTTTTTTCTTGTTTGCTTTTCAATAAATTGACAGATTTGAAATAATGGGAAAACAAATCCTAAAGTGTTTGGTAAATTGATCAATTCAAAGGAGAAAAGTATGACAGAAAAACTTTTCACAAAGCTGCATTTTTGGAATAGATTTGAATTTAATCAGGAGGACGTCTGCTCTTCCTCCGGGGTTACTTCGATAGATTCTTCTGAAAGAGATCTCTTAACTGACTCTCCCTTCGCTGCAAGTATTTTTTCTATGTTCCTAAAGGGAATGGAAGCAAAAAGACATTATTTAAAATAGTTTCTGTCAGTGTCAGTCGTTAATGCAACTTTGTGTGAATACCGACTATTAAAATGAAAAATTCCTTTTAAAAACCGAAAGTTGTTTTATATATTGAACCATGGGAAAAATATCAGCAAGAACTAGGAGCTGGATGGCCCAATTTCTTACTAAACAGTCCCCTTAGATACGTGAGAAAATTGATACCAGTGACCCATTTTAGCACTTAGTAGCCCCAGCCTCCAGGTAACTGCTCTGTCAAACCAACAAAAGGCTATTTGTTTCACACAACCTCTGGTAAAAGCAAAACTAAACGGCAATTGTTAGAATGTATACATGATGCAACCTTGTTACTTCATGATAGTTTTGTGAATCAAAAAGACTTCAAAATAATAGATTAGAAAATTTTTCCCCTAGTGGCACCAATGTCTAAGTCAAAGGCAGAAATTCCCCCCCAAGAAGGAGGAGGGGAGATTTTGCAGGGTGGGGAGGAGAGGGATCTCACACACAGTTTTAAACAATACATCTAACAATTTAAGCTATGTTTGGCAGATTTCCATTGTAACCTGTTTGTAAAGGACATGTTGTATTTTGAATTGTTATATTCCTACAACAAAAGATGAAACTAAAAACCTAATTCTCAAATCCTATTCAAAATGAGTTAAAGTTTCTATTTTCCAATACAACCATTTGATTATGCGAGGCTCAATATTTTGTTTAGTGTATTGGTATAAATGTACTGTAACTGAAATGTTTTTTCAACATAGGTGTTTCCCAGGTTTCTATAGTATTAATGATGAACAGATCATTTTGAAACATGAATTTTTGCACAAATACTTACGTCCCTCCATCTTCGAACCATCCCAGGTTATCCGCAATGAGATGAAGATTACTGCAACCGGTGCATTTTACCACAACAACTCCTTTAGAATATGCGACTTTAGAGATAGTTCTAGACATTCTTGTAGCACAAACTTTACATGTAAAAGACAGGAGATATCTGTGGCTCTCATCAATCTTTCCAACAGCTGGTTTAGCATCCTTTCCATTAGATGAGTCTGCTAAAGTATTTGAACAAAACAAACTTCTTCTGTTACTGATCCATTTGTGACTAGCTATGGGTTTATAATGTCTTAAATGAGGGGCATGAATGCGGTCCATACAGTTTGTGTGCATCAAACCTTGGGAACTCTTTAGGCACCCCACTACGGCAGCCATGCTCTCACGTCCATGTACTGAGAGCAGACATCTTCCATATAGAGGAATTCTCGATCTGAGAACTAGTGACACTTGCATCTTCGTCCCTGTGAAAAAGGAGGAAAGCCTGAGAAAGTTGTACTTGCAAATAGTGTGAATGGGTTCAAGATGCTTTGGACAAACACTTGAAACATTGTAATCGGGTCTGATTTTTGTGTCTTCAGTTTTTTTCTCTTCTATTGTGTCCTTGATGGGGACTTGAGTTTCCCTCTGATCCTTCTTTCTACTAAACTAAACTAAAAACACAAAAAACAGATGCTGGAAAAATGTATTCTCTTTTTGCTCATTTGGTGGTTCTCGATATACTGTACAATGTAAGAGCTGATAGATCATTCATTCCACCTCTAAGCACCAATGTCGTTAACAATGTCAGAACCATTCGTAGCATGATTGCAGTATTAGGCTACTTTGATTAGTCTAACTGCTCTGGGTTCATATGAGGAAGGCTTTCACTACTGCCACTTTAAATTGTTATTATAATAGGTAGAAGGGGACATTCTGAATTTGACAAACAATTTAGCCTATTTAGGCACTTTTGAAATAGAATATTAATTTACAAACCAAAAGTGATCAGATGAAAAACCAGTAGCCAACTGGGACTATGGTACAGTACTTGCTCAAATTTCCTGAAACCTCAGGTACATGGTACTCTATTCCACTGTTTATTAAGTTAATTGCCAACAACAAAATATTAAAAACGCATAAAACACTATTATCTACCGTTAAGCCTGCATTATACTTATGGCCTGACTAAGTACGAAAGCTTAGAAAACATAACATGTATCATTCATACGAATTACATTACAATTTACAACACTATATAGTAATGGGACATCTTATTCTTATGGTAATATTGTACAGTAGTAGTGAAGCTCGCAGAACCGGACCTAATGTATTAAATCACATGGCAGGATAGAATCAATTCTTCCAACTCACCTCTTATACGTTAACAGTAGCTTTTGTCTTCAAAAAACGAGACTGCAGCCTTTAAAGTCTAAATATGCAATTCTTACCAGCTTGAATCAAACTTTTAAAGGATGGACAGATATATCTGCAATTGCATGTTACACACAAGTTACGGTACTTGTCCGAAGGAAAAGCGAATCCTGTCGTCTGCTATTTCTGTGGTATATCTATATCGTAGGTTTACCGTATCAAAGTATTTCGTGGTCTCGATGTGCTACAGTACGTGCGTTCCAGCTGCAGTTCGATTGTTTGAAAGAAAAAAGCAATTCAAAAATTGCGGTAAACATTGAAATACTGTTTCCTTTCTTCGCTTAGCTTCACAATGACGGAGGCAGCTAAAAGATAACAACACGTTGTTGTAGAATGTTGCAAGTAGTTATGGTCTGGTACTTTTTTTCTTTTTGCGTGCGCCTCTTACGCGTATGGACGTAAGCGGCCGAGATTGATCAGATATGTACAGTATATCAATGCATGGACGTAAAACGTCAAAATGGAGACAAAACACGTTGCAACTTCTCAATAAAACGTAATTTATTGCTTATTTGTCACAAGGTTTAGATACAATGAAAAATTCCATGTCGTGTCAAACTTCTCGATAGAACGTCGCCATTTGGGCATAAAATGTAATAATTTGTTGGTAAAAAATCACATTTGACATGAAACTGCAATATGATTAGAGATGTCCAAATTCTGAGATACTGACATTAAATGTCAAAGGTATGATGACAAACTTTCACCGCTTCGAAATGGGATATAAACTTTTTAAGATAAAACGTCAGATTTCGACAGTACAGAGAGCAAATGTTCCTCGCTTGATATTTGCCCTGCCTTCGAGTATCACCTATTTATTCTTGGCTGCTCACTGATATTGTTATTCCGTTTCTTTTCTTTCATATCAATTCGTCCAAATTTGAAAGCTTTATATTCTCAAGATTACATATCAATATATATTCAATGTGAGACCCACCCACCTGGGTTTTGTATTTTTATATATATTTATATATATATTTTTATTTTTATTTCTTCATTATATTTTAGGCCACTAATGACGCAAACATAAATAAAACTCACAACAGGTTGAATTTATTCTAAGTTGTAATTACAGATTATTACAAAACAGTATACGGTTTACTGCAGTTCTCTGATTGTACAACAAAGGACCCTTTATCAAATAACATTAGCAACAGTTTGCAAGACTGTTTATAGTATATTGTTTGTATGTACATTTTACATAGCAAATTCTTTAACTTACAAAAAAGGTTATTATCAACATGCCTAAGCTGTATACAGTATATACATACAAGTATCATGCACAGACTTAAATTATAGTATGTTCTGTGTAATAATTTCTTTCCATTAATTGATAGCTGATGGAATGATTTACTCCTAATTTAATGTAAAAGCAAAGACAAAAAGGAAAAAAAGGAAAGAAAAGAAATCCTACAGTAATGTAGAAATAAGCGCTTATGAGTTGTTAGCTATATGAAAACTTATGAGATAATAAACATAATTAAAAATAATGATAATGATAATAATAATAATAATAAAAAAAATAAAAAAAACCCACACTCCAATGACTTACTAAGAATCAGAATCATTCCTTTTCATATTTTCTAAACCTGTGGGATATTATATATACCAAAACCCACATTTTTTATATATAATAAATAATTAATTTCCCTTACAATGATTGAAAACTTTATGTGTAGACATCAAGATAGCTAGATATTTTAGTCCTACAAAGAGGACACCGTCTAGAATCCAGTACAACA
The DNA here is from genome assembly GCF_037975245.1 of Apostichopus japonicus. Taxonomy (NCBI): domain Eukaryota; kingdom Metazoa; phylum Echinodermata; class Holothuroidea; order Aspidochirotida; family Stichopodidae; genus Apostichopus; species Apostichopus japonicus. Next base: position 9,328,561 of record NC_092582.1, on the reverse strand, counting down.
GAGCTGGTGATTTGTTCTATACATACACCGCAAGCACACAAATGTTTACATGGAAAGATTACAGTATCTTTCTCATTGTCTTGGCATACAACACAGAGCTGCTTGTCTATCTGTTCTTGTAAGAGCTGTTCAGGAGATCGGCCTGCACAGCTAGTGCTGGGTCTGCTGGGTCCCATATCCCTATCTGTACTTCCACTTCTGGGACCATTCACTGGACGCTCAGGCTGCACAGCATCTCTGTTAATGACTGCACGATCATCATAATCTTCCTCCTCATCACTAACAGCATTACTGTCTTGCTCTTCTCTGTGACCCTCCACAGGCAGAAGAGCCAAACCTCTGTTATGCCTATCGGCAGCATATTGTCCCAGTTGGAAAATCTGTGACATTTTTCTCAGAATGAATTTTAGCACCTTTGCTGCTGCTCCGAAAACTTTAAACCTCATATGATACAAGATAACCAGGACGGCTGCTATGAATATGAGGAGAGAAAATGTCAACATCAGCTGCGAGAATCTGTTCAGCCAACCAGTACCATAGGAGAGATACTCACTGTACTTGGAGTATGTATGGTGTTTGAATATCATAGAATCCAATCTTGATGAAAACTGGAGAAACGAGGATAACTTTGAAAAGCATGTTTGTGGCAAGTTCCATAGGGAATTCAACAGATTTAAACATATGGAAAGAACATCATTCCAAATTGCCCCAAAGGAGTTCAAAATCTGGCTAAATCTTCCATGTAGTAACGAGAGTAAGTTGTAAGTATGTTTGAAGCATAAATCTTTGGTTCTGCTAATAGTGTAGAGCAGACTTTCAGCGAACGCCGAGATAGGTTTAAATGTTACCGAGTATGAAAACTTTCCAATATTTTCGATTATGTAGATAATTATTTGCTTTAAGAGATGAAACAGATGAGATCCAAAAGAAAGCAAAGTTGATGTAATAAGGGAAAGTACTTCAAAACTCCAATTCAAGCACACTCTAGTTCCGGAATAAACTGACTGAATGAAGGTTCCTACTGTAGAAGGCATGTGAAGAAGAGCAGATACAGAATACCACAGAGAGACCACTATTAACTTGATACTGCTGAATATGCCAGCAAAAAGGAGCTCCATCAAGAAAAACAAATTAAAGATCATGGTTGGAATGAAAGTCACAACAGCAATCAAACCATCAAGCAAACTGATGACTAAATAAACTGTCTCGTCCAGCAGCCAAATCGTACTCTCAATAAGATTAGCCATAGTTTTCTTTTTACACGTCGTATAGAATGGAACTTCAAAAACAATTTAGTTCAGCTGAAAGCTTCACTACTTCATGAAGGATCATCATATATCTGAAATGAGAAAATAAACAAAAAATTGTTTCTGCTGTTTCACTATTATAAAGAATCATCACATACCACAATTTGATCGTGCTTTAGTTTGGTATCATGTAATTAGGCTTAGTTTCAAATGATTCAAGAAGTTGCAAGCATTACTGTGAGTAAAATATAAAAGAAACTGCAAAGCACAGGTAGGCTAAACCATTTTCTAAAATGTTTAAATCAATTTGCAGTGACAACAAACTCTTGATAACACTGTTATGATGGAAATGTACTTAACCATCCCATAAAAAGGTTCACTTGTGGAATTGTACTTAGTCAACTTCAGAGTATAACTTAAGACAATGCCATGTAGGCTAGGGCTAGGGACTTCAAAGTGGAGCAGAAAGGTTAAGAAGCAAGGTTATGATGCCAAACTTGAAATGAAAACTCATATTATTCCTTTCATATCACCCTGTCACTTGTGAACTCAACAATTGCCTAAACATAATGGTTACCGTGTACAAATTGATAGGCTGACCCCCCCCCCCCCACCCCTGCCTCCTCCCCAAACGAACGATGTACAGTGTAGACCTGTTATGCGAATTTACTGTACTTTTGAAACACATATCACAAACACATATATGATGGTATACGGTAACTTCGTGTACTGTGTTAAACATGTATCTACACCGATGGACCCTGTAATTACCGTATTCGTTAGTCAAATTGTAACCACCTTTTCAATCGCAATTTAAACAAGTATAATTCTTTCTATCTATGGCGGAATTTGGTCAAACTATCGAAGGAATCACAGTTGAACGGCAGTACTAAACCATGGACAACTCAGCGAGGTCATTGCCGCTATATGTTAGGCTTTAAAAGAACATTAATGCCCTTACTATCGCGAATTTGCCGTATACCATCATACAGTACGTCTACCTTTACTATTGTCACCTCCTTTCCATCGAATGGATGAAATCACCAGTGAAAGAATTGAAAATGAATGGGAAACATGTCCATTCTTGGGAACATGTTTGTCACAAACTGACGCTAATGTCTAACTTTGGAGCACTGTGTATGGTGACGAAATAGCACAAACATAAGTCTCCGTGTCGTTTGAACTTTGAATTGATCAATTTACATGCAATTGTGCGATGCAACAAATCGTCATAAAGGTAGCATAGCTTTGTAATGTCAACCTTTCAGTTCAACCTGCCCATGCGGAATTACAACATTAGCGTGAAGAGTCCAACATTGATGTCACCAGGGCACAGTCACTTTGGACTGGGGAGAGGGCCTTATTGAGATTTTGTTTTGTAAAATGGTGCTATATATGCAACTTTTGAAATGATGTTAAAGAATGTTTGACTTAAGGTTGCACCACATACATATGTTATGTATTTATGTACTGTACAGTAGGAATTTTGATAATAATTACGGAAATATATTTTATGTAAATATACAACACCTTACCCACTTCATAATATTCAGATCATTGCAGTATTTTTCTTAATTTCAGTTTTATTGATTTGACAACCTTTTGACAGTTTGTTTCTTTTGCATTTCTACTTTCTAATATGGTCTGATCTTGATTTTCCAAGAAAGATTCTACAAATGAGTACAAATATGTACATTAATTTATACATAAGCTCCTGCTTTGTACACTCATGACATCATGAAGGCTATAATTGTATTAACCAGGATGACATACCAGGAAGACATCCAAAAGTACTTCCTGACAGGTCCTCTCAAACAGCTGGTGTGCCCAGAAAATGCAATTCTCAAAAGTGTCCAGGAACACCCCTACCCCTTCTCCTGCTGAAAGTAATGTGTTTGTTGACTTAATTCTAGTTATTGTTGTGATCCCACTTAAATATAATCCCCAGAAAATTGGTCCCATAGAAAAACATTTCAACCAAAAATTGTTGTACAAGAACTTTCTCCCCCACCCCCTCACTTCCACGAAACAAGAACTTCCCTGGCTCACACATGATTCAGATTCACCAATATTTTGAGATGCTGGGAGTACAGTATATATAATGTACAGTATGTCTACAAAAGTAGCTAGTGTGCCTTCCAATATACTTAATGACCTTTGGGAAAAGCTGATTGCAATGTTAATATACATACTACATGGTGATAGCATTAATAACCCAAGCAGGTGATTAAAATGTCACAACAGTCTGTTACCTAAAGGACTACAACACTTTCCACATACTGTATACTATGAGAATCAAAGCAGACAGAACTAGTTGTCATTACTATTAACTTGTGAGGTACAGTAATCCACCAGTTCATTGCAGCCAGACTAAGGATTGTGGGGAAATTTAAAAGACCGTGGAACTGAGGGGACCTAGTCAATGTTCAACATTGCATTGGTCAATGAAGCCAATTTGTTGAAAAGAATACCTTATAATATTAGGTCTGCCCCTGCCATAAAAACAAGTTGAAAAGAGGCGATGGCTTAATTCTTACAGTTTTTACTTGTTCTTGTGAATGTGTTTGTTGGATATCTCAAAAATAACCAAACAAATAAAAATTTATTATGAGTTAAAGTATGTACGTTCCAAAACTATCATCAAAGTTTGGTTACTGCTTGGATTGTGTATCATGGAAAATGAGGAAGGGACAGAAAATTTCCCTTTTCCAAACTTAGGTCAGTGCATCAAATACCTGTCAAATTGATGATGATCATGAAAAATGTGAACAAACAAGACTTAGGCTGATTTATACATTATATAACTTACATAAAGTTAGTATGTTCCGTCTCTTGAGTGCATCAAAGAATCAAACCTCAACCACAGTCCTTTTGTTTCGAGTACAATCCGTTGAGTATTGCGGAAACGAATGTATAGCTTTATATAGGCATAAACGAAACCAAGCAGGGCTCCACCTATTGCTATATCAGCTAAAATTATAAAAATGAAGTCCAGTGTATTGATCAGACAAATAATGAATCTCAGCTGCCATCCCACAAGGTAGCATGTAAAGCCAATAACAGTCACACAGATTACAGTTGTCACGGCTGTAACAACCAATTCAGCTCGACTCAGAGCAAATAATGGATCCATGCTCCCTTACAGTGGCCTTTATAGTTTTGTACACCTAAAATGAAATAAAGACAACAGATGTTTAGTAGGCCTACTCAGTTAGTAAAAATTCAATTAAGGCTTATGGACATACCCCCCAGGCCCCCACTTTTGCTCCCATTTAATACTAAAATCTCATAAAGGTTCCTCAAAAGTATATGAATTGATGCAACCGACAACTTTTGTAATGATGTTTCTCTGTAAAATGATCCTGCCTATGTGTAGAGCCTAGGGCAGTTACTAAGCTTTAACTTTCTTACTGTAGCTTCATAATTTCCTGACACACCATATTTCTAAGTTGTAACAAAACATTTCAGAAAGAGCTAGGCTACTGTAATACTACTACTAGTGCTAAAGACTAACCAAGTTGACATTAGTATTAGTAATAAAGTACTTCACATTCTGCACGTAAACCTCACATAGACCTATATAGGGTCCTAGACCTAATTAGTTAGTACATACCGGTAATGTATGTTGGCCTTTGGGGATGTAAACCAAATCCACGAATATAAGCTTCGGATATTCTGATTGATCGCTTACAATACAACTTAAATTCAGGCTAAACCAAAACATAACCAGCTCGCGTCCTTGGCAGGTCTATGAATATTTCACCTTTACAAGTGCGACATCGTGTTCCTCACCGGGGATTTACTTTCTTGAAGTTGGACACCCGAATTAACCACATTAAGTAAGCATGTATCAATGATTGTGTTTGTATTTCTTATACTATATCATGGTGAAATTCTATTCCGAACGTATAGTAGCCTATGGTACATTCGCGAAATAATTAGATTGATCAGTTGTTAAAAAATTCAAAATTCTTATGAACTTTGGACAATGGAAGCACACCGATAAACACTTCACCATTGCACCCGTAGTATCTGCCGTTCGAAAAGATACATGTATCAGCGTCACCGCTCTTCAACTTTTATTTATTTTATATTTTATTTAACCTTTATTTAATTGAGGGTTAGCCAGAGCTTATCTTCCCCGAGGCCTTCAGTTCCAAAGACAAATAAAATAATTGTAGTAAAAATTAAACAACAAGAAAATAAAATTGAAGACGGGTAGATAGGCCTACACAAATAAAAGAACCAAATGAGAGAGTATAAAAAGAGCATGTAGAAATACAGACAAAAGAGAAGCGGAAGAAAACACAACAGTAAAAACAACTGTTTTGCCCCAAGATTAGAAATCGTTTTCTATGAAATTATGTTCTTCCTCATATATAAAGCTGATTTTGAAGCAGACCTAAAGCAATAATTATGGATAGAATTTGTAAAAGTGAACATGAAGGAGTGTAACCATTTAGGGATTTATACACTATCATCAACCTTCTATATTTACGAATTGGTCTAATATTTTCCATCCAAATTTGTCGAATAGGTCAGTAGATATATCATCATATCATGTATCTAGTATAATCCTAGCAGCACTCTTTTTGAGTTTCTCTAGTCTGTTAAGATTTTCTTGAGAACATGATACCCATATCAGGAGCGTATCCAGGATTTTTTAACCCTGGGGCGCGAATGACTATCTAAGCGGAGCGCCACCATCAGTTGGCGCGCAGCGTACAAGAAAATTCTGGTTTTGATACCCCCAGATCACCGGAAATGGCACTTCTCGGGCTTGAAATGACCAACCACCGGTTTCCCAATAGCTTTTTCATCTATAACCTTTTTGAAGATACTCATAGATCGTCGGAAAAGACACTTCCCGTTCAAGTTGCATTTACACATCGGTTATTTTGAGATCTCATGTCTTAGGATAATTTCAGTAATGCATTATGGGTCCGTATATGCAATGAACATAACTAGTGAACTGTTGGTTGGGGGAAATCATTGAAATGTCAAATGCTTAACTTTTATTTTTTATTTTTCATTTTCCGGGGGGGGGGGTGGGCAAGCGCCCCACCTATTGTATGGAGTATATTTTATTTTTTATTTATTTTACATTAAAGGGTATACTCGGTTAGCGTAAAGCTAATCTCCCCGAGGCCCTGAAATAAAATAACTAATAGTGAAAAGAAAAAATATAATCATATAAAATAATGATAATAATAAAAAAATAAAAAATATGACGACAATGAAAATAAAACTTAAAATTGACTTTGGCATAAAATACAACATGGAACAATCAATGAAAAGAAATTAAGAGCATAATAAATTAGTTAAAGTCCTGCACAGAACGTTTAAAAGTATTTAAAGACTTTTCATTCTTACACTCCTTTGATAATTCGTTCCATTCCTTAGCAGCAACATATGAAAATGTTTTCTGGTGATACTAGGTATTACCGCCCTCTAAAAAAAATTATTTCGTGTGGTAGACCTTAGAGAGTGGTTATGTATATTATTTGTGTGGCGGAACATTTCCACAACATACTGTGGAGCCAGACCATTTAAAGACCTATACACCATTGTCAATCTTTTACATTTTAAACGTTTTTCGAGTGAGGACCAGTTTAAAGTTTTAAAAATGTCTTCAGATCCAGTGGCGGCGGAACCGGGGGGCTTGGGGGGCTCAGCCCCCAATGAAAAAGTTGAGGGGGCAAATGCATGATAAGCCCCCCAATATTTACCAAGGCTCCGAAACGTGCATCTGCCCATTTTTCAATGCATACTTGTCGATCTGTCCGATGCACACGTATACTATATAGGTGTAATAATTTTAGTAAATGTTGGGGGACCCTCGGCCCGTCCCCTGGCTATAGACCACATTGTCACCCCAACCGTGTCTTCGCGCCCCGTGAAAAGTGGAAGCAGTGAGTGTGAGTACCGGTAAGCGCAACACAACTTCGTCTTAGGCCAATTTACTACACTCAAAAACGTCTTTGCGAGTACACTACGAGTAATAGCTACTCTCTTAAAACACCGTCGAATATATAAATTACAATGTTTTTACAGATTTTTACGTGCAATCTGAGAAATTGCAGGCTTGAGACCCATATTTTAGGGCTAGGTATTCGCATCATAAAACACTCGGGAAGTGCCGTTTCCGGCCATCTGGGGGTTTGAAGAACCCAAAATTTTCTTGTACGCTCCGCGCCAACCGATGGTGGCGCTCCGCTTAGATAGTCTCCACACATTAGCCCACCCCCCAATAATTTCCCCGTTCCGCCGCGCCTGTTCAGATCTATCATCAAATGTTGCATTGAGAATAATTCTTGCTGCAGCTTTCCGTAAACGACTAAGTCTGAGAACATTTCTGGCATTACTATTTCCCCATACTAAACTACAGTACTCAACCATCGGTAAAATATATCCATTATAAAATAGAATTCAAGTATTGGTATCAATGAATGGTTTTATGCGTCTAAGAAGAGCCAATCTACTGGAAACGAGCTTGCAACAGAATCGACTTGTTCATTCCAAGATAATACATTGTCGATTTTTACGCCCAAAATCTTTTCACAGCATATACACCTTCAATTATAGAATCTTCGACGGCAATATTTAATTTGTTATTTTCAATGGATTTCAACCTTTTCTTGAACCAATCAACATGCTTTTAGTTTTATTACTATTTATAACCATTTCATTTTTCTTGCCCCATGTGGAAACATTAGCTTTATCCTGATTAAGTTTGGTATTTAAATCATCCATAGACTTGACCTTCATATGAAATGTTTTATCGTCTGCATACATGTCCTCATTGCAATAATTAATACTTTGACCCATATCATTAATAAACAAAACAAAGAGCAACGGGTCCAGAATTGACCCCTGTGTCACCCACATGTTACTGGCAGTAAGGGGGAAAATACACCATTTACACAAGTAGATTGTTGTCTATTACATAAATACGACTTAAACCATGCAACAGAGCTTTCGGAAAGACCATATATGGATAACTTATTTATTTGAATAGAATGGCTTACTATAGGTCAAATGCTTTTTTCAGTTCTAGAAATACAGATCCTATAAGATATCCGCTATCAATAGATTTATTCCAGTCGTCGATTATCTTTAGTAATGCAGTGTCACAAGAGTACCCTTTTCTAAAACCTGACTGGGACGATCGTATTAGACCAAATGTATTAAAAACTTGGATAAAGCACCATGAACGTGTTTTTCTAATATCTTAGATAATACAGGCAAGATTGAAATGGGTCGATAATTGGATACTTCTAGATTTGAAATCACTCTTGTAAATGGGAACAACTTTGGCTTTCTTCCACCTAGTAGGAAAGACGGAGTTTCTGATGCTACTATTCAGTACATGGGTGATACTGTTTGTTATTTCAATAGCAGATAACTTAAGAAGATAGGAGCTAATCCCGTCCAGACCGGTGGCTTTAGTAGCATCCATTGAAATAAGCGCTTTGTAGACAAATTCATCAGTCACCTCTGGAATTTGGAATGCAACACAATTGCGTAATTCGGAAGAAACAAGCTCTTTAACACTTGCTAAATAATCATTATCCACATTGTTGTTAATACCAATAAGATACTTAGACGATACAGACGTAAAGAATTCGTTAAATGACTTAGCGATATCGATTGGATCTGTTTCTATACCATTGTTGATTTTCTTGCTTATTTTCTGATGACTTTTCATATAAGTATCATTGGACTGAACATTTCTAAGGATTTGCCAAATAGCTTTGGAATCGCCTTTGCCCTTAACAATAGAATCTCTGAAATAACTTTGTTTTAGCCGATCGAATTAAACTTACAACTTTGTTTCTCCAGAATCGATATGTCTCTGAATCTTTTAATTTTGACGAATTCCTCATTTTAATGGCTTGACTTATCTCAGCATTGAACCACTTGGGCTGATTTTTTATTTTGACCCTCCTCCTTCTCTATCATTCCTTTTTTCTTTTACGGGAGCATGTTTATTAACAATATTAAGAAAAATATTTTCCCAATTTTCTAACGAACGATTTGCATCTGATACCTGCAGCACAGATTGCCAAGAACAATACATTAGGTAAGTGGCGGAGCGGCCATACAGTCAGACGGACTCAAATGGACTGCTGGCGCCCTTTTCAGCTTTTTACCACTTTTTACTTATTCGCAATTATTTACTATTTTTTATTGTGCTCTCATCTACCTATTGACATTTGTCACATTATCTGCAAATTAGCAATGCTCGGAAAGGGTAATTTCCGGCGATCTAAGGAGTATCTTTACTCAAAAAATACTGTAAAATTTTTTTCTGTACGCTCCGCGCCAACCTGTGGTGGCGCTCCGCTTAGATAGTGTCGAAAGCGCCCTACAGACCATTCTCGCCTCCCTTGACCAATACCCCTAGCTCCGCCACTGCCTTAGGTCTTGCTTGAACGCATTTACATCTAATTTATTTGTAGCACGATATTTCATGGTTTCGTGACCTGTTTTTTTTATGATGGTTGGTGTGAGGCAGCGTGTTTCCAAGTGAAATATATCTGGTAATGGTCACTCAACTTAAGTTTTGGAACTTCAGTATTCACAATTCGACTTTCTTTAGTCGTATAAATATGATCAATTAATGTGCACGATAAATTAGTTACTCTAGTTGGTACCTTTATTATTTGCTTCAAGTTGTACATCTCCTTGTCTTGCATCCACCATTTGTTACCACCACCTATAGTAGATTTATGTTAAAGTCCCCGATAATAACTATATCAGAAAAAGAATTACATGTCATGAACATGATCAGTCCACTCGGCAGTTGAATCAGGGGGCTATACAAAACACATAATAACAAATTTTTAATATGAGGTAAAATAATTTCGACCCAGATCCCTTCGATTCTATTTGTTTCAAATTCGGAATGTCGAATAAAGCTGGTGTTGTTTTTAATGTATACAGCAACCCCTCCTTCTCTATCAGTCCTGTCTTTACGAATTACATTGTAACCAGGCATGCATACTTCATAATCCTGGATGGTATCATTTAAAAAAAATTCGTTCAAAGCAAATACATTAAAAGATTTCGTACCATCATATAAAATAGCCTGTAATTGATCCACCTTAGGTAAAAGGTGATGAATATTTATAAAACCTATTTCGATGAAATTATTGGTTTTCGTGGTGGTCATAAAATTGGTAAATTTATTAAAAACATTGTTAAAGCTCTTACTTACATCAATGTGTGCACTATTCATGTGTTGATAATGGATTAGTTTGTTTGATTCATTATGTGTGTCGTCCGGGGTAATCACAGGACAGGGTTCATGTGTAGCGGCACCCTCATCTTGGCCAAGAATCTAATAAATGGGTGTGGTGTTAAAGCATGACCGTTCCTTGTGTCCATGACGACCACATGCTCTACACTTAATGGGTCGGTCAAATCGACATCTTTCTGAGTTGTGGTTATTTTCCCCACAGTTGTAACAACCCCTTTCGTATCTGTTATATACGATCTTCCGAAGAACTAATGGTTGGTCCTCTTGTTTAACTGGTGTGGGTAAGCTTTGATAGATAGTCTGTTCTTTTCGTTGGAGTGGTGAGGGTTGTAGGGCTGAGGCTGATGATGCGAGAAAATCCTATGTTGGCGACTCTGGTTATTGTAGCTGACGGGATGTCTTCTATAGGTATGGCATGCTCCATTATGAGTTTTAGCCCTCATTTGATGATCGAGACGAACCTTGTTCCGGAGACAAACGGGTCCTATTGACGTGAATTTAGATTTGAGTTTATCACTGCCTAGCTGGCTAAGGTGTAGTTCATCATCACAGAATAGGGATGTGTCGACTTCACCATCAGCATATGAAATCGATTGTATGTTTTCAATGAAGTTACAGTCACATTTCATGGCTAGTTCCTTTAGACTGCTGTTGAATTCCTTGATAGATTCGGAGCGTGGATCCGTCCTTGGGCAGGGACCCAGGGGCGTAGCGAGCGGGGGGGGGTGTGGGGGGGGGGTGTCACACCCCCCAATAATTTGGTCGCTGTCGGCAAATTTTGGGTCTGTCGGCAAAAGGAGAAAAGGTGAAGAGAGCGGAAGGGGAAGAAAGAAGGAAAGCTGAATAGAAAAAGGAGAACGGGAGCTTCTTCCGTGCCAAATTTGACTTAAAATATGCACCAGATTGCATCTAAGGACGTTCAAACTAATTTTTCCAAAGGGGAGGGGTAGACCCCCTACCCTTAGACCCCTCCCCCATTTCAGTCACCACTTCCAGATCCGTCGGCAAATCAAATTTGACTTAAAATATGCACCAGATTGCATCTAAGGACGTTTCAAACTAAAACCTTTCCAAAGGGGAGGGGGACACCCCCTCCCCTTAGACCCCTCCCCCATTTCAGTCACCACTTCCAGATCCGTCGACAAATCAAATTTGACTTAAAATATACATCAGATTGCATCTAAGGACGTTTCAAAACTAAAAATTAGACCCCTCCCCCATTTCAGTCACCTCTTCCAGATCCGTCGGCAAATCAAATTTGACTTAAAATATACACCAGATTGCATCTAAGGACGTTTCAAAACTAAAACTTTTCCAAAGGGGAGGGGGACACCCCCTCCCCTTAGACCCCTCCCCCATTTCAGTCACCACTTCCAGATCCGTCGGCAAATCAAATTTGACTTAAAATATGCACCAGATTGCATCTAAGGACGTTTCAAAACTAAAACCTTTCCAAAGGGGAGGGGGACACCCCCTCCCCTTAGACCCCTCCCCCATTTCAGTCACCACTTCCAGATCCGTCGGCAAATCAAATTTGACTTAAAATATGCACCAGATTGCATCTAAGGACGTTTCAAAACTAAAACCTTTCCAAAGGGGAGGGGGACACCCCCTCCCCTTAGACCCCTCCCCCATTTCAGTCACCACTTCCAGATCCGTCGGCAAATCAAATTTGACTTAAAATATGCACCAGATTGCATCTAAGGACGTTTCAAAACTAAAACTTTTCCAAAGGGGAGGGGGACACCCCCTCCCCTTAGACCCCTCCCCCATTTCAGTCACCACTTTCAGATCCGTCGGCAAATCAAATTTGACTTAAAATATGCACCAGATTGCATCTAAGGACGTTTCAAAACTAAAAAATTGCCAAAGGGGAGGGGGACACCCCCTCCCCTTAGACCCCCCATTTCAGTCACCACTTCCAGATCCGTCGGCAAATCAAATTCTCCACACCCCCCAACAAAAACCCCTTCGCTTCGCCCCTGCAGGGACCTGAGATGGTTACTTTGTCGGGGATGTATTCTTCGTCTGTATTTAAGTTACAAGACCTTCATAATCGCTTATAATTTCTTGTACTGGGGTGTTATTTGCAATATCATTAGTTCCAACATGTAAAACGACGTGATTGGTGTCCAGGCAGGCTTCACGTTCTTCGATATGCAGCTTTAGGTCACTGATCGTCGCTCCTCTCAAAGACAACACATTGACATTGCTTTCAAAGTCATCGCTTGAAAAATCACGCAAGATCGAGTCCCCAGCTATGAGAACTTTGGTTGTGGGTGGGCATGGAGGCTTTGGTGGTTGACTATAGATTTCAGAAGCATGATACTTATATGAAACTTTAAAGTTCGGTTTCACTGCAGTATGGTCTATTTGGAGTAGTTAGCTCAGTGATTCGAGTCTGTATTGTAATGATTTTTCAGTGTAATGGAGACTACTGTACAAATACAGTAATCAAACCTAAGCATAGGCCTAATTTCGGCTGAAACTTGGTCTCCATCTAAGCCTAATTTCCTGTGCTTTTTTACTTACCAGATACACCGAATTTTGGGGGCCTGATCTTGGGATATTGCAAAGTCGAGAGTGGTCACCCTCCATGTAGATCAGTGCACGACCTCTAGACGTCAATAATACACAACCCGATGTTATCGATGAAGTGGTGTGTTGCCGGATTTTGTCGGTCTTGGTACTCCGGGCGAAGGTCATTAATTAAGTTTCGTAACTCATCGGGAAGCGATTAGAGGGGTGGGGCGCAGGGTTGTAGGCGCGCGTTTTCATGCAGATGGGAACAATCTCAAGAAGTAATGGGTGCGTCCGCCCCTCCACCCATGATACGCCTTGGATCCACTACATGACATTCACAGGAGACGTGCTCAATTCTCCAATCGCATGCGGAATATATTTTTAGATTCATTGTAAGAGTTACGGTACTAGATTTGGGGTAACAATTAGTATTCAGGTCGGAGTGTATAACATTTTATCGCTGGATGGCAGTGTTGCACCGAAAGACATATAGTATAGTGCAGTTCGCATATAGATTCTGGTATAATACCGAAATGCGCCATGTTCCCCGACAACTCGGTCGAGTTCGAGACCAGCCACAGTTGGTTTCACAGCAATATTATACAATTGATTAAGATGTAAGAACTATTTCCGTCCATATATACCTGTGGCCTTTGTGACGTACTGTTCAGATACTTATAATAAACTCTTGCGATACGTCAGGAATATTAAAACAGATATCGCTTGTAGGGTAGTCTTGAAACATTATTACATTGTATCGTGATATCGTGATATGAACAGTGATATCGTCACCATTAACATTTAAGACATTATTTCCACTTGCTCTTGGTGTACTATTATTTGATAGAACTTTTCTTATTCTTTATCAATTTAAATAGCGTTGACATCGTCTTAATTGCTTCTTAGAAATAATGTTTAAAGTAATTCCTTTTAGAATGTCGAACAAGAGCTGTATACGTTGTTTTGTTTCATCAGAACAGATATATACATCTGGTTCTGTATTCTTTGCATTATCTCTTTCCTAATCGCTGGTTTTATTTCTCTATTTCTGGTTTGGAATTGTCTTTTTAACTCGTTTGGTTTTTTTTTGGCGCGTGTTTCTTGACCGTGCTCACTAACAATACTTCCCAGACTTATAGAGCCTCATCTCGGTCATTTTCTAAAAGAAATCGTTCTCCCAGTTGCAGCAACCAAGATCTCGTAAAAAGCTTCTTCGTTGATTTTATTGGCATTTCATGAGGATGTGGTTATCATAACGTTCATGTTTTTATTCATATCGGCAAGTAAAATAAACAGGAAAATGATCCCTGGTTCTAATTTGAGGAACAGTAAATATGATCAATTCCTTGTTTGTATAGTATACACATGATCTAATAAGATGGAAGACAATTTCCGTCACTCTATAGTTGGGCATTTTTGCAAGTTGATGCAGACTAAAATGACATAAAACATTACTCCAGCTGCATGGTTTTTATTTTATTTAACATGTCGATATTGAAGTCACATAGAATAACTATCTCTTTACAAGAAGAGTATACGAAGAATTAAGCATATTACCTCTAAGTAATTTCTGGATATCTCAACTTCTCAAGATCCAGATTAGGAAAGGATGAAAATTGGCCATTCTTATAGCTTTACTTTGCATTAATTGTATGCACTGATTACGGTGATCATACACATGTGATCATACATTGTGTTTATTCTGTACGAAGGCCACGGCACTGCGGAAGCTCGGCCGGTCGCCACAGTTCCAGGATTGGAGGGGCAAACTATAACTTTACCGAAACAAGTCATCCATGAAAGCAAATGCACTTGCTCAGATCGAAGCATGCACACATTTCTTGTTAGATGTGTCTCTTCCTTCTACCTACCCTCTTTCCGCTCACATAGGTGCACTAAGTTACCCTGCACCTCCCTACTCACTCACTGTTCAGTATTGAAGGATCATTGAGTTTGTATTCCTACAATATCCTGTACACAAACAATTAACAGAGTGCCATACAACGCAATGATCAATGTTTCGTTCGTAATGGCCTACGTACTTCAAATGTTCGACTTCTTCTCAAAACCTTGCTAAAAAGTAACAATTTCAGCATAAAAAATTGAATGAAAATACTGCCTATAAAAACTCGATATTTCCAACTCAGAAAAAGCTTGTCTAAATTTCTAGAAAATAATCGATATTGCAAGAAACAATAGTTTAATTTAATAGACCATCATTTCGAGAATGCATCAACATTTTGAGATAGAAAAGAAAGATAGAAAGAGATAGAAAGGGTTGAATTTCCATCAAAAGAAGTAGAAAGTTTGGAACAAAATCATGTCGAAATTTGAAGAAAACAGCAGAATTAACTTAAATCCAAACTAGATATATTGAAACAAAAAGTCTGGATTAAAAAGACGGAAATTCGAGATAATATAGTCACAATTTGGATACTAATAGTAGAAATATTATTTCATCATAAAATGAAAAAGTTTTCGTCGACTTTTTACATCGAGAAATAGTTCACATTTTGAGCGGAAAAATCTGTCCAACTTTTTAGAAAATAGTGTAAACTGAAATTTTTAAACAAAAAGTAAAAAAAAAGTATAATATCTAGCAAACACAAAAACGTTTTTAAAACGTTATTAATACGTTTCGTCTTTTGTTTGGATAACGTTATTTGTGGTGTAGTAAATATGTCACGAAAACGTTTTTAGGCTATTATTTCAAAACATTTTTTCGTTAAAACATTAATGTAACATTAATATCTCATAAAAACGTTATGCCGACGATTTTATCACACCACATTTAACGTTATAAAAACATATTTTAGAGGCTCTTTTAAAAATGTTATGATAACATTTGTGTTTGCCATAAGTTGTCGAAACTTTGATATCCTATAACAGAGTTCTCGATTGAACTTGAAAACATTTTCACTTTCACTCCACATCAATCACGAAAATATTCAAGATAAATACTGTCAAAAAAGAAGAAGACAAAACTTGACCTTTGTGAAGACATATTCGAACATGACTTAGCCTATAGCAAAAAAAGAAAAGATAGAAGGAACAAAACAAAAAAGAAGCGGTGCATAGACAGTCGACATTTCGAGAAAAGAATTAAAAATTAAAAAATTAAAAATTACCAAATTAATTTCCAATTTCCCATTGGGCAACAGTAATTTTACATAAATATAACATTCTTCTTTGAAAAGACACCCTCCCACTTTTTAATAAGGTAAGGCTTCCTACCCCACTGCTTACAATGTCACTTCATCTCCTCCTCCATTGTGAAAAGCAAATCGACGCCTATACCCCATCAGCATCTGACTACTTTCTCAATTATTGACTCTTCCAGTCAGCTATGATGAACGAAGTAAGAACAGAAAGTCCCCATCTATTTTCATAATCCCTCATAATCCCTCGCCCCCCCCCCCCTCCAAAAAGAAGAAACCACCAAATCTTCCGAAGACTCCTCTCAACAAAACTTGCAGAGCATTTGAGCAGATAAATCCTTTAAGTTACAATATATCTATTCGAAAGTAACTTATGCAGATCTTTCAACCTGTCTTTCACAAAAAAAGGAGTTTTCCACCCCAAAATCAATCTCGGAAGTTAATGAGATTAAACAGATGCGATCCAATCAAAAGCAAATATGATGTAAGGAGGGATAGTACTTTAAAACTCCAAGACAAGAACACCCCAGCTGACTGAATCATTTGAGCGATGGTTCCTAACTTAGAAAGCACGAGAAGAAGAGCATACACAAAATACCACAGAAAGACCAATATTAACTGGATAATGCTGTACATTTCATAAACAAGCTCGACCATGAAGAAAACCAATTTAACGCTCATGGTTGCAACGAAAGCCACAACCACAATCAAAACATAAAGCAGCAGCGAAAGAGTTCTCGTAATCAAAGCAGCCATATTCATTTTACAATTCGTTTAGAATGGAACTTCACAAATAATTCAATTCAGCTTCCACTATGTCATGAACGATCATCAAACATCTGAAATAAGAAAATAAACGAACACTTATTTCTGCTGTAGATTATATAATATCATAACATACCACAATTTGAATAACGTGCTGTAGTTTGGTATCATGCAATTAGGCTTATTATCAAATGATACAAGAAGTTGTGAGCATTACTCTGAGTAAAATTATAAATGAAACTGCAAAGCACAGGATGACGTATGATGGTACACGGCAACTTCGTGTACTGTGTTAAACATATGTAGCTACACTGATGGACCCTGTAATTACCGTATTCGTTAGTCAAATTGTTACCATATTTTCAATCGCAACTTTAAATGCCACAATAAAAGAAGGAAACATCCAGCTTTTGTTTTGAAACATTTTGTGAATTATTTCACCTGTTTAGCAAATGACGCAGTCAACTTCATGCAACGCTACATCAGACCGGAAATTCATTGCTTCGATTAGTTTGACTCCCGACCTTTAACAGTATAATTTCTCTATCTATGGTGGAATTTGGTAAAACCATCGATGAAATCACATAGTTGAACGATAGTTCTAAACCACTGGGTAACTCAGCGAGGTCATTAACGCTATATGTATATGTTAGGCTTTAAAAGAACATTAATGCCCTTACTATCGCGAAATGGCCGTATATACCATCATACAGTATACGTCTACCTTTACTATACACCGGTTTGTCACACCGCTGTGAAGTTAGTTACTTATTCCGCGTTCCTCGTTCGACATTAGCTTGTTCGTGGTCTCTTTGTATTCTTTAAGAAGTGATGTGTAGTGGTCATTTCAATTGACCAAGCACTCTTTGGACGGGCAAGACGCATTATGGTACTCTTCTACATTGTCGCTAGAGTTCGTATTACTTATATGGTTTGGTGGTCCAAGGCGTGTTTGATTTGATTAGGGTCAAAAGTTTTTCGTGGCTCCGTTACATCCATTTCATAAGTGTTGATGTAGTGGTCATGTGAATTGGTCAAGTACTGTTTGGACCGGGAAGACGCATTTTGGTAATTTTATACACCGTCTTCAGAGTGCATATGATACATAAACTCTCATTATCTTTGGAAAAATACACTAAAATGTACCTTTTTGACGAAAAAATCTTGATAATCTCGTACGGAAGCATTCGGCTTTCCATACGTGTATATCGAATCCATTATCGAATAAGTAACATATGTATGTACTTATTCGCGAATGTCGAACGAGGAACGCGAAGAAGGAACTAACTTCACACCGGTCATTGTCACCTCCTTTAAATCGAATGTATATGAAACGTGTCCATTCCTATATAGGCAGTGTTTGTGACGTTTATATGTCGAACATTTGAGCACTGTGAATGATGACGAAATAGTACATAAATACGTATCCGCGTCGCTTGAACTTTGCAGCTATTTACAGTCTCGATATCATACCTGTAATCTCTGTAAAGGGGTGTCAACGTAAACAAGCTCTACAGAGCTTCTTGTTGGCACTCCTCAATCTCTACATTTACCCACATCATCTATACAGAAAGAAAATTTGTGTGATGCAAACAAATCGGCATCAATGTAGCATAGCTTTGTAATGTCAACCTTTCAGTTCAACCTGTCCATGCGGAATTACAACATTAGTTCTGTGAAGGCTCCACCATTGATGTCACTAGGGCACAGCCATCGTTTTGAACTGGGGAGAGGGCCTAATTGAGAAATCCCACTTCGAAATATTACGTAAATATTGTTTTGTGCAAATATACAACACCTTACCTACTTCATAATATTCAGATCATTGCAGTATTTTACTTAATTTCAGTTTCAATGATTTGACAACCATTTGATATTTTTGTATCCTTTCAGTTTCTATTTCTGATCTTGATTTGTCAATAAAACTTCTTCAAATGACATACAATCTGAAAACAAATAGCCTATGTACATTAATTTATACATAAACCTGCTGCTTTGTACACTCATGACATCATGCAGACATTGTATTAACCAGGATGACATAACGGGAAGACCTCCAAAAGTACTTCATGACATGTCCTCTCAAACAGTTGATGTCCCCAGACAATGCAATTCTCAAAAGTGTCCAGGAACACCCCTACCCCTTCAGAAAAAAAGGATTTTCCTTAACTTACACATGGTGTACCCCTCATCTCGAGGTGCTGAAAGTATTGTGTTTGTTGACTGAATTCTAGTTATTGTTGTGATCCCACTTAAAGAATCCCCAGAAAGTTGGTCCCCTAGAAAAAACATTTCAACCAAAAATTGTTGTACAAGAACCAAACTCCCCAACATGTTCGTGTACATGTGATTGTTGGATATCTCCAAAATTACCACACGAATCAAATTTTATTATAAGTTACAGTATGTACGTTCCACAGATTATCATAAATGTTTGGTTACTGCTTGGATTGTGTATCATGGAAAATGAGGAAGGGACAGAAAATTTCTCTTTTCCCAACTTAGGTCACGGTACATCAAATACCTGTCAAATTGATGATGATCATGAAAAAGTGAACAAACAAGACTTAGGCTGATTTATATATTATATAACTTACATAAAGTTAGTATGTTCCGTCTCTTGAGTGCATCAAAGAATCAAGCCTCAACCACAGTCCTTTTATTTCGAGTACAATCCGTTGAGTATTGCGGAAACGAATGTATAGCTTTATATAGGCATAAACGAAACCAAGCAGGGCTCCACCTACTGCTATATCAGCTAAAATTATAAAAATGAAGTCCAGTGTATTGTATGTATTTGTATTTTAGATCCTCCTGCAAGCAGGAACTCGCAAAGAAGCCTCATTGGCTCATCAATGCCGCAAGCTGACCGGCGAAGTCAGTCTTTTAGATTCATATTTAACGTCCATGATTATGAATTGTCAACAACTCTGTAACTGGACGACATACATTAATCTTGGAGTGACTCGAACCGGGACCTTATGATTGAAAGGCACCGGCGTTAACTACTGAGCTAACACTCCTTAGTACTGATCAGACAAAAAATGAATCTCAGCTGCTATCCTACAAGGTAGCATGTAAAGCCAACATCAGTCACATATTACAATTGTCACGGCTGTAACAACCAATTCAGTTCGAGATCAGAGCAAATAATGGATGATGCTCCCTAACAGTGGGCTTGATAGTTTCGTACACCTAACAGGAAATAATGACGACAAATGTATAGTACGCCTACTCAATTAGTAAAAATTCAATTAAGGTTCATGGACATATACCGCCCACCACCACCCCCATAATAGTTACAATCGCATAAAGGTTCCTCAAAAGTAGCCTATATGAAGTGATATAACATACATCATTCCCTTTTTTAATGCTGTATGATGTTTCTCTATAAATGAGCCTGCCTACATGTAGAGCCTAGGGCAGTTACTAAGCTTGAACTTTATAATTTCCCGACACACCATATGCGTCACAAAACACTTCAGAAAGAGCTAGGCTATTAGTAGTAGTACTAGTGCTAAAGTCTCACCAAGTTCAGAACTTTAACATTAGTAAAATTGCCTAGAATCAGTGGCGGACTGGCCACACGGGCATTTGGGCAATGTCCGGTGGGCCGGCGGCCCGGTTAAGCTGGGGAGCCTGGTAAAACTTACAGCCCATTTTCACAGTAGTAAATAGGTGTAGATGGGCTGTGTAAAAATATATTTTTAACTGTGGGAATCAGCTAATGAAATCACCATGTTAATTAGGCTGTTAGTTCGTAACAAAAGAACGTGCTATTGGCAACCCGTCCGTGCTAATGGATTTTATTTAGGTTTTTTTTTCATTTTTTTGAAGCATGTTGTCACAAAATGCTTGATAAACTAAATAAAATCCAGTCTTAAACATATATTTTTGTCTATTTTTGTTTACGTTCTTAACTTTCCTCAGTTTAATCAAGTGTTGCTTCTGGAAAATTATTTTCGGGGGATTTTATTTGTAAAGGATTATTGTTACCTACAAAATTGAGAAATATAGCACAATTTTGCATCTAGGCATTCCTTAACTTCAAAAAAATCGACCCCTCCCCTTAGACCCCTCCCCCAGGATGGCAATCACTATCTAAGTAGCATATCATTGAATAATGGGCCGGTCTAGGTGGAAAATGCCAGGGCCGGTTTTCAGACCCAGTCCGCTCCTGACTAGGATAGAAACTTCAGTGAAGAATAGTGAAACATCAAGGCCAAGCGGTTAGCAAGTAGATACGACAGGATTTTCCAGCCTAACTCTAATACTTCACATTTTGAACGTAAACCACACATTGGCCTAGGGTCCTAGACCTAATTAAATAGTACCTGGGACCGATGTTGGCCTATACATGGGGATGGACATCAAATCCATGAATATTAACTTGGAATATTCTGCTTGATCGCTTACAATTCAAGTACAACTAGACAAAAACAAGCAATCGGTCTTGGCAGGTTGAATATTTCACTTTTACAAGTGTGAAATTGTGTTTGTATTACTATATATGTATGTATGGTCGAACGTAAGTTCCAAGTGTATTATAGCCTCAGTAAAATACATACATACATTACTTCGGTTGATTTATTTGGTTGATTGTGGTTAATTGTGGTTTGTGATTCTTTGGTTGATTGTGGATCTGTGTAGGCGAAAGTCTGATTGAAACAGGGAAAAGTGATTGTTTTGTTTTAAGTGGGTTTTGGTGCGGTTGTCGATAATTCTCTGGAAGATCTTGTAACCTAAAGCTGAAAGGAGACTGATGTGTCGGTAGTTTTGAGGTTTGGTGCGATCATTGTTGTGTTTAGTTATTTAAATCATTTGGCGGATTTCCATGGAGCTGGGAAGTAAGCCAATCTAAGGAGTTCATTAAAAGAGTGTTTTTTTTGCATTTGATAATGTTGTCGAGACAAGGTAAGGAGGCAAATTCTTTTTAGTGGCATTGTGCCACTCGTTTATATCTATATCTTTGAGTAGAGGGATGGTTTCGTTAAGACATCCTAATGGATTAGGAATAAAACTGTTGGCATAATTGATGGTTGTATAAGGTATATTACTTGTTTGAAATTATTATCATAGGAGCTATGGCCATTGAAGATATTGGAAATATCTTTAGAGTATGATTCGAAAAGTATAATTTGCTCTTGAATGTTCGTGACCAAGTTTCCGACGTTAACTCTAAGGCCTTGGTCTGTATTACCGGTATTTTTAATGGGGTTCATTAAATTTTGTAAATTGTTCCATTTATGTTCCAGTTTTTTCCAGCCCCCCAAGTTTTTCCATTTTTAATTTTTTTCCCCAGGTTTTCGCGTTTATAATTGAATCGCATTCAGTGTTTACTGTAGCAATAGCTACAATTCACGAACAACCTAAGTTGACAGCAGTTATTGGAGCCTCTTTAATCCTCTTGTCAACGTTTAGATGTCTTAAGCTCGTCAATTGACCGCGCCGGTCCCCCTGCCTATATATGGCTGACCTCTCATATAAAGATAAAGGTTTTCTCGCCAAAATAAGACAAGTCAGTATGTTACAGTTTTTGACATACTTTTATTGATAAATTCACTGTGCAGTTGTTGGTTCATCACATGATCATTAAAAGCTTATATATGAAGGAAATGGAAACAATAAATGTGCCCTTTTCATGAATACTGGTCATATTTAACATTTTTATTTCTTCCAATGCGTATCTTAAACAATTAAAACATTACATAAAAAATGTCAGACAGTTGTTTATAGATAAAGTGTATTGCTAGCTTAACAGATATCACACTGCTAATCTAACATAAAAATGAATCTAAAACGGAAGCTAATTAAATAGACATATTTAAGAACTAATTGATGACAAACATTTTTTTCATGAGATAATTCGAACAAAATTTCATTTGACATTCGAAAAATGAGCCAAAGTTTGACATACTGAGAAATACTGATTGGATATATGAACGGCTTTTTTTAATGGTTAATGTCTGCATTTGTGCTGTATTTTCCAAAGTTTATATAATTACTTTGTAGAGTTAAAAAAATTCTTAATCTAAAGCCTTGATTACCTCTCAATATGCTGGGACTGAAGGTTATCTGGAAGTACTAATATTGTGCAGTTTGCTATTGTAATGTACTGGTAAAGCTTTGAAAGTTACTGTTCTCTGCACATGTACGTAATGTCTACCTCATATGCAGGTTAGGCATGTGCATTGTGGCCCCTAGGTCTAGAGGCCTCTAAAGGCAAACATTGCAACTTTCTTTTTCAAGTTGTATCATGCAACAATTAGTAGAGAGAGAGAGAGTGCGGGTTAGAAGAAGCATATGATCTTTCAGGCCTCCAGAGGGTATTAACCTTACAATGTTTGAACATATATAAAACTTACATTTTGATGAATATGCTTTTGGTCTATGTTGCTATCTACAACGACTGAGTACTAGATCCGGATAATCCAGGATGTGGATAACTTAAGTGGTCTGGATACACCAGTACTTAATGTAAACCTTTTCAGTTTAAAGCAATACAGTTTGATAATGATTTACAATCAATAGGAAATGTTCTTGTTTGTGAAGGATATATGCCACGAAGATGGTTTCATATCTTAAATGAAATGCTATTTTGTTCATTTGGATATGCTTGCTTAAATTTAGGCCTAGCTGTGATAAAACCGAGCCTACATGATAGCATATTAAACATTATTCATATCTTAATTATGTACATATAAATTAGGTCTACTATTTGCATATTCACTGAGACAATGTATAAATACCATCAGTGAGTGAACCAGTGATTTATCATTTCAAGGAAAGAAAAAAAAAGAAGAATATCAATTGAAACCTATCATTAATCTGTTAATGCAGAGAACGACTGTTTCAATCCTCTTGAATCTAATCAAATCAAGTTTGGGCTCTTCAAAAATTAAAGTAAGTATCTTCAAAATTAAATTCAACAGAAATGTACAATTTACAGTAATATGTTACATTGAAAATGAGAAAGAAAAGAAGTGGAATATTTATCAACACTGGCTCTCAAAAAGCCTTCTGCAGCTGGCTCTTTCCAAAGAAGCTTCCAGAAGAGTTTTGTTTTATTTTTGATACATATACTTTAAAAATCATGAAAGTTTAAATTTCATTCATGTTAATGGCTTTTTATGCCTTAGCTTTACTACTAAAGACTCAATTTCCACACACTATGGTCACACTCAGCTAGGATCAAGTTGGGTAACTCTAAAATGTATTTACAAGTTCAGCTGGCATGTACCTCCTGACTAATGTTGCATGGTTATGGTCAGTGTTTCCCACCTGATAACACTTACACAAACTTCAAACAATCAAATATGGTATTGAAGTGTCCTGCAAGAAGGGCATGTCCACTGCACAGTAAATATGATTTTACAGTTCATATATGCATCATTTAATCATATGTACGTAATAATAGTGAACTAGTTATCTTCTTCTTACAGATACTTAGCTTATGGTGTATTATAGTGTCTTTAATCAATTCCCAAGAGATTAAAGTTTCATTCAAACTTGAATGGTTCTTAAGTTTCCAGCTTGGACTTCCATATTTCTTATTTTATTCTAATTCACAGTTTTTTTTATAATATATAATTCACATGCTTATACATAATACTTGTGTATCATAAAGAAAATTCACTATTATATTATGACATAATTTATGTTGCAATATTTAATAAACATATTCTGTATTCAAGTCATAAACCCCAACAAGACAGGGAACAATTAAGTGCTAGGGGACAACATTTTACCACCCAGTGTCACTATACCATGAACTGATATTTCATAGTTCATTTACACTAAATTCTATACAGTAAATTGCAATTTATAGTTCACTGGCATTCATGATCAAGTTAAATGCAATTTCTTATCTGCAGAGAGGAACTGGTATTTTGCAGTTCACATACATGTGAAGTCATACGGTAAATAGGAATTCATAATTCACTGGCATCCGGCAGACTATATCACTCATGATAAGTTTAGATACAGTTTCTGATCTGCAGAGAGGAACTGGTATTTTGCAGTTCACATATATGTGAATTCATATGGTAAATAGGAATTCATAATTCCCTAGCATCGGGCAGACTATATCGTTCATGATAAGCAGTTTGGATACAATTTCTGATCTACAGAGAGGAACTGATATTTTGCAGTTCACATACATGTGATGTCATATGGTAAATATGAATTCATAGTTCACTGGCATCCGGCAGGCTATCATTCATGATAAGTTTAGATGCAATTTCTGATCTGCAGAGAGGACAGAGGCTGAGACTGATGGCACAGTCATAGCAGCAGCAAACATGTCCACAGTTGAGAAACAAAAGATTTGACTGTAGATAAAGAGAAAAGAAATCATCAGCCTTACTTTGAGGTAGAACCCAAAGAAAAAAAAAAGAAAATTGGGAGGACAAATGACTAACTATAAAGCTAGTATCCTCGTCTGGACGAGAAGTGAAGGGACATTAAACTTAAGGTTACATGCATATGACACTCTTTTGGTTATTTATTAAATCTCTTGGGTATGTGGATGTCAACAAACTTGGAAGGCTTCATCAATAGTAACTATTGTTAAATGGGTGACAAAGCCAAGCATTATCCTTAGCTTATATAGGCTAACATAGATCTTTGCGAAGAACAACTCCCCAAAGAGCTATGGAACAACTTGTTCCATTCAAGAGATATCCTAGTTTAAAAGTCTTGTCTGGGAGCTGCCATTTTATAAATCTGTGATGTCATAGTGCCACCAGGATCTGAAAGTTTTACTTCCACTTTTGTTATTCTCTTCATATTTTCAAGGTGCAATTTTAACAGTTTTTCTACACTGAAACCACTGCCATTATTACTGAGTAAGTCATGTAGACAACTTCAATGTTTTAGAGTCAGCATTTGCAAACCCACTCTAGAAAATAAAGATTGCCAAGAAATAAAAGCAAAAACGCAAAGAAATGAAAGCACATGTGGCTCGATGATGTCATATTTAGGCTTGATCAAATCTTCACACATACATAGGAAGGTACATTAAATCTGTAATATCTCCCAAATGGAACAAGATTTGTCTTAGTTATTTGGGGAAGCTGTTCATGACACTACTTATCTCTTTCTCATAGATCAATAATGATGTTTGGGTTTGTATCTCATTTATGATACCTATCACAATGTTGAACGTATCTATAACACTTATGCAACATAGATATACTTAATTTGCCCAGCATGGCATTGAGTATAAAGAATGCTGGATATGGATTTCAAAGCTGCAAATTAAGACTTAATCTCCAATTATCTTCTGGTAGCATCATGTATTCAACCATTGAATCAGAGTTACGATATAATCAGGGTATGATGAAATAAGATATTAACTTCACTTGAAGTTTTACAAAGGAAGTAAATAAATTATATTTCAAATTTTGTGGGACCCAAACACTTTTGCATTGGCTTTAAACCTCATGAATCTCTCAGTTGGACTGACTTCAATCAAACTTTTTACAAATAATATCACACGGCTCAATCCTAATCCTTGCAACCACCATGAGCAAGGATACAACGTTGATTTATACAGCAGCATTCTGTTGGCAAAGAATTTCTCTCTGTTGCAGTGAGAACACACAAAACTCCAAATGATACTTACTTGATTATCCATACAAACCACGCATTCAGCGCTGACATGAACAGGCACTTCTGGTTCGTACCCCTGTGGCGCTGATGAGATTGGGGTGCACGGTTCTCCTAACTCCTTGTTCCCTTCCACATCTTCCTCCTTCTCATCCTTGCTCTTACTGTCAGTAGTCGGCCTCTCCAATGACGCTGCTTTCAACTGAGCATTTTTCTGTTCCACAAAATGCCTATCAATTTCCTCTTGGAGACGTCTTTGTATTTCTGGGTCTGCTATTCCAAGCTGTGATATAGTGAAGAGACAGACCATGCACAGAAAGTTTTGTAGTTTTTTATATAATTCTTTAGCTTGACACTCATTTTCTATTTCATTTACTCATAGATTTACCTTTGGTAAAATTTGGCGTATGTAATACTTGAAAGGATAAAAAAAGAGATTGACTTATTACGTAGATAGATAATTCCTTCATAACTTTAGACCTACCTCTATGAAATCTGAGGGCATTAGTTGGTAGAGCCTATCAATGGTGATCTCGTTCTTCTTCATAATTGGAATGAAATCATCTGCTCCAGCTCTCCTCAGAACAAAAGACACCTCATCTTCACCGTCTCTCTAGAGACAAACAATTATATCAAACACTACAGAATGAAATGTTTCCCCGTTATGTAAGGAAGGCGGTATTGAAGAACTTAGCATATATAGACCCTGGATGTGTGATCTGATTAATTCACTTTGGCTTCGGCTTTGAGTACAACGTTTCTGTATGCTGCCGTGTTGGAGGAATCTAATCGTAATAGTAGATACCGACTTTGCGGCCCCATTCACAATTTTGCAAAGTCTGACTGACTCCACATTTTCCCCTTTTGCAAAACCAAAAATGGTGTAGACGGACTTGGCAAATAAAAAAATGTTAAAGAAAGGCTAATGTGCAGACCACTATGCATTTAAAGACAATTGGGTTTATATACTTTCTCAGCAACCATTGGGGAGGAGTCCTTACCAGCAGGATACAGCAGTCTTACTAGTTTATATACAAGTTAGGAACATGAAATGGTCATATTATTTTCAATGTTATTCATCTCTGGAAAATATATTTCCCCACAGTGATTAATGACCACTTTTGGAGAACTTTTTTTCTGATATTACGTCGCGATAGAAATCCCACCGTTTTTTTTATGTATCGGAAGGTGATCAGTGTTTGTATAGATTAAATGAATCCATTGTGATATTTACTCCTTTTTTATGGCATTGCTAAAATAATATAAAGATCATGACATTTCTGTTTGAAATGATTAGCAGAATCAAAATACTACTTTTTTCTCTTCATAGTTTTGTGAATAGCCGGCCATTCTTTACCTGAACTATTTCAATTCTTTCATCTGTTTTGTTGCATCTTGCTTCTTCTTCTTCCTCTCCATCTTCACCTAGCCTGCCATTTTTGTCTTGCTTCTCACCTTCTTCAGTCTGCTTTTCATGCTTTAGTTGGTCCTTGGGAAAATTGTTGACCAAAGGCATAAAAATTTCAAATGTTGCAACTATACTGCT
The DNA here is from genome assembly GCF_037975245.1 of Apostichopus japonicus. NCBI lineage: Eukaryota > Metazoa > Echinodermata > Holothuroidea > Aspidochirotida > Stichopodidae > Apostichopus > Apostichopus japonicus. The sequence continues at coordinate 9,300,451 of NC_092582.1, read as the reverse complement.
GTGTATGGATCGACTGTAGCAGTGAGATGTATTAGTTACAGAGTTCTTAGTAGTTTGCATTCACATGAACACAACAGAGACTCCAGGACTAAAGTGCCCTTGAAAGAATCTTGACGGATATATTACTAACATAGCATACGGATTCAAATGTGTTCAGGTTGATATCTGATATTATGCAAACTAAAATTAAAAAACCTCAAAATGGACACATAAGATATATTTTTCTTGTTGTGACTATATTAATTACATATGCACAAATAAACCCAATCTTTAAGGTCAAAACAATTGTCAAAAAGAAGAAAAAAAGATTCATACACATATGACTATTTAGAACTGTTTACTCTAAAACAGACAGAGGGTCTGACTTTTAAGTAACAAATGTTGATCAAAGGAAACAAAAATCAAATGTTTCAACCATATTGCTGTGTATGAATTGACTGTGTCAGTGAAATGTATTAGTTACAGAGGTCTTAGTAGTTATTTAATTCACATGGGCGCAACAGAAACTCCAAAGTAGAATACAGTAAAAGATGTTAAAAGACTGTTTTTTACTTACAATTCTGTTTCTTATCTGCTGTTCCCTCTCCTGTTTCTTACAGATTAATTGTTTAAGTAAACCAGTAAGATTTGACCTTTCCGTCTGAAGGTCAATTACACTGGGACTTCTTCGTATCTTTACATCCTCACAATCCCGTCGTCGTGATGGCTGGCCTGTTTCTTCTTTCTCATCTCCCTGCGTGTTCCTCCTTTTCCCTAATTCTCGTTTGGTAATGTCAGCAAGATTTCTTTGAATACCTCCGATCTATTCCGAAATGTTCAAAAAATAACAAACAACTTATACTTAATTTTGTACTGTACAAAGAAAATTAGTCATACGAAAAATTGTAGGAAAAATGAAAATGTTTGAAATGTTCATTACTCATGATTAGTCTGTTGCTTGGTCAATTCCTAATTGCGAATGTTAACCCAATGTTGTGTGTTATGAAACTTTACAATAACTTCAATTTATAAATGTATTTTTACTTTATGTAGATATAAAAATATGCAAAGATGTCATCAACCACCAATTATTCTTAATGTAAAAGTAGTAATACATTGTAAACATGTTTCGATTTATGCTCTAGGGCCATCGTATTTTATGGTAAAGTTTGGGATGTTTCTGAGGAGATGACTTACTGGTATTTATATCTAGTTATAGCTAGTTTAAGTGACGTAACTTATTTTTGTCTGTTTTGCAATGTATGTATTGCTTTGGTACTGTTACATTCAATGAGTGTGCTAGAGTCAAGCCCACCAGGTATTTAGTAGCACACTTCCCTTTTCACAACATGTACTATTACCCTGATGTTCTGTACACTGATTGCTTTGTTTTTTACTTGTATGTTGTTGTGAAAGGAAACAAATGAAATGAAATATGTTTACTGGACTAGAGACCTCAGCCTCTTTTATGAATCCTCTTGTGTTTAAAGGGCATGCAGTTATAAAAAGAAAACATATTAAAATACATGATTTATAGTAATGAAACCTACTTTGATAGAAACTTAATATCTGATTGTCAGGTGACTTAAAGACTGAAATTATAGATCATAGGGTTTTAGCATTATTTTCTTTCTTAATGTTCATTTAGCCTAAGTTATATTTAGCATCAATCTACAAACCTCTTCTATTAATCGGTGCCTCTTCCAATCACTGGCAAAAAATTCATCTTCAAAGAAATCTCTACTCGGAATGGAAAACTTCTTGAAAATATCATCCACACCAAATCTGTCAGGTCTCACAGACTGCTTGCTTTTCCTAAAAAAAAGGGAACATATTCACAGTAAATGATGGATTTGTTGCCCCTCACCCCCCCCCCCATTTCATATTGGGATGCTGACCAATTAGTTAGTTCAAACAATTTCATTGCTATGCCTCGATCGCCATCAACTTCTACTTATTTATAATTTCTGATTTCATATTCTTACATCCAACATTTTATTTAGTTATATAGCAAATGTACTGCTCTTATGTTATTTACCCTTCAACAACCATATTTTTCACTCCTCTCTCTGCCTCCACTCAATGCATTCCAACTTTTGAAATATATTTTGTATTACCAACATATTTCTAAATCCCCACCCACAAAAGAAGTTCATCCAGGCTTGTTATAGGCCGGGTTATAAAGTTATATTGTAATTTTGCTGTAGTTTAAATAATACTCACCTTTCAGGTGATCTTCCTAACATTCCTGTTCCTAAGAATGGTCTATCCATCCTATCTTTGAAATCTACCGCAGCAGATGCAAAGCTTTTTGCAGCCTGATGGGAAGAGTTATCTTCAGAACGGATGCTGAAAGTACGGTCTTGCTGGATGTTGTAATTCTTAGCTTCTTCCTCAAGATCTTGTGACCTTCTCCTGAAGTTGCTACAGATGTCAGGATTAACTTTCTCATCATCACTGTTGAAATCATTTGAAAGTATGAAACTTGAAATTAATATATAACTGGCTCAGCAGGCCGGATGAGTGGGATGAGGGGGTTTGTTGGGCAAATATGGGATAAAGAATTTATGTATTTCTCATTGTCATCATATACTTCAGATAAAAGAAAAGAACAAGATAGTATGGTTTACATGTCCCTGCTGATGAGTAATCAATATATGTATATAGGACGACAACAGTGAAGTGTATTATGTCAGGTTAAACTTTGTGCAATGTACGGTACAAATAATATTTCAATAATTACCTGTCAGATTTCCGAGAGCTTCCTAACCTAGATGAATTTGTTCTTCTCCCCGATTCATTTACATCATACGATGTGGAATAACTTCTTCTAAACTTCTGACCCGAGCTAGATCCAATGATCTCATTGTCTAGACTGGTCTTCCTTCCAGCAAAAGGTCTGTTTTGGGGTTTTCTCTTAACAGAGATACCTTCTCCCCTGAGATTGAAAGATAACAAAGAAAAAGAAGAGTACAGATTACCCTTTAAAGGAAATTGATGAAAAGGATCAATGTACTCTGTGTGTATACGTTTTCCACTTATAGATATGGACTGCATTTAAACCTTTATCTACAATACGCCATTCCCTATAGTATTGGCTTTAGTTTTCCAATTACCATTTCCAACTTTTCTTGTTTAAAACTAAAACCAAAATTGTACTGAACACTATATTACAGACTGAATAAAGGGTCAATTACAGATATTAAGTATTCATTATGAATATGAACAATGCATTTTCAATGCCCTGGTCTCTCGAAATTCATCATCACAGGTTCAGATATTAAAAATCATGTGTTCGCCAAAGAACTTACTCTGTGAAAAAGCTATCCTTATGTTCGTCCTTCCAGCTTTTGCAATCGGAATTAATGCAACTCTCACTGCGCTGTAAAGGCTCATTCATTCTTGTCTCATAAGATGGTGAGAAGCGACCATCTTCTATCTCGCTGCCCCTTTCAATCTCTCTAGAGACGTTGCCAAACTTGTTTCTCCTACTATATGACAACGGTTCATATCCACCCTCTGGTTTGGGATCGATAATATCTCTCCCTCTCTGTCGAAAGTTAGTATCAACATTATTTTTCTCTCTTCCAGGTGAGGATGGAAAATGGCGATTTATATCTATTTCTGGATCAGAACCTCTCCCAGACCATCTTGCAGCATCATCAAACTTACTTCTCCTAGTCTCGCTCGATGACCCATGTCGTTTGTAGTTGCTGTCTCTCGGTCTGACATTGCAACTGCTTCCTCTTCCTAAATTGGCTTCTATGTCTTCTACTTCAGTCGATCTTCCACTCTTTCCTCTAGTGGCTTTATCTGACCTGTTCCTCTCCACTTTTGTTGGATAATCACTTTTTTGACCATAATCTGTACCTCTGGTACTCCATCTGTTGGAATCATCAAACCTACTATCTGATGGTGACCAATCTTCATCCTCTGGTTCAGAATCGATAAGTTTCTCATTCTGTACTGGAGCAGCGTTTAGCTGACTTCTTCCCTTATCTGTTGGTGACATGTCTGACAGTGACATAGCTCTTGCAGAATCAGATTGATGTCTTTTACTCCATTTTGATAAGTCATCATATTGATGTCGTCTTCTGACGTACGAAAACGGCACATCCTTGTCCCCTTCTTTATAATCGACATCTTTCTGACAGGTTCCTCTAGTGTCATCAAACCTGTGTCTTCTACTAAATCTAGGAGTAATGTCATCATCATCTTCTTCACAACCGAGATCTTTCTGACATGTTCCTTGGGTGTCATTAAACCTGTCTCTGCTACTATATCTAGGAGTAATGTCATCATCGTCTTCGTCATGCCTTCCTCTAAATATTAATTCATAATCAGTGTCTCTCTGTCGATTACTTGAGGGTGTAGAGGCTGGACTGATCTCTTGGTCGGAGGTATCCCTTCTTTCGCTCCATCTTGATGTGTCATCGAGCCTAGTTTGTCTGACACTGGAAGGGGACATGTGACTACTTTCACTTTCAAACTCATCTGAAGTTTCACTCTGTTTTAACTTTTCATCAGTCTTATATCTCGCTCCGTCTCTCAGCGATCCTTGACAATTTTCATTCACTGCTGATGAAGCTGCTTCCTTTTCCACTTTTATGTCGTCATCGTCAAAAGTTTCAATCTCTGTTGATCTGCAAATTGGCAAGTAACATGAATGCTGTTATTAGCTGTCTCAAACTCTGTAACTATTTAAATAAAATAAAAGACACAAGAGATGTTAAAGTTGTGAGTTCTCTCTTCTGTAATATTCCAGTTGAAAAAATAAATGATTAGCTTTATTAAAAAGCATGATATTTTTTATAGCCTCAAGTGATAAACTTACATTGCATTTCAAAAGTTTTAAAGCACAAATGGTTTGGGAGCTCTGTTGTCCACATATGATGCTAATGAACATATTTTGGTGGCATTATTAGAATCTATAAAGCAAACGATCATTGAACATTAACATTTAGGCCTGCACTGAACGACATCATCATTAAAATTAGTAATCTTAGAGGAGCATTTGTTAGATTAAGCATATTTTAATTCTGAATAACTTACACACAACATTAATTATAACCCTAAATTTTCTTTTTTTGTTCGCTATGACATATCAAGACTGACATTTTGCCTAGAGCCACCCTTTACGTTATCCAATGGTAAGCCGAAAATCCTTTCTGTAGATGGTTTTCTACCTATTCTGTATGCTGTTTCCATTAATTCTTATATTATATTGTTTATAATACAATTTTCATATAAAAAAAGTGGGTAACATAAAAATTACAAAAAAGTTATATAAATAAATAAAAAAAACCTGAAAACATGTTTAAATGCCAATGACTTCCAACTTTTATAAGAAATTAATTGCAATTTTCATCTGTAAATTAATGGTCAACTTTAAACAAAAGAAGTTATTTGAAGAGAAAGTTCATCTCGAAAAAGGTTACCCTTCATCTTCCTCCAGAAGCTCCTCCATGAGTTTTGAAGAGAGAGATTGAGCTAAGAACCAAGAAAAGATAAACAGGTAAGGATTAATTGATGAAGCACAGTTACATAATAAAGACTATCACTGACTATATTCTCTTTCCGGGCCCCTGACATTGGCAAGGGGAAGGATAACAGGGGCCATGCCCCCAAACACTTTCACAGAAATTAGTTTGTCCATTTTACTCCCAATTATCATACTTGTGTGGGAGTCCTTGCAACATTAAACGTTACCATTATACGTCCATCGTAGCAATATGTTGTCTATAGAAAAGCCTGAATCCTAACAAACTTGTTTGTTCTAATAGTCCATAGCTTTTACATTTCAAACCAATAAAATATCAAAAGGAAGTGTGGTGTTCATAAAGTATAGTCAAATCTTTATTGGCCATCCCTCAATTGGCTAAACTGTGGATATTTCGTTAACCTGATTTCAAAAGCTAGCAAACTGGTTTGTATCCTCAACTTAATAATTTTTAAATATGAATAATTTATAGCATTGTGATATATTACTTTCTTAATGAGACCAAAATCGCTACAAGCTGGGCTTTAGACATATATTTAATTTCCTTGTCATTTTGACATAATTGATATACATTTGTGGCGGTCTATTCATTGGCAAAAATAGTAATTAGCCAAAATGATAGAAAAAAGGGCTAAGTGCTCAAAGCGGTATGATTGAATGGCCTCTTGTAAGTACTATTAATGTGAGTAAAGGACTAGTAGGTATGGCAACATGGGAAATATTTAGCAACATTTTCCCCCCTAAATTTGTATCCACCTGTAACTCCTTAACAATGGGTATGGTGAAAAGAAAATATTTTACACTTTTATATATTAATTTGAATCAAATGGTAAATGTTAAACAAAAGATAGGCTGAACATTAATTACCAAGGTTAGTATTACGAAAATGTTAAACAGACTATGACCAAACTTTACGATGTTGGCAATCTCCCTACAAGTGACAAAACCTGGTGGTAACAACAAGTTTTATCCTTTGATGGAAATCAGAAAACCCACTTTACTGGTTAGTTCACCAAAATTACACCAGGAACAATGAAATGGTACACACATTTCAACCAGGTTTGCAATTGGAAAAATAGAAACGTTAACATTAATTTTTGAGACACAGGGTTTTCTTTAGAATTTTCTTTAAGTTTGATATAAGATAACACTCCAAAACACAAAATGCAGTTTTTACCACAAAAATGAAATTCTTACAACGTTTAGAGGATGACAACCTTCTACGTTTCATCTTCCCTTTATCTTTTAGTGTCTTCAGACGACTTTCCAACAAATCCTCTTCCTGAAATGAAAGGAAAAAAAAAAAACACATAGAATTGGAAGAAAGCAAATATTTCACAAACTTTACTTGATCTGACAATCAAATATATCGTGATATTTACCTACAGTTTTTTTTTAATCAATTGTTTGAAACTGATGTGAATAATAAACTCACATGCTACCACCATCTTACAAAATTTAACAATTTTTCAAGAAATTCAAGAATACTCTTGAAAGTTTAATATCAGGAGTACTTAATAACACCAGTGTATTGAACTTTTTAATTGATTGTTAATTATACCTTAATGCTATTAATAAACATTCATTTAAAGCAAAAAAGTTAAACAAAACAGAAATTACTTTGTTATTATACACAGATTCTAAATTGTGTTTGATATGGTAATTAGAAAAAAGCTCTTGTTACACTCAATTAAATAGTAAGTAATATTGCTTTCTTTTTGATGTTTTCCGTAACAAATGAACTGATTAAAAGAATGAAAAGTACTCTATAACACTCAGATGCACCCATTCCTTCCCCTTTCCCTCACCCCCCCTGCATCTTATCCTTCCATACTCTTTGACTAACAGCTAAAAGATGAGTTCTCAATACCTTTCCTTCCTTGGCCTCCTTTTGACAGACCTTCTGTTCATGCTGGTCACCCTTGTCACCATTAGATTGCCAACTGGCCTTTAAATCTTCCAATTTCTTCTTTAGCCTAATCAGCTCTTCAATCTTGGCATGCTGCAGAAACAGAACCATCATAAATTTACTTAGATAAGTTAAAATTGCATTATATTAGACATAATGGCAGGCCCAGCCAAGCAAGAGGCCGGGAGGAGGGGAATGACCCCTTGTAGACCATTGAATGGATTTTTAGTCCTCTAAGTTTACTATCATAAAAATGACAGAAAAATTGTAAAAGCTTAAAGATGGCCATAAAATTCAAACCTTACTCCAGTCTTTTAGCAATTTGTTGACGTGTGCAGTCTTGGAAACTTCAAGTTTGGGTACCTAGTTTTACATGATATTTGTTATTTTTGGCTTATTATCTTATAAAGCTCTGATAAGTTTAAGTTCATGCAACTGAAAGTGGCATGACAGTATTCACTGAATTTTTGTTACCACATCCATGCAGTACTGTTTTAATATGCTTCACATATTCAGTGTCCAGCTTAATTTTACGATGCTATAAACATAGCAACAGTTAGCAATTTTAATACAATCGGGTAATTCCTAGGAAGCAGCATGAAGGCTCTATGTGTATACACTGCCCAACAGTGACCTCATAATGTTCGTTCATCTCTAGTTCCAACAGACAAAAACCAATTTGCAAGTGAATTTAATAAAGATCAACTGTTACAATACAGTCAAACTAATACCTGCATGCTTGGTTGGTCTTTATAATAAATGTATCAATAAAGAGGTGCATCCTCTCTGCATGCATATTAATAACTAGCTGTGCAGACAAGTCTGTTGCTTTCACCCAGAAAACCCTCCAAGAAATATTTAGGTCAATAACTCCATCTCACATATAGTATATATATATATATCTCATGTAGGCCCCTAATTATATCATCATTGTGAAGAATATATATATAATATATATATAAAATTATATATGTATTACATATATCTATATACATATATGTATTTATAAATGTGGAATATCCCTTTAAACATAGCACAGCAATTTTCGAATGATGCTTTAGGGATTCACTGTTTCAAAGTTGTTGAGGACTTTAACAGACGGTAACATTTTCTCATGTATCCTAATTTTCTGTTTCAGGGACTTCCCGTGATCTATACACTGAGAGCTTCGGCAAAATGCCATATTATCACGCCTACAGATTATCCAACCTGAGTCGGTACAGTAATACCGTCCAATCAGAGATAATGATTGCAGATGTTCCAAGTACCTACAGTTGAGGTGTTCAAGGTTAAGGGGCCTATGTGAACACTTGAAGGCAAGACACAAAACCCAGTTATTCCTGCAACACTGGCTGGATTTTTTTCATTTCTTGCCTTAATTGTGACCCCAGTAATTGAATAGAAGCTAAATAACACTTTGTGTGTTACTAGAACTATTTTTGGAACAATAAAGATTTATTTATAAGGACAATTATGCTGTGATATAGCTAATTAATACCACGTTATCCTCAAGTTTGCAAACCATTTTCAGTAAAATAATATTATGAAGGCAAATTTATACAAAGAAGGAACCTCTAGCTATGTGCATCAAATTCTCTCAACTTTTATAAAGTGACTGTGATAATTATTAAAATGACATTTCTGTAAACCATAAAAAACATAAGCACAAACAAAAGAAAACAATAATTTTTCATATCATGATTTCACACATATTATGCCATAATTCTTATGATTTATTCGTCCATGAAAGCTTCATGAAAAAGAATATTTTTCTAGATAACTGTAGATGCCCAAATTTCATTATTTCAATTATGCCAAAATTTAAATCCTGATAATGTAACAAACATTAATTGTCATGAAGATATCTCAAACTATCTGATATCACAGAAAGTTTACATTTTTTTAACAATCCCTTTAACTTCGGTCAATTTAATGTTTACCATCTTCTTTGTACATGAACAAAATTTCTGAGTTTAATTATAACAATATCACAAATTACAAAAGTTACAAAAGTTACACTTTCTCGAATTAATTGTTTCACATGTGCAGATGAAATTTCAAAATATTGTGAAATTCTCGAGGCTTGACAGATCAATGTAATAATTAAATCCCCTTTAACCTCTTGTTATATGGCGAATAAGATGTAGGCCAAACATTTCTCTCTGTAAACATTCATCTACAGTAGTTAAGCTTATAATAGCTGTCATTTACCGCCTTCATCCTGCATGGGATGTGAAACAGTAATCATTTTTTTATACCTCAAATATCTTCGGATTTTACTTTAGTGACTTGCTATTGAAGTCAATCTGATCATATATCTCATGATGCCAGGATGTGTTTTTTAGTCCGAATATTAAATTAATTACGACTTATGCTCTTGCTTTAAGTCTTGTGTGTGAAGGATTTATAATTAAATACTGTAATATTCTCCCATATGGAATACAATTTTTTGGTTAGCTCTTTTGGTAAAAATGATCCTTCTGCAATCAAATCCTTTATAAGAAACCTGCCTAAGATGTGAGTGTTTTTCTTAGCTGCTATTAATCTCAGGCTATATTGGGTATCCTGGCAATATCCAGTTTACTTTAATGCGAGGAAACTTAAGCAAAGATCATTTCAGTTATTAAATAATTCAAGGACATGTCTAAACAGAAACAGAGAGAGAGATAACCAGAACCTGGTTTGCAATAAACACTTTCTGATATAAAAATAATAATAGATCATAATAGTCCCGTAATTATACTTGTAGTGCAGGTAAGTACAACGTACTTCACGATAAAAATGTTCCTCCTTATCAGTCAAATAATTCGGATAACAAAACAAAATTTGATTCCACAAATCATTTCTCAACTGCAATCAAGGCCAAAGATATTTAATTTTGCTCTCTATATATAGTCCACCAATGAAACTGCTGCAAATGTAATCAGTTCAGCCTCTGCGTCAATGCATAATGGAATAACAGGGGAACAGAAAGTGGCTAGTACTAGTGCAATGCCATCTCGGCATGGGATCCAGGGACTGGCCAGAGGGCGCCTGGTAGGGTCACAGGGAGCTTTGCGATTTTCATCATTTCCAGAACTTATGATATCACTTTCAAATCAGCAAAATTTTGGAGGTACAGGTATATAAATTATAATCAGTCAAATTCAAAAAAATTGTCTATGTCTTTCTGCCTAAGGTTTTTGTTACATGGCATGTGCCCCTCAACCCCCCTCCAACCCCTCATGCCACTGATGGTATTGACTTTTCTTTGTTATAAACTACATGGACAAATGATTTGTGACCCAAATAATTCCTCTGGGGTTACTTTAATACCATGGTGTACTATTGTTGTAAAGTTTTAATGCCGAGCACTGTCCTTGGATGATTAATTAGTAACATTGAACCAAGACCCACATCTGTCAGAGTTAATTACGTACATAGTTTCATTAGCGGCAGATATAAACAAATTACTTGATCGCGGTATGCACAACACATGCAATATATATATATGTATCTGGTGCTGTGGAAAATGTACAACAAATTCCAAGAAGGGGCAATTAGACATGTTTTGCTATGAACAATAAATTAAGATTAAAAAGAAACCTTTTTTTACTTGGAGGTGAGTTGGTGCGATCTGCCAACAATAACACAGGCTTAATCTCGATATCAACGTTCACCATAAATCTGATTAAGATCTGTAAGAAGTATGGTCAGACTCCTCCTGGTATATATGCACGCCTGAAAGTGATTTGAATTTTAGAATATAAATCAACCATAATTATAAAGAGTGTCCTCACCCTGGAGTCTCTTTCGTCAGATTCCTGAGCTGCCGCCTCCTCGCAATTCTGCCTGAATCCTCGTCTGTGGCGCTCGGGCTCGACTTGAGATGTGCTTCTTCTCAAACCGGTTCGTTGGAAGAGGGAGGATCTGGGAATGACATCAATCTCGGACTCTGAATAGAACATAGAGAGGCATGTCAGTCACGTAAACTAAACATTATAACATAATTCACATTGTAATGTAGTCATGCTTTGTATCATGTACACCAGCTGTACGCAACATTGGCATGTGCTTTTATGACGTCTATCTCACCGTCCATATCAGTTGGTATATTTTAGGCCTTGTAGGTACCTCTGAAAAATTGGCATTGGGTATACCTTCTGTTTGACGTGATCTATGTAACCATAGCGATATGTCACTGATAATGTGAACCCAAAATAAACAAACATTACATATGTACCCTACTGGTAATCATTTTCATCGGTACAACATTCCGTTCAATGCTTGTCTAACATATTTTCTTTACATTTTTTATCCAGCTAATAATCTAGGGGTCTGTTTCAATAAATAAATTATGTTATATGACACTGTATCCACAGCTACATATATGTGTGTATACAACTTGATCATAAATCTATACAAGGTATCTTTCTAGGAGAAAATTTCAGTGACTGATAAAACAGACTATAATTTGGTAAATTTAGATTTGAAGCCTGAAGGTGACTTAAGTTAGGCAGAATTTTAGTCTTAATATATATGTCGTTGTCCAAGAACTGGTAAAAATGAGAACTGGCATTATCATGCAATGTTTTCTACATCTATATTGGGTTTTAGGTTATTTGATCTTCAAAATAAGCTGGTATTCTGGAATAATTAATTCTTTTAAGGATTGATTAATCATGCATGATGAAGATGTCTGCTCAGCAGTGCATGCTTCAATGCCAATCCATTGTTTTATAAATTCTAATACTTCAGGTCGAACAAATCCTTTTTAACTTCACATGAACAACAGATCTAGAGCACATCTTGGATGTCATTCAACACCATGGACCCAATTTAGCATGTTTACAAAAATTGCTTGCATTTTGCGATGTACTTTTGAGTCTCACATCTGAGGAACTGACTTAGACAGTGTGAAGACTCGCGCAAAAAGAAACGTCTAGTGCCGGTAATCTGACCTAGTTTTGAATGAGGTGTAACAGAAGTGTTAGACACCACCATCGATCCCAGAAAATACACACACAGCTTTCTACCATCGGTAATTAGACACTAGTGTAGAGTCAGTACAAACAGCTGCGGTCAATACCCACAGCACACTGTACAAACAATACAGCGATGGACATCTCAGGTCCAGCTAAATATAACAAGGTATCACGTTTCATTACTGTACTGTCTGCATTTTGTAGCGACACAAACAAAACGTCACTTGCAAGCAACGGAAAGTTAACTTTTTCAGATGGCCGCACATGGTTTGGGGCGAGTCTTCAATGCCTTTAATAGTCTGAATATTAGACTAACTAATCCAGCCACTTTAGATACAACGACAAGATGCTAAATATGTTTATTATCTTCTTGTATCTCATATTTTTATGTTTTAAGAATTTTCTCTCTGATCCCAATGTGAACTGAATTGCTTTGAGATATACTTTAAGGAAAAATGCTACATAAATATATTATTATGAACATGCACTACGTTTGACTGACTGAATTATAAATACCCTGATGAATAAAAAACCAACAATACTACAAGAACATCCTGTATGTAATTTTTCCATCAAATATTATCTTTAAAATTTAAAAGGGGAGGGGAAGGATAGGGCGGGGGGGGGGGGAGGAAGGAGAATACTCAAAAACAGAAATAATATGAGAGGAATACATACCTGAAAAAAACCCAGAGGAAAACTTATCAGCAGTTTCTTCAAAAATATCTCCATCAAAACTATGACTCTGGAAGAGGCGGAAATTAAAAGAAATATTACTATAATATGATTTATTCAGTAATAATAACTGTGACAATTTCTACATGACCACATGTCAAATTTATAAACCATATTCATTACATGTAGCAAGTAGTAAAATTTGTACTTGGATCACTGGAAACTCCCTCCTAAATTAACTCCTTCCCTCCCCCTTCCCCCTCTGTCTGGCTCATTTTCTGTGAGCATCCATGGTCAGGAATAATATTTTAATCGCTAATAATTCTTATTATGTACAATGAGCACTGCCTGCTAAATAACCTCCATTGCATGGCATGGCCTAGCTCTATCACTGCTACAAAAATACATCTTTTTATAAACAAATCTCTTTAATTTTAGATGCCTCCTGCTAGGTGACCCCTAAATATAATTCCAACCGATCTATTAATTGCAGATCCCATGTACACCTTTCCCAAAGTTACAGCTACCCTGTTAAAAGATTGTTATCATTTTGCTTCCTGAGTATAACAAACATTTCAGAGGTAGCTAGAACACAAGAAGAAGTAGAAACAGTTGCCTCTTTGGAGATATATATGCACAAAGAAAACTAATTAAATCTGGTAAAATAATTTCACTCCATATCATGTATGCTGTACAAATGTTATCTGGATGGTGATTGGTGATAACATTTCACTGAATTCTATGTAGAGATAGTAGCATATTTAGTATATATTTATCATGCATCCTGTTGTACAGTACATGTAAAAAATGGTAATAACATTTCACCGAATTCTATGTTAGAGATAGTAGCATATTTAGCAAATGGAACAGAGTCAAAAAATCTCTCTCAAAAGTGATCAAACTTAGAAACTAATGCAAACAGAGCTCCTTTAAAAAGTCCAACCTCCATCGTGCAGCAACTTGTCAGATAAAGTTATTTAAATCCATATCATGCATCCTGTTGTACAGTACATGTAACCTGGATGGTGATAACATTTCACCGAATTCTATGTTAGAGAAAGAAGCATATTTAGTAAATGGAACAGAGCCAAACAATCTCTCTAAAAAGTGATCAAACTTAGAAACTACTGTAAACAGAGCTCCTTTAAATAGTCCAACCTTCTCCATCACACAGCGACTTGTCAGATATATCTCGACCCTCGCCATCTCAAGGAATTTTCATGAGAGCTTTTTATCTCTTTCTCCCAGGGAAGGAATTGTCTGACCGAAGTCATTTATTAATTTTCCAGAAGGTTTATTAATATTACCTGTACGTGTGTCTCGTCATGGCCCTACTGTAAATTACAACCTAGCTAATTCACTTGACAGTTATATCTCTATCAGAAGACTATTTTCCTTTGATGCCGTGCGGAGCTCCGTAACCTACTTATAGCAGCTCATCATGTGACAGGTGTTAACACGTCAAAGGGCTTTGTAAATGGATAGTGAAGTTTTTTTCTTTCTTAATGAAACTGACAATGAGCATTTGAAACAGAAATACATACTCATAATTTTGTTATAAACGTTGACAAAACAACCCAATGATCATAAGACAAACGTAAGGTCGTCAAAACCCATTGTAAAACTAGTAGCGAACAGATTTATGAATAACGACAATGAGCAGTCAAAACAGAAATGCATGTACGTAAGTTTGTTTTAAATGTTGACAAAAGAAATGTGTAAAAGTAAGTTGGCCTGACGTTTCGATCCTAGCAGGATCTTCTTCAAAGGCTAAATGACAAGTAACAGTAACAGAAGGGAGAAAAACACGCACAGAAAACAGACAGGTTAATGAGCATGGTGAACACAAAGAGATAGATGTAAGGGGATTAGTAGACAAGGGATGGAGAGAAGAAAGAAAGAAACCAACAGGGGAAGAGGAGAGGTGGGAGATAAACAGTGGAGGGACAAAGAGAGGATTAAGGGAAGGGGGTAGGAAAAAAGAAATACAATGATAGTGGAGACTTCTTAGCAGTTATTATATACTTAGAGAACTACTGTATATGATTACCACCATCCACCCCTCTTTTGGAAGTGAAACCTTGCATTAAGCTTGCTTAAAGTCCTTCCTTTAAAATGCTATTAATCCTATAGCTTGATGAATTATTGTTTTACAATTACTTCTTACTTTTCTTACTTACTCTTTCTCTCTACAAGTGGTCCTACATGTTGCTACAATGCTGGAAGGAGATCATTACACTACTGTAAACTTTTTGAAAAGAAAAACCTGTTTAGCTTCATCTTCCTTTACCATGAGATGGAAGTTCATTCCCAACTCATGCTATTATATATCTTTGGTGTTGCATATCAAGTTGATTACTTTGCATAGAATTTTGTCATGCATTATCAGATAAAATTTCTGTCTCTTATATAGTACTATGATTTCTGTGTACATAAATACATGCTATTATATTGTAACACTGTTACTGTAAAGTTGTGGAGCAATGGGAGTTCTGTGTGGATGGTGTGGAACCATTGTGGTAGTTTAAATCCCCTTGGACTTATATAGGGGTTATCTCTCCTGGCATTAAGTAAACCAGTTGTAATTGTTGGCAGATTATGGCTTTTGGGGCTGTTCCTATGGATTGGCATGTGGTATCAGGCTTATCCTGGGATTGTGATGTAACACATGTGATATTTTCTAGGGATACTCATGTGATCACATTCATCTCTGTAAAAGGAGTACAATTGTTTGGGGATGGTAGGAATGCACGGTAGTATTTGTGTATTATGGCTTAAGCTAAGTTGTAGGGTAAAGTTCATCATTTATATACATGTGGTATTTCCACGTATTGTTGAGGGATTTATATAAAATGCATTACCTGGGAGGGACAGAACAGTCTACTCTGGTCTTGTTGCTATTGGACGAAACACTCTTGATGGTAGGCTTCAGGGCCATGTAGCCTCAAGTTAGTATATCCAGTACAAGACACTTAACCTTACTGTAACAAGTTTTCTTTTCAATATATCGCTGCCAAACATACCATCACCTCTCTGGATTTATTTTGTGTACATCTTCATTCTCTGGCCAATTACAATACAACATCTTAGGCCAAGAACCCTGAATCGGCTGGCCGGCGCTTCTCATGGAGGAAAGTGTTACAATATCGTTGGTGTCGCATATCAAGTTGATTACTTTACATAGCACTTTGCAATGCGATATCAGATCTATAAATTATTCCCTGCGTCAGAATAATTCCATTTTATTATCTCCCTTCCAGTGCCAGATTAACTTCAAATGTGGCAAGAGCACAAATATAGACACCTTTCTAATATCCCCGTTACTAATCTCCTGCAGCATGCAAATTTTGATCATTAAAGGCATTGAAGACTCGCCCCAAACCGTGTGCCGCGCTCTGAAAAAGTTAACTTTCCATTGCTTGCAAGTGAAGTTTTCTTCTTGTCACTACAAAATGCAGACAGTAATGAACGTGATACCTGTTATCTTTTATCTAGACCTGAGATGTCCATGCTGCTATGTACACTGTGCTGTGGGTATTGACCGTAGCTGTATGTATTGACTGTACACTAGTGTCTAATTACAGACGGTAGCAAGTTGTGTGTGTATTTTCTGGGATCGATGGTGGTGTCTAACACTTCTGTTACACCTCATTCGAAACTAGGTCAGATTACCTGCATGAGACGTTTCTTTGTGCGGGATTCTTCACACCCTTTAAGGATTTAATGATTTTTTCTAATTCGACATTCACAGACCATGATGAATAAAATCAGAACAAATGAGGTCCATATGTTGGTGTCACTTTGGAATTTCTCACATTTAATTCCAACGCTAATACAATGATTAACGTGAAATAATGTCAGGAAGTAGTCGCAATGAGAAGTTAATATAGATTAAAACAAACCTCACATCAAAATACGTACATCCATCACTAAGTTACTTAGCAGATATCTTTCTTACGGTCGGCTGGTGGATGAGTCAATATTCAGCGTAGAGAGAAGAAGATAAACTAAGAGCAATCTTTCAAGGATGAAATCAAGCAGTTTGATTAATCATGATATAATAATAAAGTTTAAGATGATCTTTGAATTCCGTTTCAAGAATATCGAGCTTGGTCCTGTTCGATACTAAATTCAGATTACAAATATGTCATTTTAAAGCTTGACAAGTCAAACTTCTTCTCAAATACAAGCAATTTTTTTACTGTATGTCAATGACAAAATAGGTAAATTTCCCTGTATAGAGAAATAATAAAATAGGAAAATCTTTCAATTCCATGAAATCACATGAAATCACTTTAAGTTAAGTTTTCTTTTAAGTCCATTTCATGAATGTTGATCTGGTTGCTGTTTGATACTCAATTGACATAGCAAATATGTAATTTTATCAACTTGACAAATGAAATTACCTTTCAAAAAATAAAGCGAAATATCAAACAGTTTTAAATTTTCTCTCCATATTGTTATATTAAAAACCCAAGTCTGGGTGGATAGAAATTTTAGGAATTGAATCAAATTCATAAATCCCTCATTGGGTTTCAGTTAGCTTGATCAATAATCATGTCATTTTGAATAATACTTGGCAGGTTTAGTGAAATAGTTGAACAACTAACAAATATGAAAATGACATGAAAGCAATATTCTCTATACATTTTTTAACTAGCATCCTCTACTGGCCCTTTCTAATTTCAAATTGGACATTGTTCACAAAACTTGTATAAAAGATTCGTCCACATCATCAGATGTGTCGTCCATCGTCAAGATATACTCTGACGGAAAACAAAATCTTGAAGCTTCATGTCTCGATGATCGTTTAAGTTTCTTGATTAATCGTCGTGGCTGAAATATTTCAAGCTGCCAGTTATCGCAAGTTATTACTTTAATGTTTCAAGCTGCCAATCGTTGGATACATACATTTATGTGCAGTTGTCTGGATTGACGTCAGAGAAGTTCAAACTAAAGTCACAGGCTGAAGGTGACATTAAGTACTTCTTCTGGAAAGTTCTTTGCTATCCAATGTTGACACCACAAGGAAGTTTTAATAACTTCTCGTCTTTCGCCTGGGGATGATCGTATATCAACCGAGAAGTAGATCGCCTGACACTTTAAAAAGACATTCTGTAATGACGCAGGTTTGCACAGACTCCGTAGGGACCAGGGGTTTGGCGGAGAGAAAATAACATGTTTGGAGTAGCTCCAGATCTTTAATTTTTATTTTTAAATTTTGTCTGACGTATTCAACAAAGATTTAAGTGATCCCTTGATATCAAAATGGGAATGTTATTTTGCCATTAAGGTTGTGTGTTTCGTATATATATTTGCAAGTTCTTCTGTGGATTTAAGGTGGGTAAAGTTGGGTAATATAGTTTCACTGTTTATAATTCCCCGAAAGTGTGATGTCATAGAAGGCCATCTGATGTAAAGTCTCAATGATTCTGATCACATGTGTGGAAGCAGACCTGGTACTTCTCTTATTATTACTCTAGCTATACCAGGGATCGAGTTGTTCCATAACAACTCCCTGGTTACATTGAGCAGGACTTCCCTCATTAAAAGATGACAATAATAACAAAAATAATCATCATAATACTTCATTAGGTATTACTCTCCTATGATTGTTCCAAACATAGAGATGCCATAAAACTGGAAGCTTGACTATGACTACTATTAGGCTAACTTTTGTGACCACTTTTAGGACCAACAAACGATTAATTAATAAGCCAGATGACGTTTTTAGCTAGTTGAGGTTGATTTGATACTACACATGTATATCGATTTAAAATGCTATACAGTTATTACATTGCAATTTATTAGCTTTATGAGCTGGCAAACTTTAGAATCTTGAAACTTATTTAGGTGTCTAGTTTTAATTAACAGCAAGTTGTAATCTGTCAAACATTTCCCAGATGTTTAGTTCAAATTAATTAGGTTATTAAAATATCAGTGTTGATTGGAAATGCTCTAAGAGAGACAGTCAAAGGCGTCCTAAAGGTTTATATGTTTGTGACCAGTTTAATCTTTCCTGCATATTTTTGAAGATGGAGTGGGGGGGGGGGGGGGGAGAAAGATAGAAATGACCCTTAACAGGGTCCTCAAGATCAAGGTGGGACACAGAGTACGTTGCTATGCCACCCAGTATTTACTGTCACAGCTATGACTTTATGGGGCCGTCACAGGCTACAATTTCAACACAACTTAACATTTGGTCCCATAATCACAAACTTGTGGTGGGGTTCCAGATGTGTAAGAATAAAACTTGTATTACTGTCACAAAGACCAGACAAACAATAAATTTAACTCATTTTCAAACAGTTAATTTAACTAAGTGTTTGATAGTCTGATAGCTTACCACTACACCACATATTCAAAGCATTTATAACAGACAACCCAAACTTATAGCCAACATAACTTAACACAGTAAAATTACTCCCAAGTTACGTTACACATTGGTAAACCATATGAGAAAAAAATCCTTGTTACTGAAGTCAATTCTTACTTGTTACTTGTCAAATCGTAAATCTTCCTTGCCAAGTTGTTAAGTAAAGTAAAATATTAGGCAGTAAAGCAATTGAGATTATAGGAGATAGCTAGACACTTGGGAAATTGATAAATTCTGGGATTTTCAATAAAAAATAAGGTTCAATTTAAAACTATAAATACTTACATGGAATCCATTTTTGCTCAGGCCTGGAAAATCTTTGAAGATTGTGTCTCTGAACTCTGAAGGTAAAAAGGTAGACTCAGAGGATGGACTCTGTGAGGTTGGTCTATCATCCTCATCCCAGTTACCATCTATTTAAGAGGAAAGTTGAAGTTAGTGAGAAGTTGTGACCATGAACTGATTACCCTTTCTATGATGTATGATATTATAAGGTACCACTGAGAATTATGATGTTGCTTCTACATAATTGGATGATTAAAGCATAAGTGAATCTTAAAGCTGCACTTTGTGGTAATCTTTTCACTAGATATCTGATGGTAAAACAATTGCAACAAGAACAGAAAAGGTTACTCCGAAATCATAATCAGATAGTTTTAGTTTACAAAAGTTGCACAGGTACGTATAATGGAATTAATCCAAAACTTTAAAAACTTGCAAATTAAACAGGAATAACACATTGACATAACTTTGTGGGACACGAAAAAGCTTTTCTATATTGACATAATTGATTGAACACTTGCCTGATCAAGTGTTCTAACCTATATATGATTGTAACTATAAAAATTCCTTTGTTAGGAATGAGAGATTTATTCAAAATTATGCTTAAATATTAAACAGATGGTGCAGCCAGGGCCCAGATATTGGATGACGATACTTTTTAGAACAATGATTTTTATGCAGACTTGCATGGTGCGACCCCAAATGGCACAATAACACTGTGAAGAGTGGTGGCCAAATAAAAGGAGATGGACTTGCGATCTATGGATTTCAGGTTCAAGTCCTGCAGCTAGATTATTATATATTGCATCCGAAGGCAAAGTTCTTTACCCAGGTGTAATAATGGGGACCCTACGAGGTAACTGTGTAAATATTGTTGCATGCACCCGTGTGTGGCTGCACCCAATGGGAATTTCCCCAGGTGACACATAGATGGAGCACACTGCAGTCCCTGAGGAACAATTGTTTATCTTGTGCACACTTATGTGTGTGGGTATAACAAGTTACAAATAACACAGCTCAAAGTAGAACTAGTGAGAAGGCCTTGCCTAATTCATACAAGAACTTCAACCTTAACGATTTTTTAACTCCAACAACAAGCATTGAACAGACTCTTGCCATCCCCCCTCCTCTCTCATACCCCCCTGAAATGTCAAATCCTGTGTCAGGCTCCTGTGTTAGATTTTAATTACTAACTGCCAAAAACAGAAGTCATAACCAAACTTTCAAAGCTGATGAAATCATTACTTTAGTAAATGTCTTTTAAAGTAGACTCTAATGCGTGATAAAATCGGTATTTGTTATGGTAAATATACATGGTTGCTACGTAAGTGACAGTAATGATTATTATTATTCTTAATATTATGTCTCCGTCTGGTGCGTACCAAGTCTGACATATGTAGTTATAAACCACAATCCAAACTACTGGGATCATCAAATTATAATCCATTTCCCTGACATATTAAATAAGAAATTATTTCATTAAAGGGGTTAAGTACTTCACAATCATTTATTCCAGACAGTTTGAATTTGCAAAGCAAAACAAAACAAAAGTTAAATAAATATCTCCTGGATTATGCAAATTTATGGACTTAATAAATAAATTCTAAAAGAGAAAGAAAAGATTTATAATTTGATCTTAAATCTGGTGTCAAAATAAACTTGAGTACTTACATAGTGTATTACCACTCTTGTTATAAATAAGAATTCTATGTAATCTAGCTTAGTGAAAGATGACAGAAGCCATGGATATACAGGAAAGGACAATATTGAGTATTTAGATGTATACATATATGTATTAACATGCAAGTCACTTTGAGACTTGAACAAATACAGCCAGCTTATAAATAGAAAAGGTTCTTTCTGGGCAGATGGCAGCAGGGAGTTAAAATATGACCCCTGGATTTTGTTGGCTTGGAGTTTGATGACATCCCTAAAAGGTCAAGGCAGGGAGAATAAATAATAATAACAACTTTGAAACGCAGAGGCTCTGTCAAATCCAACTGAACTCTTACCTGACAGTGTGCTATGAAAGGAATGCATTCTGTGATACCCATTACGAGGCTTTGGCAGCGGCTTGCCTCCCTCCGACAAGCTGTGTCTTAACTTTGTAGCAGAAAATGGAATTTTGAAGAGATTGGCATCTGTCTGGGTTGAAGTCTGTTAAAGGAGAATTCTTGCTTCTTATTTGAATGGAAACGAAATAGCTCATTTCAGACAGAAGAGACTATGTACAGTCATATCATTTAAATAAGATGTAAGTAAATTTACATAGATGTAAATTTACTTTCCTCTTTATAGATCTACATGAGATGTAAGGCTATAGCATATATCCATTGTCATGCATGCCACTTAGACACGTTAAGACAAGATCCTCATTTGTTGTGTATTCGTATGGAATAACTGTTCCTTTTTTCCCCATATTTTGACACTATTTCATTTTACTCTCACATACATTATCAGAGAATGGACTGTAATTTTCACAAACTTGGATGCGAGATGATCTAATGTAAGGAACAGTATGATGACTGAGGTACAGCATTACATTGCCATTCACTTGCAGCACCACAGAAAACTTGCAGCCAGGAAAGTAGGCTTTAATTAAACCGACCTTAACATTATTTCTTCTACCATTACATGATCAGATTGTTTAAGTACTGTATTACTTTTGAAAATGAGCTGTCACTACCCAGAGTTATTGCATTTAGACAAGGACAGGGCTGCTGTAGTTGGAACAATACAGAAGCTTTCTAGCTATTTGCATCCCAGATAACAATGGGTGACAACTTCTGTATCATAATTTTTTTTTTAAAAAACAGAGGAGATGAAGGGGTTAGTTTTGATGAAAGATTAGCTAATAGGGATTATACACAAACCACATCTACACACACATTTGACAGGATATTTATTCTTGAGTCCATACAAAAGAAATGAAAATATAAATGTTTATTTATGGAGTAAACGCCTTTAAGTGATTTTCAATATCTTACTTAATGATAAGGCAATGGCCAAAGGAAAACTGTTTGTAACTGAGTTCTTTAATGTAGGACTTAATTAACTTACTATGAAAGATGTACTTTAAAGGAGGAACAACCACATGCATGTATTGACCCATCATTGGGGGGAAAAAGTTGCAATTTATATAAATTACTAGAATATAAAATTCAAGGAATAAATATGATGGAATGCTATAATTTTACCTTGGGAGACTTCTCCATGGAAGGTTCTGTGAAAAGTGAGTCCATAATTCTTAACCACCATGTAAGGATTCAAACTTTCCTCTCAATAAATCAGTCCTGGAGAGAAAAAAAAGATGGAAATATTTCCCCCCCAATAACGATAATAAGTCATTTTGATAATTACTCGGTTTAGGTGTACAGTGGAAGGTAATCAAACAATCCCATAAATGCCATTTATCAACAAATAATATGGCACAAGGGAAAATGTAATTTTTGAAGAATGTGTGTTAAGCTAACAGAAAAACACACAAGTAATCCTGTGAGAAACTATGATTATTGATTACTAATGATTATTAATTTGATTGTTGATTATTTTTTAATTATTGATTGATTGATTTTTAATTATTGATTAATTTGATAAATTGATTATTAATGTTACCTCAAACATAGCATAGAGACATAAATACTGACTAGATTTGTGGACTTTTTGTCTAGCTCCCAATCAGTGTCTGATCATATAGGGCAGTGCTGGAATATATCCAATTTGAGGGCTTCTAAGTTTGTTATCAGAAATATTATTATATAAATATTGTATCATCAAAGCATAGATATAAATTATTTGATTAATTGAATTTTTTATCAGTTAATCTTTCACTGATTGATTGAAACATGTAATAATTAAAAACACAAAGGATTAAATTTCTTCTGTGATTTTGCTACATGACCAAATAATTTCACGATGCCAAAATAGGATTTGTGACTCTCTTGTGACTTTACGAAATTACTTCTTAACAGCAAGATTTGCTGTTGGACATGTATGGACTAGGTTTTGGATTGCATGAATTTTTTGCAGAGGGCAAGAATAATTTCTTTTTTCATTAACGGAGACACAAAGCCAGCTACCATCATATATTGTTTTATGTGATAGGGATCAATTCATTCAGAACAATTAATTTTCCCAAACAGCAGAAAAATCTAATTGCATTTGGGAGATATCACACATATTTAGTGCTCCTTCACAAACTAGGCTGAAGACTTGATCAAGTCTAAGTAGAACATCATTGAGCCACATCTTATTCAGTTTTCTTATGTTTTTCTTTACTTATAAATTACAATGTTTAGTTTCTGCCAAAGCTGAATCTAAAATATTGAAATTCTTTACATGACCAAATGATGACAGTTGTCTTAAAGCCAACAGTGTTAATATTTTACCATGGAAAAATGAAGAAAGAAGAGACAAAGTAAAAAGTTTAAGATTGAAGTAGCAGTATGACATCACAGATTAAAAAAAAGGCTCCCAGACAAAACTTTTAAACCAGGGTACCTCCCAAAGAAAGCAAGATTTTTCTAAGCTGTTTGGATGCAGTTGTTCTTCACAAACAATTCAGCCATATTTAGCTAAAGAGGATGGATAAATTTGTGTCATCTTCTTTACGCACAGATATCAGCTCTTTCTTGTGATTTTACTGCTTTTAGTCTACTTGGGAAATTTCATATATAAAAAATGAGGTCCCTGCTTGATTAAAATGATTTTATTACTGAAACTAATTAACCATATAGGCTGTCTTGCTATTACTATGTACACAGGACAATGATACTGGTCTTGTTACAGTGCTTGCCTTACATTAAAATCTGAAGAAGACTATAACATATTCACACTCAGTTGAACTTGGAGAGCAATTTTGGGAGTAACAGTATGTGTGATATTCAAGTAACATGATTAAGGGGACCAAAGTACATCAACTAATTAATTTTCAAATGGTGGTCATGATGCAACTTACTGATTAAAGTTTACTTTTCATTAAATAAACAATGACAAAATAAAAGTGGAAAATTCAGGATCCCAGCTTGTGTTATCAAGATAAATAAGAAATGATTTTCTAGCCCATATTATTGGAACTGAGCAAATCTATCACTTAAAATTTTGATTAAATGAATATATAGTAAGGTAATCAAGGAGACTAAGCAAAGAAAGAATCAACTGCAAGTATAGACTAAAACACATGTACTTATCATGGACCAAAAAACTATGGACAAACTTCAGATGCCAAAATGGACATTTAGTTATACTGCATATAAGCATGGGAGTGTATTGCTACTGAGCTCTTAATTTAACTCTTGGTTAAAACTGGCAAAGTTGAACTAAGAATGAATTACATAGGCCTAAGCTGTGATGAGGCATTTGAGTTATTATTTTTAAAATACTATAACTTAGAAAACCACACATCTTAAGCATGCCTTAAGAACTTTCTCACCTGTCTAACATTCAGTAACAACAGTTCCACTTCTGATTACATCTTCACTGACAAAGTCACAGTCCATGGCTTACATTACAATTCTTTACAATTTCTTGAAAAGCGTTGAAGTGAAAGTTATGATGAACTAACTTATATCAAAATTCTCTCTGATATAGTGTTATTATCTGAGATTCTGATGAAAATCCGTATAGCCTACAACCTAGCGGCTGATTGTCTAACTGTTTTGTTACTAACGTTAGGATGCAGTCAAACAAATATAAAGTAGCCTAACGTTACGCTTTTATGTACTCTCCACACGTCTTCTAATAATTCTATTTGTCGACAGACAGAAATTAGATCAGAAGAGTTCATCCTACTCTGACGAACATGACATCACTGAACGTGTACGATATTTACAGTTGAGTCTAACACTAACAGTTACCGATAATACCTCACGAAACGTTGCTGTGTACGATAACGAAACGCAACATTCTGACCAGGGACCCCTGGTATGTTGAATATGGCAGGAATGTGTGTGACTTTTAGGCACACAGGGTGTAAGCAATAGGGGGACACTTCTCTTCCGCTAGCTCAGAGGACGAGCGCGCTGACTGAATTGATTAGGGACTATACCGATGCAGGTTAGTGCCAGGGTGACCACTTGAAATGCAAAAATGTCAAAATACGAAGAAAAAAGAATAACAAACAAAACAAAGAACGATGAAGGATTCAGAATACACTAACATCAATTCAATCTAATGCCAAACGCAGTAGCAACGGAAATCGGTACTGTGGTTTCCTAGAGACAAATATTTAATGTTGCATCTCGAAATATTTGTGGATATCATATCAAACTTAGATTTTCTTAGTCGAAATATGGACTTTTCGAACATGTCCGTATGAAGCTACCATACATAATGCGTCTCTAGTTTAGTAATGATACCTAATCTATTATTAACCTCTCTAATGAAAGTATAGGAAAAAGCAACAATTATACTTTGGTCTAATGAAAATTTTCAATGACGATTTATATTACTTAAGTTTGGCAGTTCACTATATCACTTATTAGAAAATAAGACAAAGAAGTAGATTAAGAAAATAAAGAACACAAGAAATTAAGTTAAATTCAAACTTTCTTTTATTCAACAGAGACAAGACCCATGTCTTTGTTTATCTTTTGTCACTCTCTCTTTCTTGTTCTCTCCATCCACCATTTAAATTATTTTACAAAGAATAGTTCTCTATATTTTAGTCTGTTACCTTATTGATTGCAATTGAGTTACCTTAATCATCACCCAAAATTAAATATTTAATATTGTAGTAGTACCGTAGTTCATCACCATTATTTCGATAAAGGTTCAAATTTCTATTAAACCTTGAACTTGATGCTCCCGAGTCTACGAGAATTCGGTATTCATGTTACTAAAAATTCCAGGAGTGAAATAATTTACATTACTTACTACAAGGCCTACAAGCTCCATGGAAAGTGGCGAGGTATTAAAATAATCTTTCATTTATTTTCGAAAAATATTCACGGTAATTTAATACAGAGGGGACAATAAAATCAATATGACATATACCATGGTAATTATGGAAATATTTTCCATCGAAAAGTGCAGGATCAAAAAAACATTGGAAGCAAAATTAATTGGATAGCAGGCAAATTGATGAAGTAGGTATCTGGGTTTCAACTCATATAATCTGTTAAATATTAGGAAAAACATTACATTTTCATAGATAGAATAACAAGCATTTTAGATCTAACTTGATGTTTTTTTGGTTTTTGTCTCTTCTTCATCCTTGAAAATGTGCTCCAGGCAGAGAATAGTAATACCAAGTTTTTTCCAAATATTGGATAATTTTCTTTTTATAGAAAAAGTCAAAAGTCGAAGGAGCTCTTTTTGTTTGTCTTTCAGAGAATCTCAAGCCTATGAGTTAAAGTGAATATATTTCATAACTTTGAGATTATGGGAGTAACAAGAAATTGTTGTGCCTTCTATTTATTATAGTTGGTAATTTCCAACGGAAACACAGAGAACACTTTTTCCTTTTAATAAAAGGGTACATAACTATGCAAATAAGCATAGTTTTGATGTTTACTTTAAGTACCTTGTTTCAATCTATCAAAAAATCATTCTTAACGTTGCATGAAATTACAATTCTTTCAAACTGCAAAAGTAGGATTCTGACAACTACTTAAATGGCAGCTTCAGTTCAACTTTTCATTTTTATATATTTTTTTATAGCATTAACCAGTTTTCTTCTTTTATACAACATTCATTAACAAGAAGTTATCCTCCAATGAGAGGATTAATTCTGTTCAAGTGTGACAGTTAAAAAAGTGTTTGGTACGTTTAGTTAAAGATAGTTTCCATCTCAGAGACTTTTACTGTATTTTATGTTCAAACCAACTGCTGCTACATGATATTGATGAATGAAGTACTTTGGTCGCATACATTACAACACACCATGAATTGTAATGTCCAATACCCATTTATTACATAGAACTCAGACATCATAGGCTATATTATTTCTCACCTTATATTGGTGTTATTCACAATGATAGTTACAAGAAAAATCCCTAAACATCAGAGTTTTACATTAATTTCATATTCAGAGAAATATTCAAAAATGTATTATTTACTGATTCCTGTTATCTCTGACTTACACTAAATATCAAACTCTATTAAATTATTATTATTTTTTTTCTGATCATTAAAACCTACCAAAGTGTATAACACAAAAATTGATTGATGTTTGAAGATGTAAACCAGACAGTCAAGTGACCTTATATTGGTATAAGAATATTTACTGTAACACTACAGACAAGATTTCTAGTATTGACCACTGCTGAATTGGCACGATCATTAAAAACCTACCAGAGAATATAAGACACAAATGATTGATGACTTAGAAATTTTAAAAATGAATAACTCAAAGCAAGGATGGTGTGACCCAGCTTTAAAGAATCAAGCTAACATGTTCACACCATCGTGGAAGAATCAAACAGGGACATAAGCTGTGCTTCAACTACCAAAAATTTGGCAAAATATATAAAAACTAGAGAAAAACTTGGGACATTACTTGCAACCGTTAACTTTCTTATGCTCAAGGAAAAGTTGAAGAATTGAAACAAAAGGAAGCTAATGTCTCTAATTGTTACATTTTATCTGGAAATAATGCTGACAAATAACTTGTGTCATCGGAGAGGTGAAATCAACCATTTCATTCTGTTTTAGACTAACCCTGACATTTATATTTCACTTGCTCTCTGATAAAGAAATAACTATGTATATGTAAACACAAAATACTTTATCATTATCATAACAAAGACCAACTATATCCTTCAAGCAGGACATTTTGTTTAATTTAAAAAAATCTACAATTTTTTGATGAGGGAAATATTTTATACACTGAATTTGGCCAAAAAATGACTTCATCAGTTATTTCAACATCTATTCTTTTTTTGTTATTCAATTTTGTTTTGTTCCTGTTAAAATGTGGTCCCAATGGGCTGTAGAGAAGAGTGACTAATGTGAATATGTACATATAAAGTCAATGTAGATTAACAGCTTCTCTAATAAGCACAGTGAAGAAAAGTCTTCAAAAAGGTCTGTTCGATATATTTGAATAATAAATTTCAATAAAGGTAAGAGAACTTCAGATTAAGTTATAACAATTTTACACCCTTTTTAAAGACAAGTCAATTAACCTAATCCTCTTCCAACCAAAAAACAAAAAACAAAGTGATCATAATTTTCAAAGAATGAGCTTAATATTGGATGAAACTATTTAACAGAAAAACAAAAAAATCTGAGTTGAATTATTTGCTCGATCCAAACATTAACAAAACAGAATCAATAAGGTGAATCAGTTTTGCATAAGAAATGGGGGGAAAAATTGAGGAAAAAAAAGGAAAAAAAGCAAAGATCAAGAGATATTGACAATATGATACCGTAATATTTTCTTTGACAAAGTTTCCAATCCGTTACAGTTATTCGTCACCTACCAGAAATAATAACTATAATAACAAAAAATGAATTTCTGCAAATCTACTCACCACTTCAAACTACTATCTCAAACCTTGAATATAAGGGAACGAGTTCATTCCGTTCCCTGTTAGAAATAAAATTGCACATGACTTTTAAATACATCATTTCTCTCTTCACATTCTGTTTCTATCATTACCAAGCTTTACTACTTGACTATAGAGCAAAAATTATACCGATATTTAATTTGATCTGCTGAGAACGACAGACCGCCCCTTACCCCACCAAAAAAAGATTGCCCTCTTTCTAACAAATACCATCCGATCGAATGCATTTACTAAATCCTTCCTTATGATGATCCTCTTTTTCAAGAAATGTTTTAAAACTTGGAAGTTAACAAGAAATGCAACAATGTTTTAGATGAAGGCTGTATCATGTTTGGTCAAATGAAGTCATCACTTTAGGATCAGAAACAACCTTAGTATCCTTGTATTTAAAGTGCATTACAAAATGTAACACTTAGAAATTTAAGATGTTAAATTAATGTCACTTCTTGTAGCTAGATTGAAAAGGAAAAAAAAAAACAAATTAGTGATGTGATAAAATTAACAAATATTTTTCTTTCTTATGGAAACTAAACTTGATAAATTGTGTTGACATGCTGCAGAATTGTTAGCCACCGATGTGATCTACAAGTGTGGCTATTTAACACTCTGCATTCCAGTATAACATTAGATACACTATATGCAAACTTTTCTCTGTCATTCCTGTAATCCATGTGACATAAACTATATTGTCAATTGTAACATGCAATGCTGTATGAAATCAATCAGACTTCACTCTTAAATCAATGGGCTGTCAAACGCTTCTTCGATTCAGGCTATATTACTTTGTAGAAAGGTTTAACCGATAACTTTCGAAACTCTCAATTTTACATCAGATGGCATCGCTGTATTTTTTTTTTGGGTTCATGAGTGAGATGCATCATAATGAGTAAAGTTAACAACATTCCTCATTTCTTAAATTAGTAACATATTCCTTTATCAGACAAACCCCCCCGAATAAAGAAAAACGCAACATGTGCTTCATAAATTAACCATAAGTATGATATTAAAAATCATATAATCTTATGGGATAAATTACAAAGACATAGCAGTGATGAAGCATGAAATATAGAGCTTGCGTGTGGAGGAGAGAACAAACCTCCTTTATTCCAGGAAATAAACAGTATTACAGCTGATGAACAGGACAAACATTGAAGCTAAGGAGTATCACAAACTGAAACAGGCACAACTTGCTTTTTAATACACATCCATTCTTGTCTCTCAGTTAAAGACCATCACAATCTCTGAAACAATTTCCTTCCAAGAGTGTAAAGCTGGGTGATCCAGAGAGATACTTTAATAGTTCTGTGTCACATCTGAGTCTGTTGTTTCCACGTATCACCTAGGAT
The DNA here is from genome assembly GCF_037975245.1 of Apostichopus japonicus. Taxonomy (NCBI): domain Eukaryota; kingdom Metazoa; phylum Echinodermata; class Holothuroidea; order Aspidochirotida; family Stichopodidae; genus Apostichopus; species Apostichopus japonicus. The sequence goes on along the minus strand of NC_092582.1, from coordinate 9,269,911 downwards.
ATTGCCTCCTGGCTCCGTATCTTGAAGGTTTGTTGGTGCCGCCCGGAGCAGGAAAGCTGGCAGGTTGCGCCATCTGAGAGGGGTTAAACATGAGTGGTGCACCGAGAGGAGGTGGTGCTGCTGCTGCAGTAGCTGATGGTGCGGTACTCGTCTGTGGTGCTTCTTTTATACTCTATTTGAAAGAAAGAACGAAAGAGTAAGAAGTTATGTATGGTCCATTTATGATATTTATCACAATGCTACATATTAATAACCAAATATGTTATGGCTTCAAATCAGAGGAGGTGCCTAACGTCGATGTCTGGTCTGTGTGCATAGTAAAATGCAACCTACTTTCGAAATCATGATGATGTGAATCCTAACCTGTAATGTGTGAGCTGACAACAACAACAACAACAACACATATATAATTTCTACATATATATATATATATATATTGTATCAACGAATCTCTTGCCAGATGCAGCCTTAGTATCACAAATGATTTTGAGTTGGTTAGCATCATGATGGATCTCTAGAGTAAGGCAAAATATGTCGCTAACACAAAAATAGCATAGTTCCATACAAGTGGGAAAAGTCTACAGTGGAATTACGATCTTCCTTACTGGTTTCGAAACTTCTGGACATACAAACACTGTGCAGAGCCTAATTGGTTAGCATGTCCGCATATGAAGCGGGAGGCCCCAGGTTGGAAGCTGGTGGAGGCTGGAAGTTTTCTCATTGTTCTAGATTTTCAACTCATTTTTAACTCATTAAAATTTCAAATATAAATGTATCAATGTAAATGAAGAAGTAAAACTCTTTGGAAAATTAAAAATGGAGAAACTATTTGGCTAGAACAGGATTGTAAACATCGACCTGATATTTTATACTAAAACACTGAAACAAAATTAATTTTGAAGAGCTGAAGCTACCACATGGCTACAAATGAAATGTGACGAACTATGAATGCAACATTTCCTAAAATGAATACCCCACCCTCTCTTGAAAACCTTGCACTTTAATATGGGCAAATCTGGATAGCTCAGTCCATGACAAAATATGACTATGTGATATTTTTAAACTTTATGTTCCAATTACATAGATGATTTTGTCAATGTTCACATGATTTTATCTCAACAAACTTTCTAACCAAAACAACACTTTTTTTTAATTAAATCAACGTTAGCAGCTTGAAATATTAGTAGATTACAAAATGAAGAGAAACTGAATGTAAGATAAACAGGTTATTTTGCCAAACTAAGGGTTTTGCTGTTTTGAAAGAAAAGAGAGATTGAAATATTCATAAATATTACACTTTAAATACAGATCGATACAAATCAAAAAATTTAAATAAAATCTGAATAAGTTGTTATCTAGGCACAAATTTCTATTCTAATTACTAAGAATACCCATTCATTGAGTTTGAGTATTAATTGCAAATTGCAGAAAAAAAAACGGTAGGGCAATTCTTGGCAGCTAATAAGCAAGCAAATAGCTATTTTTGGTTAAAATCTCTTTCTTCCCCACAAATTTTATGTATTAGAAAAGGAAAGCAATCATTGTGGGACTTTTAAAGGACAAGCCGACCTGGAGAAGAAACTTTCAAAATATGTCTTTGTCAAAAATAAAGTCAGGGCTGGTGGAAGTTTAAAAGCAAGCATAGTTAAAATAATAAAAGTATCAATTGCAGACTGTTGATAAAATTATTTTGTAAATGAGTCGGCTTTGCGATACATCTCTCCTACTTGATGATCCCATTTATTTAAAGAAGTACCATAAAGCAAATAAATACAAATATGTGGTAGCAAAATTTTGCTGTTTGTTTCAGATTAGGTTTTCCCCAAATCATTTAACTTTCACTTGCCAGTGTTAGTACATACTACTTATGGCAATGCAGGCTTGGATGCTAACACACATATCCGTTAATAATTTATTCTTGCAAAACAGAAAGTCAAGACTTGTTGTAACAAACAGAATTTGAGCTGCTTTTTTTTATTCCAAGTATGCTAAATTTAATACAAGTAAAATTCATGGAATTTAATATGCTATGTTTACACCAACAGTGGTCTTAGACAGCAGGGGGGGGGGGGTCGACATCAAGGGGTCAATGGCTTTGTATGATTATTTGGTAAGTTGCATAGTATTAGCAGAGTGACATAGAGGAGGGGAAGGAGGGGAGAGGAATGGGTCCTCAGAGAGAGATACAGTTGGTCATTAACTAGATTCAAATTCCATTTGCATTCGTTTTCTCTTTGGTTTTAGTGGGGGATCATAAATATTAATTAACAATAAATTTGTTGCATGCTGCTTGCTCATCTCATATACAGCATGAATAGAAAAATAACAGCTTTACATTGTTTTAAAATTGCTATTGTTTTTCCCTCTCACCTGTCAAAAGTTGTCTTAAACTCCTGATTCAGCTTTTAACTTGTACGTTCAATGTCTGATATCATATAAAACTGATGAGGCTTATAACTGTTGGTGGACTAGCATTGCAAACTACAGTAGTCTGACTTGTATTAAGATGAGCATAATTCTGTCTAAACTTTATAATAGGCAATCACTGTAACGAGCTTGGGTATAACCAAGCAAATTGAGATCGTCAATCATCAAACACGAACATGGAAAAATGTACATTACATTTACGAAAACTTACATCCTCAACTACTAACCATCAAAACGACAGCTTTGAGACAAACACAACATTAATTCCCTGGATGCAAACATAAGTACATCTTTTGTAACAAATTTCAAATCAAGGAAACATAATTTGAGAGAGAAACAGGTTATTTATTATTGTTTTGCATCCCATCAGTCTCTCTGTATTTCTTACGAATCAATTATTATTTGCACAGATGCTGAGTAACAATATCACATGAAATGATGGAAAGCCTAAAAACAATAATTTGTGTGATTAAATACTTTCGATGAATGGTATATAGGAAACCTGAGACGAATCAAAAACACACTGTCCATATTATGAAGTGTTAAAATGTAAATGAAGTTCTTAAATGAAAAAAGGAGGTGTTTATACTGAATGTGTATGATTTAACCTAAATTTTACTACAGAGATAAAAATGTGATTTCTAATTGCTTCTTCTTAATATGTACAGTAAGAAGGCCTTGACACAATAGTCTAACACCACATATATCACACAAGCTATTGGATGCTTTCAATAAAGCAATGTATCAACCACTAATGTTCAAAACAGATTGTGTAAAATTTGGAGCATCACAATTTAAACACACTAATAAATAACTCATTTTTGTTTTTAAAGTACTTTCCGTGAGGCTCTGATCCTCCGAATTATTGCTATCCGTGAAGGATGACTAACATCGAACAATTACTGTGTGGATACACTACTGTATGTTTACTGTGGCAGTAAGATGCTCATTAATATTCGAGAATGAGTGACCATTATTGACTTTCTAGCATATTTGGGGGTAATACTGATAACCTTGAAGATGCAGAACAACAGGCCCTCCTTACCCTTGAATAGAACTCCAAAGAATTGGAAGACAGATAATCAGTTGAGGGGGTGGGAGGGGGTGAGGGAAATGGCGGTTGGGGGGAGGAGGGATGGAAGAATGATGGTAACCTTTATTGAAGTCCATACATGACCTTAAAACTGGCCGACTGCCCAAGTTTAAATTTCAGGTCTAGAGCACGCTAAAAAATCCTACTTTGTTAAAATTTGCTTATAGGCTAATAGATCATTTGATGTCATGATAGCGAGAAGATAAAGCCAAGCAGAGGTAATGTCCCACGTGCATATGATATATTTAAAAAAAAAAAACAGAGAATAATAATAAAATGAGAGAAGCATGCCAAGAAAGTATCTGATTATACCTGGCTGGTGAGGTGACTGACTTCCTCTGACAGAGAACTCCGGGAACTAGAATGGGATAACTGCGCATGCAGAGAATAAAATGAGACAAGCAAAAACGTCTAAAAGACCATTACCAATAAGCGAGGGAAACAAAACTTAAAAAGGTTAAAAAAAAAGGAGATAACTTGCAAATTTGAAACTTGCAAATTTGAAACAAGGGGGTGAATGGGGCGGGGGAAAGAAACCAATGTAAGTGAAATTCCTGTTAGGAAGCACCATTTTAAAAGAGATTTCAAGTATTCTTTGTGTCATTTTGTTATTGATTGACATGATAATTTGAAAATGATTACAAATCCTACACCATCCACATCAAAAGTAGTCTGTCCTACACCTATATATGAGCAAATCCTAAACCTTAGAACTTGGACATATTCATCAAAAATTTAAATGGAAATGGTTTAATATGTAATTCCTTTCCTGGGTTTATCGTTTCGCTGTTGCTTTCTGGACAGTTTGCCATAGTGAGCAATTAAACAATGACTCCTTTAATCAACCTAGACCACAAATTTCAGTTTTCGAGATTTCCCCGGAAAGTAGATGTTCTTTAAATTCTTTGACATTCACAATTACAACAGGGGGGGGGGGGGGGGAGAAAAATACTGAATTAATGTAGAGCCCTGTCTTGGCTGAATAAAAAAAGGTTTATTTTCAAAACTTTGCAATTGACCCAGAGCAGACAGTTTTAGGCATGGGAAATACTAAACTTGGGACAAATTACAATAACTCTATAAATAGACATGCAAAGGATATGCAAATTAATTAAAATAAAAACAAGCAAGTCTAAATCTCTTATCAATCTACTTGGACCAACAGACAGCAATTCTTTGCATCACTTTAAACCTACAAAGTGATTACGGCAGCTTACTTTTGTCTTTATTTATTTTGACTTTAAATCTACAGTTGAACAAAATATTCCTTGTGTATTATTGGGAGTGTAAGAATGAAGAGTAAGATTGCAAAGGCAATTGGGCAGTATTCAATATGTTATCCATCTGATTTTGATATACTTATTTATAATCACAATTTTCATCGACTAAGATGCTTACTTTGGAACATAAATTCATTAAATATTTTTATATTATTTTATATTATTATTTATATTATTATTTACATGTTATATTTATATTTATTAAATAAAATTATCACATATTCCAGGTTGCTTTATGATAAAATGTGACAAAACTGTATCAAACAGACAGTTTTCACTTCAAAGTTGCAATGAAAGATTAGATTTTAAGATTTAAAGCACAGCAAAAAAAAACAAAAAAACCCCTTCTTGATACAGTAGTGCTCATATGATATAACAAATGAGAATACTGTCACAACAGAATATCTCGGCACCAGTTCCTTTTGTGGGAAAACAATTCTAACAATCACTGAATTGATCTAAGCATAGACATCAACTCTTCCGACATTCTCATTGTTCTAGGTTTAATCAATCTCTATACAAACTATGAAGATCATTAAACTGATACACTTTAGAAACGTTTTCCAGCAGTTGAAATACTTAAATTTTTGGGATGATTTTCTATGAGGTTTTGTACAATGGCTTAAAAGTCCTACACCAACCGCCAATGTTAGAGATAGGTAACAGGATTGCTATGGAGACACAGTCAACATTCATTCTGTGACCATAATGATAACTAAATCTGCTATTATCTGCTGCTATTCTAAGTGCCACAACTACTACTGGGAGGAACAACCACTCTGTATTTTATCCTCTATAGTATCATGTTTTCTCCATTTATTAAATGAAATAAAATGTTCTAACCACAGCAGTGAATAACACTTGAGGTAAAGGAATGCCATGCAAACTGACAGAAGGGGGAGGGAGGGGAGGGGGGGGGCATGCAAGGAACAGAGCTGCCACCTATAAAGTAAAACTTAATCTGTCTGAATAAATGGATATTATAGAAAGAAAGACACAAGTATGGCCTTACCTTGAGAAATTTGTTCATATGTTAAAACCATTACACTTTTGTACATTCAACCGTTCTGACTCACACCAAACTTAATCTTCATCATACTTCTACTTTTCTTTATTACTTTTTACAATTTTTGGGGGAAAATTTTGGAATATTATAGATACAATTTGCACCCCAACGGCACAGAAATTCAAACTTTAAGGGATGACATAGTTATTCTACCAATTAGTGTTTGATGTTCAAGCTGGAATGGTTGAACATGCAAACTGTAGTTTTTATCTTCTACGGTTCATTTACCATTAAAATTCTCAAGTAAAGAAAGGGGTACTGTAAGTAAAGAAAGGGGTACTGTAGGGGGGTGAGAGGTCCCACGAGGACTGAGACAGAAGACAACAAGCCGGTGATATTCACAGCGTAACAATTATAACGTCATTATGTTTTTTTTATCGTTTGTTTTAATCAGTTCAAGGGACGTCGGTCTGGTGGCCGACAAAGCGACACTTTTCTTAAAAGAGAAAATTATTCCACACTGTTCACTGAAAACTCCATCTCAAATATCTTGCTCCTAACTTGAGAAGCAGTTGATTCAATGTAACCTAATTTGACTGACTAATTCCTTGACCATTCCAGAGAATTGATCACAGTAGGTGGGGCTGAGATGTCATCACCACAGAGGTTTTTTTAACTAACTTTATTTTCCTATTACAATCTTTGTGTTCTTTTTATTCCTGAAATGTGATACCATTGGAATGCTTTCTTTGCTGTTAATGTTTTCTGTACTAGAATTTCATCAAAATACAACCTTTTGTAGAAATATTAAATATTTTCCTCCCTTTATAAGTGAACTAATTCTTACTTTAATCAAGAAACAAAAACCAAAAATTCAGCTGAACTGTCTTGATGACATCATTCACTCTGTTGCTGCCCGATACATTCACATTGTTGCCCGATACATTCACATTGCTGCCCGATAATTCACATTGCTGCCCGATAAATTCACATTACTGCCCGATACATTCACATTTCTGCCCGATACATTCACACTTCTGCACGATACATTCACATTGCTGCCCGATACATTCACATTGCTGCCCGATACATTCACATTACTGTCCGATACATTCACATTGCTGCCCGATACATTCATATTACTGCCCGATACATTCACATTGCTGCCCGATACATTCAAAATTGCTGCCCGATACATTCACATTGCTGCCCGATACATTCACAACGAGAAAGCCAGTGGGCTTATTGTGATTCCTTGCCAGTTGAGATTATAATCCCAAGATTTAATATCACATTGAACATATATAATCATGTACCCGCTATCTATCAACACCTTCACACAAAGTATGATTCAATTCTAAAAATGTTTACATTTGACTGTGTGACCTCATTAATATTCATGAGATGAGCACCAAAATCAATGCTATGAGGAATGGATTTGAGTTCAAGTTGCAGCACTTTATTACAAGCTATCAATGTAAGTCACTGGAATATCCATTTTAATTTGAAGAGAAACACAACTCCATTCAGGAATAGAAAAGAAAAGTTTCCCCCATAAAAAAATTCAATTATGAAACAGGATAGTACAACTCCTAGAAATGACAGAATTTAAAAAACTTTATAGAGAAAATATATAAAAGTAATGGGAAAAAATGAAGCTATTGAATTAAATAAAGTAAAGTAAAACCATTAAGAATTGTAATAAAGTGACTTTTAATATTTGTAAATAACATGCAAGTACTGTTTTTTGCTGCAATTTTCAAATCAGCTAGAAATGATAACACACAAGAATATTTTGAGAGGAAAGTAGGAAAAATTACTTCTGAAACTTGAAAAACATATTTCTGAACTAGAATTATAAGAGGAATAAAAATATCTGAAAGCTACAAACTTGAATAATACTGCAAATAATCAATCTTCAAATGTAAACTGGAAGTTTAATATGTAGCAAACAAAGACAGACAAACAGACAAACAGACAAATAAACAAACAAACAAATGGACTACATTTTACTCACGTTGTCCTGCTGAGGTACTGACAACTGCTGTGAAGAAGTTGGAGGAGCATTTGAAGTATTGAAACCGTAAATGTCAGGATTGAAAAACTGAAAGTGAAATGTGATGGTAGCTTGAAGGTAAATGAAGATGGTATATGCTGATGGGCATACCTCACAGATAGGACATTGCCTTAGCCATGCATTCAATTAAATGGGATATATGATTCGGAAAAGCCATTATCAGTAACTGAGACTGATACAGTGAGGAGGGACAGACAAAAAAACAGACAGACAGCACCAATACATAAAATTTTCAAAGAAACAATGAGCGACTTTGTATGCAAGGACGAACGAACTGTAGGATCGTATTGTCTACACCTATCTAAACAGAGCCTAACATGGTATGAACTATATGGGGTTGTAATTTAGAGCTAGCAAAACCAATAAAAACTACCTCATTTGAAAATCAAATATTACATGGACATCCAGATTATATTTGTTTTCTTCTTTTGAACATTTTGCAAATTTTATGAAAAATGTATTTCATTTACCTGTTTGTGTTCTTACATAGTGTGTGCTTTTTTGTACACAATTCTCACAAATGCTTTAGAGAAGCCATGATAGCTATGGAAACTTGCAGAGGCATGAATAAATTACATATTTTACACGATGTGGCGAAAACACAGGTGAGACATACACAAAACGTTCTTGATACATGGGAGTCAGTGAGACAAAGGTTAGACACTGTTGTGTGTGGAGGTGAGGGTGGTGGTGTGTACTTTTTAAGGGCTGTAAACCATTTCTTTCTCCTAGGATACTATCCTCTTCCCTTAATCCTCTCTTTGTCCCTCTACAGTTAATCTCCTACCTCTCCTCTTCCCCCTGCTGGTTTCTTTCTTCTCTCCATCCCTTGTCTAGTAATCCTCTTACATCTATCTCTTTGTGTTCAACCTGTCTATATTCTGTGCATGTATCTGTCCCTTCTGTTACTGTTACTTGTCATTTAGCCTCTGAAGAAGATCAGCCAACTTACTTTTATACAGTCTCTTCTTACACAGGCAGGCTCTTTAGTGGATAAGCAGTTTGCTAACAGTTTTGTTTTATTAAGATACTTACAAATCAAACCTGGAAAGGAGTTGAAGTTTTTATCTTAAAAGGTGATTTCCTCACCTTTTGCCTACAAATCTGACACAGATGGCTGTCATCCTTTATCATACTGTTCACAATCATACTGTTCACAATGTTTTTGCAAGCTTTATTGTGGAGCGATGAAGACAACTGAAATATTTCTGCTCATTAACATAATCTGGGTGCAGCAGTATCAACCAAACGCATATTTTCTGACAACTTGATTGCAAAAATATCAAGTATTTGATTTTAGTCTTTTCCGCTTTAAATTTCACATTTATTACAATTTATCATCCATGGGTAACCATTAAAGGTAATTAAAATTCTGCTATTATGCAATCAGCTATCTTTACCTGAGGTGCAGCAGCTTGGGTGTTGTTAGGTGTTGGCGGCTCTGAGTCGGGATTACCAACATGCTGCTGTTGTTGTTGTTGTGGTTGCTGCTGCTGTGTGTTTGCCTCGTTAGTATCTGGAGCTGTTTGAGAGACAAGACCATTAACAATAAAGATCATGAAGAGGTAACACACATTAGCTAACTACATTGTGAAGTGAAACATAAGCCTTGCACAGAAGGCAATCTGATTTCTTCTCAACTTTGAATCATCTATATACATGCATGTTTTTGAAATATCTGTCAAAATAGGTATGATTAAGAAAAACTTTGTTCTATTGACTTCTTCTTTGTTAACTGCTTCTTTGTGGCTAAGCGGTAAAAATTAAGTATGCATCATTGACATGTACAGAAAGAAGATACTGACTTTTTAAAATTTATTGAAAAAATGAAAAAAAAAAAAAAAATGGAAAAAATTAAGAGAGAAAAATCAAGCAACAAAAACTGATAAAAGTGACAGTAAAAAAAAAAGGAAGAAAGGAGCCATTTGAAACGGAAGAACCCATTACCTGCTTCTGGAATGTAGAAATTGACTGGTGCGGTGGTAGCGCTCTGTATAGGGGGCAGCAGAGAGGAAGGTGTTGGGACAGAAGGAGCACTAGAATCGTTATTGAGGACGTCGACATACCGCGCTGCATCTGCACGGAATGGATGGAATATGAGAGATGAGTTTTTCATGCCAAATGAGAGAAAGGACTGAATCACAAACTGTCAAAATAATTTGGTTCACAAACAATTCTTTTGGGTGTGAAAAAATTAAAATGCTTTTATTTTCCAATCAAAATTTTGTACAGAATTTTTCTAATAATACTGTAAGTAGTGAAAATTTATCATTTTTGAAATCAAAATACCTTTTTATAACATATTTTATAAATGGACCGCGTGAGAGGTCATGATTACTCTCATAAAACACACATTTCACATGAATATGTTCAGGGTTGGTGTCCACAGGAGTTCCATAAGACCCCTGTGGCTATCTTTTTAATCGCTAAAGCAGCTGTTTGCATCTGGACAACAAAATTGACCAAACTTTCTGGCTTTTACTCAAATTAACTGCCATCGTTCAAACTAAACCAGTTATTTCTAGACATTCTCAACTTGGAAAATTGCAAACTCATACATATGACACGACCAGACTGTACCAGCTATACAAGGCTATGTTTAAAGATCTGTCAGGGACTTCTCAACGACTTTCAAGGTGAAGTACAATTTTCACCATAAGATGTTTTTTAAGTTTTTAAAAGCATGTGAATGGATTACTCCAATAAATTGGATACATCCAAATTACAACACTATGAGCAAAGCAATTAAATCTCCAGAAAGCAACATTTAGGGATTTTTGTACATGTTGTGTCTAGTTTATCTGCCATATAATATACAACCAGGAATGGTACCTTGGAAAAAAAAGGTACCATATTGAATATTCAGAATTTACTGTATACTGTAAACACTGTATGGGAATACCTATGCAGTACTTAAATACAACCAAATTATACCCCCCTTCCACTGTTCACAACAACATATATGCTTTCATTTCAAAATGAATACAATCAAAGAGCATTTATAACAACAAAATATCCAACAGTCCATACAGTTTCTGATTCAGGCCTAACAGACAAAAGAAATGAGGAGAAATCAAGAATGCATGCTTTTAATAGTTTTTTTTTCAAAGTAAAAAGGGGAAGTTAAAAATAGATTCATAGCTATTGTCCATGGTTTAAAGTGTTCCTAAATAATGTTTTATAAACTTTTTAAGGTATATTTTAAGGTACCACTAAAACTGATTCATACAATTTACAAATTCCCTCAATCCCTTCCCTTCCCCATCTCACATAATTCTTCCAAATGCTCCTGGCATCTTCACAACTGTTATTTTTTGCACTCATAATCATGCCAATAAAATCTGATCTGAAAATATAGGAGATTTATAGATTCAAGTGATCATGGTAATCACATTACCACCCAGCTCTCGTGACAACTTATCTACGAGGTAACCATCTGTAACATAAAAATTCCCCCTTAAATTTAGTAAGTATGAATTTGTATGAATTCTAAAAATGCAAGCAAGAACGACATAATGCAAAATGCCAACCCAAGGAAAGATATACACAAAATGCACCACCTGTAAGACAAATATGAACAAAGGTAACTCCTAAATGAAAGCTATGAGCTGAAAAAGTCCCCTCATGCGAATAGAACGATATGGACAAATTAGACTTGTGAATGAGAACGAAAAAAGGACAATAACCAGTGAACAGTAGCTTCATTGAGCTAAAAGCAGAGGAGACATCAGAACATATTCAATGTGACCCATACCCAAGGAACTGGGTATAAATGGTAACCAATTCATGAAAACAAAACTGAAAACACTTAACGGTAACAAGAAGCTAACTATATAATTTTTTTTTTTTTAAGAGCAAAGAAGGTTGAATTCCAACCATTGACCTCACAATTAGTCCATTGTTCTGTCAAACAATCCAATCATAGAGGCTACATTTATTCACTATTGAAGTCAGAAGTCGTAACAATTTGGATACCACGTAAACAGAGGTCAGGACCTTCCTCAAATCAATACAACCCTGACATTATTAAATATATCAGAATAGACAGCTGACAGGGTAAATGTCAAGAAATATTAGTCCTAGAAATGAATTCACAGTGATTATTAGATAAATCAGGATCAACACACACTCAGGAACACAACTTTATAGAGGCTGCAATGGGCCCAGGCCCTTTACTACTTAGAGAGATTTCAAATTTTCTAATTCAGTACAACAGCTTTCAGAACGTGATAAGAGAGCAAAAAAAAAAGGATAGGTAGAAATTAAACGGTAAAAAAAGTGCAAAGGTTTACTTTCATGTTACACAATTTGTAATAATTTGCTGTGGTACGTTTCAAGTCGATCACAGGCATCAAACATTTTTCTATCATCTCTTATTCTTTACTCATGAATTTACTTGGTATCTTTCATCATCCCTGCAAGAATGATCAAACGAGAAAATAACTGCATATACGGTAACCAAATGCGATGGAACTTGTAAACTTACTTGTTTTTCTTGAGAATTTGTTCACCCCTACAGGAGGGGCTAGACCCCCTGGCCCAGCCGATGGTCCAGCCTGCTGTTTAATTAGCTCCATATCTGATGGGGGAGGACCCTGTGGGACGGAGTCCTACATGAAATAAATATAGAAACAAAGCAAAATTAGCGTATGGATCTAAAGAGGATAAGCCTACCGTTCCTTCCTGACCCACAGAGTTAAAATGTCCTTGAAAATGTGTACAGAAACAATGGCCTATCTGATTTTTTCTCAACGGTATGGTTGTATCTCATAGCTATTAACTTTATTTTTCACAGAAAGTTTGTTACCGTTCCATTGAAATGCGTAGCCTTCGCAAATATAAAATTTAAGGCCGAAAATTGCGTTTCAACAAGCAGAAAACATTGCACATGTGAAGGTTTACCATACAGGTTGCATGTAAATGTTAAACATGTCCTTAGAAATTATAATATTAAAAAATATTTATCATCATACACATTGATGGGTTCTTGCTAGATCGTAGCAATTACACCTTTATTATAAAAGATTATTCAAAAAACGATAAAAGACAGCCACAGTGCGCTCACATCATCATCACCGCCTAGAGTGTTCACCCATTTCTTCTTCTCCGAGTCCCAGACAATCTGTAGAGAAAGTAGGATGATACCACCTGAGAATGTTCTACAAATGCTCACAAATATTGGACATTTCGAACAAATCTTGCACTTTTTTCCCTCCAAACCAAGTTCAAATTGACTGCAGCACCGGTGGAAATTTGTCCTCTGTGCCCCTACGCCCCTTGTTGTGATGCCCATTCAGTGAATATGGCTGTAGGTGCCCCCATAATTATCTCCAACAGAGCTGAGAACAACTGTCTGAAATGCTAGCAATATTTACACCAGACAGGAGTTTACTGAGCATCTGCGGGAAATGTCAGAGAACCCCGTCCGGTTCTGCGAACTGTTCTGTGAACCCACAAATTTTCCTATTTTCAGTCATTTCTGTGCGGGGGGAGGTGGGGGGGAGGTGGGCTTCCTCTCACTTTGGATAAAAATACCTTGGTGCCCTTTCAAATTTGTAAAAAAAAAATTGGGGATGGTGCATCAGGGCCTTGGTATTCCAAGTGGAGGTCCTGATCCTTTGTGGGGTGGCCAAAACATTTAAGGCTCAACAACAAACCTTGTGGAAACTGAAACGAGGGAATAATCTTGCACACTGATTACTACAAATAACACCTCAGCACACTTAATCACCTTCTCCCCCCAGTAAACTCAATCCCCCAGGCCAAACTATCCGTCACCTGATGAGGGTGGTTAATTTGATGAGGGTGAAAATAGGGGTTATCAATCAAAAAAAATGTTTTGAATAACAGGGCATTAGAGTAGAAAGGAACTTACTGACTGTGAATTATCATCTGGTAGATGAATTTCTTTCCCATTCTTTGATCTGAGTTTGTTGAATAATCCACTGAACCAACCTCCTCCAGCACCACCTGCACCAGGAGCCTACACAGGAGAGGATTAAAAAAAAAACAATTCAGTGGCTTCAGAGCTTCCTGTTTTACTTAATACAGCCAAATGAAAACTTGGCAAACATCGTCAATCCAGAAGGTACAATTGCATTCTAATTGCAATACATCTGATGTAAGGTCTTTGCACTATTCATGTTATTTATGAAATTTCAAAGAGCAAAACACACAATCAGATCTACTTTGTTTCATGTTTTTTATACAAAGAGGAGAATGATGGAAAGATACATACTACCTTTAAACTGAAAAAGATAAAAAAGTTTAAAGTCTGACATTTTCTGGTCAGGAAAAGCACTGATGTATTGATAGTAACTCGGAGTGACTCGGGGTAACTTGGAGTGTTAGCTCAGTGGTTTACGCCGGTGCCTTTCAATCATAAGGTCCCCGGTTCGAGTCACTCCCAGATTAATATATGTCATCCAGTTATAGAGTTGTTGACAATTAACAATTCATAGATGTTAAATACGAAGGTAAGAGACTGACTTCGGTCAGCTTGCTGCTTTGATAAGCCAATGAGGCTTCTTCGTGAGTTCCTGCTTGCAGGAGGATCTAATATACATACATACATACAACTCTATAAAAGGGCTTTAGCTTTAAGAAAATCCTCACAGAGAAAGCTGCCTGACTTATTACCAATGAACTTTAAGAGAACAATGAAAATCAAATTGAAAATGATGCAAAACAAATAATCGATGACAGGGACTAAATGGAATGATCATAAAGTACCTGGGCCGATTCTTTAGAACCGTCCTTTGAAACCTCTTTAGGCCTCCCCTCAGATCGATTTGAGCTTCCAGATACCGTTCGCGATCTTGATTGATGAGTGCTCCCGGACTGTGTCCGTTGCCTGTGAGTGGGAGCTGTTATTGTGTCCGCAGTGTCAGCGCGACTCTGTGAGAGAAACAATTTCGATCGAATCAATGGAACAATTAAAAGCTGTATGAAGACAGTATTTCCTCTATTGCTCCACCTCTGCCAAGTTTGGATATGTTAATTTCTAGTGAGCATGCATTTTCTGATATTTGCTGGTGATTATGCACACTGGATTGACCAAGATTTTGTCCACTATTCACCTTCCTATTACAATGGGGGCAGAGAAGAGGGGAGGGGGAGTTTGTGTGTGAAGGCAGGTTTTGTGGAAAACCTCCAAAGTGCCCCTTTTCTTATAATAGCCCCTTTCTGTCCCTTTACGCAATGAATACCCTCCCGCCTTCCCAAAGGTGCAGTCTCAATTGTGTACTGAGGGTAAAGTGCTAAAACATTACCAGATAGTAAATGAGATATATGAGGTAAATGAGGTATGGGAGGTAAGTGAGTTATATGAAGAAAGTGGGATAGTAGACTGGACACAAGTAAGAGAGAGCAAGGTAAATTCTTGGTAATCCTGTCATTAATTAGAACACTACTTTTCATCAACATGTACTCTGAACCTACATTTGAATAATTTTTACTGAAGACTATTTGATCGTTACTCTCTTTTCCTTACCCTTTGAGTACTTTGCCTGTAATAATCAAACCCTGCCTGTGATGTCATGGACTCTCCATAGTCTGTTGTATCTCCACAGGTTTCTGTGCCCGTAGTCGTACTGTACTCGCTAAAATTGCTGTTGGCTGAGGCAGCCAGGTTTACCTCACCTAATTAAAATGAAAACATGAAGGCACAAAATTAGTTATGCATGTATGTACGGCTAATAGATTGCTATGCATGTATGTACAGCTGGTAGATTACAATGCATGTATGTACAGATGATAGATTGCTATGCGTGTATGTACAGATGATATATTACTATGCGTGTATGTACAGATGATAGATTACTATGTGTGTATGTACAGATGATATATTACTATGTGTGCATGTACAGATGATAGATTACTATGTGTGTATGTACAGCTGGTAGATTACAATGCGTGTATGTGCTGATGATAGATTGCTATGCGTGTATGTACAGATGATAGATTACTATGTGTGTATGTACAGATGATAGATTACAATGCGTATATGTACAGCTTATAGATTACTATGCATGTATGTGCTGATGATAGATTGCTATGCGTGTATGTACAGATGATAGATTACTATGTGTGTATGTACAGCTGGTAGATTACTATGTGTGTATGTACAGCTGGTAGATTACTATGTGTGTATGTACAGATGATAGATTACTATGTGTGTATGTACAGATGATAGATTACAATGCGTATATGTACAGCTTATAGATTACTATGCATGTATGTACAGCTGATATATTACTATGCGTGTATGTACAGATGATAGATTACTATGTGTGTATGTACAGATGATAGATTACTATGTGTGTATGTACAGATGATAGATTACTATGTGTGTATGTACAGATGATAGATTACTATGCATGTATGAACAGATGATATATTACTATGTGTGTATGTACAGATGATAGATTACTATGTGTGTATGTACAGCTGGTAGATTACAATGCGTGTATGTGCTGATGATAGATTGCTATGCGTGTATGTACAGATGATAGATTACTATGTGTGTATGTACAGATGATAGATTACAATGCGTATATGTACAGCTTATAGATTACTATGCATGTATGTGCTGATGATAGATTGCTATGCGTGTATGTACAGATGATAGATTACTATGTGTGTTTGTACAGCTGGTAGATTACTATGTGTGTATGTACAGATGATAGATTACTATGCGTATATGTACAGCTTATAGATTACTATGCATGTATGTACAGCTGATATATTACTATGCGTGTATGTACAGATGATAGGTTACTATGCATGTATGTACAGCAAATAGATTGCTATGCGTGTATGTACAGCTGATAGATTACTATGCATCTACATACAGATGATAGATTACAATGCGTATATGTACAGCTTATAGATTACTATGCATGTATGTACAGGTTGTAGATTACTATGCATGTATGAACAGCTGATATATTACTATGCATGTATGTACAGCTGATATATTACTATGTGTGTATGTACAGCTGATAGATAACTATGCATGTATGTACAGCTGATAGATTACTATGCATGTATGTACACCTTATAGATTGCTATGCATGTATGTGCAGATGATTGATTGCTATGCCTGTATGTGCGGATGATAGATTGCTATGCGTGTAACTAAACTTAACATACTCAAAAAGTTGGAACCACCCATTTTGTATTCTATTGCAATTTCATGAATTGTGTCATCCATTTACTGGAATTAAATGGTAAAATGAAACACATTTAATACCTGGTGCTAGGGAAATTTGTCCTAACTTTGAGCAGTTTTGACTCAAGAAGCTTAAAGATATAATAAGACACGCAGGATCTGATCAAGCCGATGATGTAATCAGGTAGCTCATTAAAGGACAAAATTCAACCGCAGAGCAACATCAGAGAGACCCTCAATACTGTTGTCCTTTGAAAGAACATGTGTGCTATGAGAGGATCCGGATGTTCCAATAATACAGAGTTTGAAGTGGGAGGGACTTAACAAGAATCCCGCAGGTATATCTTCTATGCATGAGCATCACCAGAAGAATAGGTCGCAACAAATGCATCTCAGAACATCAGGTGCGGATACATGCAGGGCCCTCTCTCCTGAATTATTTACCTTTTTTCTTTCAGAAACGGGAAACACAACGGAACATATCGCATGTTCAACATATCGCATGAACACAACGAAACATATCGCATGTTCACATGGAGGGGTGTGGGAGGGAGGGGGGGGGGGAGTTGGCATTCCTTACTCTTTACAAAACTTCAATTTCATTACGGGCAGATACTTGTCTCCGAGAACCCTCCTACCAGAAATCCTGGACCAGCTATTGATTAATATAACAACATCAAACTTAAATAAAAATCCCTCCTACCTTGATATTGTTGGTTCTGTTCTGCTACATATTGCTGACCTTGCCATTGCTGATTTGCATTATAAGGAACCTGTTGCTGCGAAACATCCTGGTTATATGTAAACCCCTGGCCAGCGTCTGATGTAGGTGTAGGCTCTCCACCTTCTGAACATTGAGATCACAATAACAAACAGAAGCAAATAAAAATGAAACTTATGGTGTACAAAAGATAAAACTTCTATAGTACAGTTTGCTATTCTCAATTTTGACAATCTATAAAACACTGGATTCAAAGTTTTAGCAGTACTTTAACATTAGCATCAATATGTTTGGTTTCAAAGGTTATATCTTTAAAGGGCAGTTTCTACAAAACTGCCACATTCCTGCTATGACCCTGCTGCCCCCACCCCCCCTCAATCTGATAGAAGAGTGTGTAACAAAGAATCTCAACAGTGAGAATAGATTCATGAAAACTGTTTTCATTACTTACAACATGTTGTAAACTGTGTCCAAATTTGCTTAAGTAAGAATAAGGTGTCTTATTTTACATGTTATAGATACAGGTTTTTTTGTGCCTACCAATATATTTTACCAAAATAATATAAACCTGTTAGCAAACTGCTTATCCACTAGAGAGCCTGTGTAGGAGAATGTGTTAAAGTAAGTTGGCCTGACGTTTCGATCCTAGCAGGCAGGATCTTCTTCAGAGGCTAAATGACAATAATGTTTTTTTCTTGTTTTAAAAAAAAAAAAAATTTTTTTATTTAGCCTCTGAAGAAGATCCTGCCAGGATCGTAACGTCAGACCAACTTACTTTTACACAATATATTTACCATAAGAGCTTTGCATACTCTGGATTAGACTTACCTTCTGTTTGTTCACCTGTACCCTGTTCTTGATAATTCTGATACCCCCACTGTTGGTTGTTATTATAATATTGGTTGGAGCCCGACTGATCTTGATACGACTGGTGGTAATCCACAGGGGGATAGGAGGGTTGTCCATCAGTCGATGGGGTCTGGTCTTCATTGCTGTCTCCGCCTATAGTGCTCAAGTTAGAGTAGGACTCTGTCCATGGCATGGGTGTGTCCGACTTTGACGGGGGCTGGATGGTTCCATCCTGGAACAGACAAGTGGGTTTTCTTTCAAATTCAGTATATATGCAACAAAGCTCATGTGAAAACTATACTGTCAGTCCAATCCTAATAATAAATGTTTACAAGTAATTCAAGAGATGTACCGTAAGTCTGGGACAAAGAAACTTGTTCCTCTTCCTGGTGGAAGTTTTGCAATGGTTTTTACTCAGTTAAAATAAAATCTTATCTGATGACATCTAGTTATAATGGCACATTTACTATTCAACTTTCCCTTTTTGGCATAGTTTGGCATACTCCTCTATTCCTCTATCAATCAAACAACTTTGAGACAGAATAATACTGTAGGTTAATTCCATTTTGGTTATCAAGTGCTACAATATATATAAACACCTCCCATTCTTGCTGAAAGCTACAATTAGTATCAACTTCAGGAGAAAAATATATTTGTAAAACATAAATCCTCTCAACTTTGTAAGAAAACTACTACTACTATACCTTCATCTGAGCAAGGATGCCTTGAAGTGTCATCAACCATTGTGGTTCAGTCAGCTGAAGGCCATCATAGTATTGGGTATCATGGTGCTTCAACCTATTGGCAAGCTGTAAAGGGAAAGAATTTTTGGGAAAGAAGAGGAAGAAATAATTTACTAGAGCATAATTAAAATCTTGTTTAAAGGGAGTGAAGACTCCCGCACAAAGAAACGTCTCATGCCGGTAATCTGACCTAGTTTTGAATGAGGTGTAACAGAAGTGTTAGACATCACCATCGATCCCAAAAAATAAACACACAGCTTGCTACCGTTGGTAATTAGACACTAGTGTACAGTCAATACATGCAGCTATGGTCAATACCCACAACACAGTGTACATAGCAGCGATGGACATCTCAGGTCTAGATTAAAGATAACAAGGTATCAAATTTCATTACTGTCTGCATTTTGTAGCGACACAAGAAAACCTTCACCTGCAAGCAACGGAAAGTTAACTTTTTTCAGAGGCGGCATGCGGTTTGGGGCGAGTCTTCAATGCATATTGGGGCATAGTACTTAACTGTTACAACTGCATATATTAAGTCCATAGGGAAAGTGTATGTAAGGAGGGAATTAAAATAACAGATGACATCTTGGTGGATAAGTAGTTGTGGCTGTTGCAATCTCCAGACTTTGGAATGGCCTGGCAACTCCCCACAACAATGAATGAAGTGGTTGAATCCATATTCATTATTCTCAATGATGACATCACAAAGAAAGTAAACAGATTTAGCCAAGAAACAGAAAGAAATAAGATGATTTGCCATTTTTTATGTTTTTTTTGTATTTAAAAAGAAACATCCAAGTTTCTACAGTGAAAGGTTAGTTGTGATATAATTATATGCTACTTTGTGGATTAATGTGTCATTATCCCTAACTGAACCTTGTATTTGTTTTTTAATTTGTTTAATTTAGGCACTAACGACCCTATTGCAATGATGGCTCCCCTTGCCAACATGAAGTTCTCTACATACCATATACTACCAGTTTTAGAGTCAAGATAGGGAGAACCGCTGGAATTGTGAGAGTTCCTTAGAGTCTCCTTAAACTCCACTCGAGCCACTCCATCCACCTCCACCCCCCCACCCTCAAGAGAAAAATGACTACAGTTGTGATCCAAAAAATGGACAAAAAAATCACTATTTGAAAGTAGGAGAGTATCTGTGAATCTGTAGGAGAGATTGACATTTGGCCTGGTAAAAACCTTTGATGAAATTTGTATGACATCCCACGACCACTTTGCTCACTCATGATGACCATTTTTACCTTGTTAAGAAGAAAAGATAAGAGGGCACTTTGCCTTAGAAGAGGGAATTTGATTTTTTTCATACTTCACTGTGCATGTTTTCATTCATGTCTTCAGGATAGCAAGCACACATAACTTGAACACGTAAACTTTCACTTACCTCACAAACCTGCTCCACCAAAGTGAGACTATATTGCTCCGGTTTATACTGGATAGACCCTGCAATCACCTCACAGTACCGCAAAGCCTAAAGGAGGTAAAGAATTAAAGATCAATAGATTTTATACATGGGCACTGTTAGAGCTATATAACAGACCAGAGTGAGGAGGTTTGAAGTTGGGACAGTGAAGGAAGGGAGAGGGGGAGGGGTGGGAGCTGGACAGTGGTGAGGGGATACCATGTCTAAAGTGATGTTGTGATAATGGTATAGATGTGAGTTTGAAGAGTAGAGACCACCGAGACATGGTCACACTATGGCACATGTGCATACACTAATATACTTGACAAATTTTGAACAGAAATTGTCTGAGAGCTTTTGTACCATTTTGTGGCAAGATGACAAACTTTCAGGCTTTGCTTGATGGAGGGGAGGAGGAGGAGGATACTGTTGTTATTGGTTTTGTTGTTGTTGCATGTTTGATACAGGTCTTCATCTGTTCAAAACAAAGTCCAGGTCGGCTTTAGGGTGGTTTTCCAGCCAAGGGTAATCCACCATTTCCCATCAGAAACGGTCAAACAAGTTCTCAGCACAGACCTACAGTCATATTTCTAGTGTTCTTCTTCCCTCAAGTTTACAGATATATGAAAGCAAAAAGTATGAATCCAAATTTGTAACCCCCATGTATATAGCTGGGTGCCCTGAATGAGTCTCCATCTCTCTGGACACCCCAACCCTCCCGTCAGGACTGATGAATAAACTTGATTGCAAAGTTTTCAGATTTTGAACATAATCATTGACCTAGACAACCAATCAAAGTCAAGACTGACAAGTCACTATAGCAAACAACATATCATGAAGGACATCTTGGGTAATGCCTTGTTTTCTTGTCTCTCTTTTCTCTGTATGTACACCCGTTTATCTTCCCTTGTCTACTCCTCTGACCTGAGGACAATCAAAACCATTGATATTCCTATGATCGAGCTAGAGAGGCCTGTTCACATGTATCATATATTCAGACGAATTCAATTCCTATTCAGAAGTAGAACCTCATGAGTATGCATTGCCCTGGAAGTAGAATGTCATGAGTATGCATTGCCCACACATCTGTACTAGATAGTTGAATGATTGTCACTTCAATTCAAACCAATTTATTTTTAGCTTCTGCTAAAATGTAATCCCCTTGACCTAGAAACTTAATGGTCTAATTAGTCATGTTGTAATCCTCTCATGTCTGGGAAACCTATCGGTTCAAAGGGTTTCAAACTCCTGGAACGTACTTGTGAAAATTTGGTTAAAAAAAAATGAGCATGATAGGAATTAGTTGCAACTAATACAGATATTAATGAATGTCAATATGGTAACTCCAGCATGTACGAATGCACAATATGAACAGAGTCGTTTATTAATTCTGGAAATGACCTTGATCAGTGGTGTACAGTAGAAGTACAATATTGTAACGCTGTTACTGTAAAGTTGTGGAGCAATGGGAGTTCTGTGTGGACGGTGTGGAACCATTGTGGTAGTTAAATCCCCTTGGAATTATATAGGGGTTATCTCTCCTGGCATTAAGTAAACCAGTAGTAATTGTTGGCAGATTATGGCTTTTGGGGCTGTTCCTTTGGAGAGGCATGTGGTATCAGGCTTATCCTGGGATTGTGATGTAACACATGTGATATTTTCTAGGGATACTCATGTGATCACATTCATCTCTGTAAAGGAGTACAATTGTTTGGGGATGGTAGGAATACACTGTAGTATTTGTGTATTATGTCTTAAGCTAAGTTGTAGGGTAAAGTTCATCATTTGTATACATGTGGTATTGCCACGTATTGTTAAGGGATTTATATGAAATGCATTACCTGGGAGGGACAGAACAGTCTACTCTGGTCGCTGTTGGACCAAACACTCTTGATGGTAGGCTTCAGGGCCACGTAGCCTCAAGTTTGTACCACATATCCAGTACAAGACACTTAACCTTACTGTAAGAAGTTTTCTTATCAATATATTGGTGTTAAAAATACCATCATCTCTCTGGATTTATTTTGTGTACATCTTCATTCTCTGGCCAATTACAATACATCTTAGGCCAATAACCCTGAATTGGCTGGTCGGCGCTACTCAAAGAGGAAAGTGTTACAACATATATGCAATGCTCACTGTGGTGTAGTAGGGTTAGATTTCACAAATAAAATACCACACTGTGGTATAAAGTATGCAGAGTTGTACACGCCTTCAGTGTAGGCCTACACAACACAGTCCAGAACATCCACCAGCATATATCCAGAATGAATTAACACCATGCTGGTACCATAGGAATTAATGGAGATATTTTATGGCACAGATAATTTGAGATATGGAGATATAATTTATGGAGATGTTAACTGAAACTGAGCACTATAAAAATTTATATGGCCATTTGACATAACCCCTGATAGATTATTCCCTTCATATGAATTATTATGTCTATCATAAACTTGCACTTATCCCTAACAGGCTGCTGTAAGAATCTGTTAAACTTAATTACTAAACACCATTAAACTGTAGATCCATTGCTATTCTGTATGTAGGATGCTATGACATTAAAGCGGTAATATATGATGAGTCAAGACCTCTCTCCCAGCTTTAAAGGGTGTGAAGACTCGGGCAAAAAGAAAACGTCTAATGCTGGTAATCTGACCTGGTTTCGAATGAGGTGTAACAGAAGTGTTAGACACCACCATAGATCCCAGAAAATACACACACAGCTTGCTACCATTATTAATTGGACACTAGTGTACAGCCAGTACATACAGCTGCACTCAATACCCACAGCACAGTGTACAAACGATACGGCCATGGACATCTCAGGTCCAGCTAAAGATAACAAGGTATCACGTTGCATTACTGTCTGCATTTTGTAGCGACAAGAGAACTTCACTTGCAAGCAACGGAAAGTTAACTATTTTCAGAGGGCGGCACGCGGTTTGGGGCGAGTCTTCAATGCCTTTAAAGTAACTCAGAATGACACCATAACAAAATCACAAAACTACACTTGTAATTTACTAGTCTCTCCTGATAGCTGAAACTTGTCAATGTTGTCACAACAATGAGCCACTTACTTTTCCAATGCTAGCCTATTCTGAATTCTAGCTAAGAAACTGTACAGTATGACTATGTGGTCATGTATGCTAACTTTCTACTTGTATTTCATTTAACTACAGTGTATGTTTTCTAAAGTGGGAGTATAGGTCTGATGGTCAACAGAATCTTTCTGATTTGCTCCAAGCTCTAGTATGCCAGGTAGACTGTAATAATAACTAAGTATTGTAACACTTTCCTCTGTGAGTAGCGCCGGCCAACCAATTCAGGGTTCTTGGCCTAAGATGTTGTATTGTAATTGGCCAGAGAATGAAGATGTACACAAAATGAATCCAGAGATGTGATGGTATTTTTAACAGCGATATATTGAAAAGAAAACTTCTTACAGTAAGGTTAAGTGCCTTGTACTGGATATGTGGTACAAACTTGAGGCTACGTGGCCCTGAAGCCTACCATCAAGAGTGGTTTGTCCAACAGCAACCAGAGTAGACTGTTCTGTCCCTCCCAGGTAATGCATTTTAAATAAATCCCTTAACAATACGTGGAAATACCACATGTATACAAATGATGAACTTTACCCTACAACTTAGCTTAAGACATAATACACAAATACTACAGTGCATCCCTACCATCCCCAAACAATTGTACTCTTTACAGAGATGAATGTGATCACATGAGTATCCCTAGAAAATATCACATGTGTTACATCACAATCCCAGGATAAGCCTGATACCACATGCCGATCCATAGGAGCAGCCCCAAAAGCCATGATCTGCCAACAATTACAACTGGTTTACTTACTGCCAGGAGAGATAACCCCTATATAATTCCAAGGGGATTTAAACTATCACAATGGTTCCACAGGTCCCTACAGAACTCCCATTGCTCCACAACTTTACAGTAACAGTGTTACAGTATAATAAAACTATAATATATATGGAGTGTTAGCTCAGTGGTTTACGCCGGTGCCTTTCAATCATTAGGTCCCGGGTTCGAGTCACTCCAAGATTAATGTATATCGTCTAGTTACAGAGTTGTTGACAATTGACAATTCATAATCATGGACGTTAAATATGAATCAAAGTTACTGACTTCGGTCAGCTTGTGGCTTTGATAAGCCAATGATGGCTTCTTCGCGAGTTCCTGCTTGCAGGAGGATCTAAAATACAAAATACATATATTTTTTTTTCAAATTTACTAGTCCTTTGTGAAAGGTCCACATTCTGAATACATTGAACTGATGAGTATTAAACAAGGTCACATAGTCATACATTAATACTGGGTTACCATTTGTCAGTACCCATTTTTTCGATCAAAATCTATCAACATTTCCATTCAATTAGGATAAGGAATGCTGGGCTGTATACATTTGCATTGTATGGGATCAGATTCCATAGTCTAGCAACTTTGAGAATACTACTAGTATACCAAACTGGTATACTACAGTGTTGGCTGGACGTAGCATAATTTTGCAAAATAATGTGATACTGGTGCTTGTATAACTTAAACAATGTTTTTTTCAGTCCAAGTTAGCAATTACAGTATCTCCTGAACTCATATTTTGAAAGTTCATTTATACTCCCAGATTTGTGCATTGAGAGGTTAAGTACAGTTTATTCTGAAAGTTCATTATTACTCCCAGATTTGTGCATTGAGAGGTTAAGTACAGTTTATTCTGAAAGTTCATTATTACTCCCAGATTTATGCATTGAGAGATGAAGTGTATTTTGAAAGTTCATTAATACTCCCAGATTTGTGCATTGAGAGGTGTAGTATTTTCTGAAAGTTCATTTATACTCCCACATTCTGCATCGAGTGGTTTAGTATATTTGGAAGTCTGTTAATACTTCAAAAGTTTGCATCTAAACCAGTTATATATTATTTTGGAAGTCACCTATACTTCCAGATTTGTAAATCTACTTGTCCAAAGTTACCTGCAGTTGTTTACGTTCTTGAAAATAGCCTTACTATTGCTGGAGATACAGTTCAGTTAGTTGACCTATTTCTGGACTTTTTTGGAACAGTGTATCCTTCTCAACACTTCCTGAGACTTTCTGTCATATTAAATACCTGGAATTATTTTACTCGGATTGGAGAAGAGCCTTGCTGCAGCCTAATACCTGTTGGATCAATGTGTGGCTGTTTATGTGTTGGTCACCCAAGATTACCTAACTTCAGGCATCCCGGTGATATTAGCCTTAAATACTAGATTTCTGGTTTGATGTGTGATGACTACTACCTTGATGTTCCTGTCAATGCTAGTAGAGCTCGTAGATGCTAATAGGGATTAAACATTGTACCGCGCTGGTGGCTATGACTTCCGAAAGTTGCTCCGCTGATAATCGCAAACTTTAATTCTTCAGTAGCTGAACATGCACTGATATTGAACATTCGCGTAATGGAAAACGCCATCTGATGTTTCCTGTTGTTCCAGTGACCACATTACACATCCTTTATTATTATATTGTATTTACATGTCAACTGGCCATTGACAAGAAGAAATTTTATGGTATGTATGTTATGCGATTGGAAATGCATATTTCATGTCTTGATCCATTATATATATTTGAGAGATGCACAGAAAATCAATAGTCTGGGCATTTGTCATTTCATGTCTGTTTAATCATAATAGTAGTAATAATACTGATGATGATGATGATGATGATGATGATGATGATGATGATGATGATGATGATGATGATGATGATGATGATGATGATGATGATGATGATGATGATGATGATGGTGATGATGATGATGATGATGATGATGATGATGATGATGATGATGATGATGATGATGATGATGATGATGTTGATGATAGTCATAATAATAATAATCATAATAAAGTTCCTTTATAGAGCAGAAATATTAGAAACATCTCT
This sequence comes from Apostichopus japonicus, assembly GCF_037975245.1. NCBI lineage: Eukaryota > Metazoa > Echinodermata > Holothuroidea > Aspidochirotida > Stichopodidae > Apostichopus > Apostichopus japonicus. Next base: position 9,243,178 of record NC_092582.1, on the reverse strand, counting down.
ATACGCTGAATAATAGTTCTCTTTTCTAAGCCGCCGTCAGATAATACTTTAGTGCACGAACCGTTAATTTAAGGCCAAACGAATAAAGTTTATTACTGTAGTACCCACCTTGGTTACCTAGGATCATAAATGGCAGAAGGCGTGGCTTACACATAAACACATATTACCACACATACCCACACCTGTAGGGATCACTACCAGAAGAGTACTTTCTGTACACAAATATTTCATCCATGAGCATTGTAGAGAGGATATAAACTAGCTAAAGGTAAGAATATAGGGAGACTATTTAACACTGTTCTTGAACCATTAGAAGAAATAAGGTAATTGCAGATAAATCATTTCAGGGCAAACATTTTTAAGGATTTTGCTTATTTGTTTTCCCTTGGACAAACAGGTCTTACCTTTTGATTGTACGAACAACAAATTTGGTAAAGTCAGAAAAACTGAAGCCTAATAACAAAGAATGACTAATAAGTATGTACACTGAAGGAGAGATGTGCAGGTTTGGTTACTAGAACATCTGGTCCAGCTTTGGGATAGTAAGACTCTCCTTTGTGTACATTATATATGTGACATTCTTTAATACTGCAAAACTCACATTGCAATGAACAGTCCTATAACTTGGGAAGGCTTGGGTAAGTGGTAACATCATGTATGGAAAAAGTTTTTTTGCTTCCATGTTCATACATACAGGCTACATGATCTGTTATCTTCCAAAAAATCCAGCAAATTATTTCAGAGTGACAATTAATTGTAAAACTGATTTTGATATAAATTATTTCAGCACCAAATTGAGTTGTTTTCTGACCAAAATACAACAACATTGAAATTTTGTTACAGGGGTCCAATGAAAACTTTCATTAGATTGGCAGAATCTACAGAAACATTGAGAATGCTTTCTTCACGGATTGTACAACTACGCCACCTAAAGCATCTACCATGGAGCGTTAAACAGAGTAATACTTCCATGCCTCCACTCTGGACAGGACAACTTGCATTCTTTGCAAGCCACGGAAGGAACCTGAGTCAGATTGGAACAACCGCCAACATTCAGGTACAAAATTTACCTTACATGATGTTTATTAGTGTTTACACGTGTCCAAAAATTGGGAACCGGGTACCCAAGAGCCATTGCCCGTCGGGTATCCGGGTACCCGAAAAAAATTGTTTAACCTTGTGTATCGCGATTTTCAAGAAATTACATATTGGATGCTATACTAAATGAATTATATTCTCCACTGGCAATGTTTTCATGTTGAAATTGGTGTAAGATAAGGTATAAAACCTTCCTCAATAATTTCTATTTGCTTTTGTTTCTTTCATTAACTTGTTAATAACTTCATATAATTATCATCACTTCTAACATCGCACTGCCGCCACTGCTTATGTTTGCTCTCCACTTCTTTTGGACTAGACCATATAAATATCCACATTTAGCTCTTAAACAGTTTTTACAACTATCTATTATGCAGGCCCAGGGTTTGCATCAGTTGCGCGATTGCGCGGGTCCCGCAATTTGATCGCATTTGGAATAAAAGTTAAGTTAAAAACCACTTGCGATTAATATATTTTAGTTATCCCGTCTATAATCCATTAATAACATCTCGTAAATTTCCTTGTCAGTCTTTCCTTCCATGATATATTTACAATAATTGTGAGAATTCTTTCAATTTCTTCCACATAGTAGCCTAACACCACACTAAGTCAATCAGGAAATCTAGCCTAACCATCTGTTTATTCGCTGAAATTGTGACGCAGTTTTAAGGTATCTATGGAATACTTTCATTATTGCTGTTATCTTCGACCACATGTTAGTCTAACACCACACTTGGGCAATGGCGAAATCTAGCCTAATCATCTGTTCATTCGCTGAAATTGTGACGCAGTTATAGGATATCCATGGAATACTTTCATTATAGCTGTTATCTTTGACCACATCGTAGCCTAACACCACACTAAGTCAATGGGAAAATCTTGCCTAACCAATGGTACGCCCCCCCAAAAAGTCACACTTTGCGTAGGATTGGGGTAAAAATATTAGGAACCCTGAAGTATTGCACAGGAACAGGAGGAAGGAAGTGGGTAGGAAGAGGAGAGACCAGGAGAATGCGTCAACATAGTCCTTAAACAATTTCTTCCTAAATCAGTGAATTTACATTTGCTTCGACGACCTACATCATAGATTACGGGACAAGATTAAGCTCACGAGAAACAATCAATTGCAGGAACTTTCAAAAAGTTACTTTACATGAAGCTTCTTTACTTTTTATCAAACAGAAAACACACAATGATGAATCAGATGTCTTCCCACTTACTAAAGAGGAGGCTGTTATGTACCTGGAGAAGGTATTGGATATACCAAACCCTCTCTCGCAAATAGAGAACCAGGGCAAATTTAATTTCCTCTGTGAGGTACAAAGGCGGACAAAGATGGTTCAACCTTACACATACTTGCCTTACATTACTCCGGAATACCAGATGAGATGTCCAAGCCAACAGCATGTTAAAGATATGATGCTAAACAAGCAAGGTGGTGGATGTGCTCAAATTAACACCTTCACTAAGGCTGTACTGCAACGAATGGGATATGAAGCGTACAACGTAGGCGGAACGTTAAATAAGGACAGAACGCCCGTGTATCAAAGTCACATTGCATTAATCGTACAAAATGTTACAGAGAAAGGCAGTCTTCACTTGGTAGAACCTGGGACACGTTTGCCAATCTTTGACCCCGTACCACTAAACTTTGCCCGGATGTCCAAAGTGTACCAAATCATCGGCCATGGAATAAGGTTTTTCCGTGAATGTCCAGGCATCGTAAGACTGTGCATACCGATTCGAGAGGTGACCGGCGATCCAAACATTGATGCCAACGTTTACAACGAGGACGGAGTGATGTGGAAGACCTTCATTACATATGACATAATTAAGGAATTAACATGGGAATACTGTGATCAAATGATGGACGTGCTTGCAAGGAACGTACGTTTGTTACCAGAAGGACACAGGAAACTTGTTATCTTTGGGTTTTCAAACTGTCTATGGACAATAATTATAGGAAAGATATACATTCAGTACGATAGCAACGGCAAAGAAATCAGGAAAAAATTCCGGACAAATGAAGAAGTTATTGAAAACACAAACAGATGTTTCCCACAATACTCTAAGGACATCTTGCAACGCTATATTGAATACACTAAGAGGGTAGCTGACCTCTTAGATTAGATGATTCAAAGACCAAATTAATTACGACACAAACTAACCAGAGACCCATGCGACTTAGTGATTCCTTGCCATTATTAAAATGATCTTTAGTATGTTGCAAGATTTCATGTGTTCATAAATAATGAGCACAGCATCAATGTTGGGGATATATTTGTGCATGAACATTAGCCTGATTGTAAATATTAATCTAATGTTAATTTTCATGTCTGATGTGTCATTTCACTCATGATCAAATTTCTTTTGTGACTAGATGAATACCAATTAACTAAGATTACAGCTATTGCTTGTGTGGACCAATCAATGGACTCCTCATCTCTGTAGAGATGATTAGACAAGAACTGCATACATGTGCTCATTGTGACGAACACACTTCTTGATGTATAGATTATCCTTCCTTACATTTTAAGTTTTAAACTGTGTTATAAAAACAAGTGAGCTAAATTATAGACAAAATGAAATATACCCTTGAAAAGAATATTAAATGTGTGTACAGGTATAGACTCTATAAACAGGCTGCTGAAAGAAAAGCAACATGTATTTAACATTGTTACAGGGGATGTACCATGGTCCGGTGCGTGAAATAAACGGCGAGAGTGATGTACAGAATGTAACATTTATTACATTACAAATGTAATCATGTAAAACAACCATTAATAGCTTTTGTATCTGATTAACATAAATCACATGAAAAGCAATCGTACCCAAAAGCTATCACAGGAAAAGCTTTCATTATAACCAAAGGAGATCATCATAAATAGCAACCATTCCAGAAACATATATGAAAAGCTGTCACAGTAAAAGTGTATGAATCACAAGCTGCTGTTTATGTTTAAATCAATCATGGTGTCAGTTTTTTCATCATTATACTTGTATATTGTTGACCCTTTTGGCTTTCCACAATATTGATTCCAGACAGCATCTGTGTGGATGGCTGGAGTTGTCAAATCAATTACACCACACACCACAGAACATTGTGTAAACAATAAAAGGTGCAAGCAGTTTCCATTTGCCTTGTTATACATTAAACTTGAACCCAGTACTGTTGCTGCATCATCAACACACACACATACTGTACCTGCACAGAGATCACTATGGGAAAGAGTTCTGTTCTTACTGTGAACAAATATTCTCACACTGAGTATTGTAGAGAAGATATACAAGTTTGCTAAAGGTAAGAATGTAGGGAGACTACTTAACATTATTCTTAAAAGATTATAAGAAATAGGGTACCTGCAAACAAATCATGTCAGGGAAATTTTTTAAGGAATTTTTTCTTTCTGGTTTTCCCTTTGTCAAACAGGTCTTAGCTTTTGATAGTGTTCGACCAATAATCGGTTAGAAAATCATCATCAGGCCAAAAATTGGTAATAGGCACCGACAAAATCCATTGCGCATCCATTTTAAACCATTGACTTCACTTTTGTGAAAAACACAATGCAAACAAGCTAGCCATAGCACACAAGTTTCCAGTTGTGTTTACTTTCTGTTGGTTTCGTGGTAAAATCATGAAACTTTCTGAATTGTGCGTGCAAAATGTGTCCTACTATTATATTGCAAACACACAGTATTGAACAGTACTATGTACCTTATGAAGGCTTGGGTATGTGGTAACAGCATGTATGGACAAAGTTTGCTTTGCTTCCATGTTCATGTACAGACTACACGTAAACTTTTTTTTAAAAATCCACCAAATTATTTTTAGTGACAATTAAATGTTAAACTTCCTGACTTTGATGGGTTCAAAATAAATTATTTCAGCACAAAATTGAGTTGTTTACTGATCAATATGAACTCATTGAAAGTTGTTACACTGTCCAATGAAAACTTTCATTAGATTGGCAGAATCTACAGAAACATAGAGAATGCTTTCTTCGCGGACTGTACAACTACGCCACCTAAAGCATCTACCATGGAGCGTTAAACAGAGTAATACTTCCATGCCTCCACTCTGGACAGGACAACTTGCATTCTTTGCAAGCCACGGAAGGAACCTGAGTCAGATTGGAACAACCGCCAACATCCAGGTACAAATACCTTACATGATGTTTATGTTACGTTTTATAAGCCATCCATGGGGCAAATATCAGATCACAATTTAAAATTAACCTGATCTTCATCTAGAATTTGTGAAGCTAGAATAAATACAGAACTTACTAAGTCATCTTCTGGTTCATAACAAGTCCAACAGACTGATGGGAATGTTAGAAATGAACTGATTTCCAGCCTTCTTTTTTATGCCTTTATGTGAGCAGAAGATTGGTTTTGCCATGGAGATAAAAATCTGTTTTTACCTCCATGGTTTTTGGAAAGTAAAAGTCTTCAGGTACACAAATACACAGAAGTCTCACATGACATAAACACCTGCACAAGATAGATTGTTAACTGTAAAGTAGTTTGTAGGCTCATTATATCATGACAGACAATGTATCCTAGGGAAATCCCCTAAACTTGTCTTGTTTGGGTATTTATGCACAACAATATTGATATTTTGCATGATGTCATAAAATGCACTTTGACCAAACTGGTTTCTTTTGTTTTGTTAATTTTTGCCCCAAGGTTTGGATCCAATTTTCTACTTCAAACTTGGGAAATATCAAGTATGAATACACCACATTCAATTTGCATATTTAATGTCAGATACCCCCTCTTCTTCCCTCCCCCCCCCTTATGGTACCTGAAGTTGGCATTCTACCAAAACACTTCAAGCAATAGAATGAAAACAATGAAAAACAAAGCATTTTGTTGTCAGTGTGAAGCTATGACAGCATGCCTATTAGCCTTAGATTCACTTTCTTAACAAATTGTGACAAATTCAGTGGTCTTCAAATTTATCTTAAAAGTGATGGATAGGAATTAAATACATATTTTGCTAGGATCCTTAGAATTTGTACTAAAGCAAATGAGCTCCTGGACTATCGGTTTAACTGAATGAACTTTAAGAACAAACATGACCAATCCAATGAACAGGAGGAAGTAAGGGGGTAGGGAGAGGAGAGATGAGGAGAACACGTCACCAAAGTCCTTAAACAATTTATTCCTAAATCAGTGAATTTACACTTGCTTCGACAACATCATAGTATTCGGGACAAGATTTAGCTCACGAGAAACAATCAATTGCAGTTACTTTACATGAAGCTTCTTACTTTTTATCAAACAGAAAGCACACAATGATGAATCAGATGTCTTCCCACTTACTAAAGAGGAGGCTGTTATGTACCTGGAGAAGGTATTGGATATACCAAACCCTCTCTCGCAAATACAGAACCAGGGCAAATTTAATTTCCTCTGTGAGGTACAAAGGCGGACAAAGATGGTTCAACCTTTCACAGTCTTGACTTACATTACTCCGGAATACCAGGGTAGATCTCCAAGTCAACAGCAAGTTAAAGATATGATGTTTAAGAAGCAAGGTGGTGGATGTCCTCAAATTAACACCTTCACTAAGGCTGTACTGCAACGAATGGGATATGAAGCGTACAACGTAGGCGGAACGTTAAACAAGGACAGAACGCCCGTGTATCAAAGTCACGTTGGATTAATCGTACAAAATGTTACAGAGAAAGGCAGTCTTCACTTGGTAGAACCTGGTTCACGTTTGCCAATCTTTGAACCCGTACCACTAAACTTTGCCCGGATGTCCCAAGTGTACCAAATCATCGGCCACGGAATAAGGTTTTTCCGTGAATGTCCAGGCATCGTAAGACTGTGCATACCGATTCGAGAGGAGACCGGCGATCCAAACATTGATGCCAACGTATACAACGTGGACGGAGTGATGTGGAAGACCTTCATAACATATGACATAATTAAGGAATCAAAATGGGAATACTGTTATCTAATTTGTGACATGCTTGCAAGGAATGTATGTTTGATACCAGAAGGACACAAGGATCTTTTTGTCTGTGGTTTTTCAAGAGGTCTATGGACAATAATTAAAGGAAAGATATACATTCAGTATGATAGCAACGGCAAAGACACGATCAAAACATTCCGGACAAATGAAGAAGTTATTGAAAATACAAACTGGTGTTTCCCACAATACTCTAAGGACATCTTGCAACGCTATATTGAATACACTAAGAGGGTAGCTGACCTCTTAGATTAAATGATTCAAAGACCAAATTAATTACGGCACAAAATAACCAGAGACCCATGTGACTTAGTGATTCCTTGCCATTATTAAAATGATGTTTAGTATCTTGCAAGATTTCATGTGTTCATTAATAATGAGCACAGCATCAATGTTGGGGATATATTCGTGCATGAACATTAGCCTGATGAAATATAAATCTAATGTTAATTTTTATTTCTAATGAGTCTATTCGCTCTGATCAAATTTCTTTGTGACTAGATGAATACCATTAAAGACCAACTATTGAGACTTTTCGATGAACATAAAATCCCACCATTTTGCATGTATGTTATCCTTAACTCACTCCAATTACATTGCTGTAATTAACTTTACCAATTTCAGACGTAAATACGGGGTATACCAATGATGCCATCACACGGTGACCAGAGGCTCCATTGGGTCAATCTCTGTTTTAAGACATTCCAGAAGGTACATCCCACATGACTATCCAAAATGTCCATTTTTGTGGTCGTTTTTTGATGGGTTATAGTAGGTTTTCGAAGATTATTTTTTACACATGCTGATTGTGGGTATGTAAACTCCCAAATTAATGGAAAATCCCCCCAAAATTTTCTGTCTCCATAGTTGGTCTTTAACTAAGATTACAGCTGCTTGTGTGGACCAATCACTGGACTCCTCATCTCTGTAGAGATGATTAGACAAGAACTGCATGTGCTCATTGTGACGAACACAATCCTTGTCGTACAGATTATCCTTCCTTACATTTTAAGTTTTAAACTGTGTTATAAAATCAAGTGAGCTAAATTATAGACAAAATGAAATATACCCTTGAAAAGAATATTAAATGTGTGTACAGGTATAGACTCTATAAACAGGCTGCTGAAAGAAAAGCAACATGTATTTAACATTGTTACAGGGGATGTACCGTGGTCTGGTGCGTGAAATAAACGGCGAGAGTGATGTACAGAATGTAACATTTATTACATTACAAATGTAATCATGTAAAATGACCATTAATAGCTTCTGATTAACATAAATCACATGAAAAGCAATCATACACAAAAGCTATCACATGAAAAGCTTTCATAACCAAAAGAGATCATCATAAATAGCAACCATTCCAGAAACATATATGAAAAGCTGTCACAGTAAAAGTGTATGAATCACAAGCTGCTGTTTATGTTTACATCAATCATGGTGTCAGTTTTTCCATCATTATCCTTGTATATTTTGACCCTTTTGGCTTTCCACAAATTGATTCCAGACAGCATCTGTGTGGATGGCTGGAGTTGTCAAATCAATTACACCACACACCACAGAACATTGTGTAAACAATAAAAGGTGCAGGCAGTTTCCATTTGCCTTGTTATACATTAAACTTGAACCCAGTACTGTTGCTGCATCATCAACACACACACATACTGTACCTGCACAGGGATCGCTATGGGAAAGAGTTCTGTTCTTACTGTGAACAAATATTCTCACACTGAGTATTGTAGAGAAGATATACACAAGTTTGCTAAAGGTAAGAATGTAGGGAGACTACTTAACATTATTCTTAAAAGATTATAAGAAATAGGGTACCTGCAAACAAATCATGTCAGGGAAATTTTTTAAGGAATTTTTTCTTTCTGGTTTTCCCTTTGTCAAACAGGTCTTAGCTTTTGATAGTGTTCAACCGATAATTGGTTAGAAAATCAGCATCAGGCCAAAAATCGGTAAATAATAGGCACCGACAAAATCCAGTGCGTATCATTTTAAACCATTGACTTCACTTTTGTGAAAAACACAATGCAAACAAGCTAGCTATAGCACACAAGTTTCCAGTTGTGTTTACTTTCTGTTGGTTTCGTGGTAAAATCATGAAACTTTCTGAAGTGTGCGTGCAAAATGTGTCCTACTATTATATTGCAAACACACAGTATTGAACAGTACTATGTACCTCATTAATGCTTGGGTATGTGGTAACAGCATGTATAGACAAAGTTTGCTTTGCTTCCATGTTCATGTACAGACTACACGTAAACTTTTTTTTTAAAAATCCACCAAACTATTTTTAGTGACAATTAAATGTTAAACTTCCTGACTTTGATGGGTTCAAAATAAATTATTTCAGCACAAAATTGAGTTGTTTACTGATCAATATGAACTCATTGAAAGTTGTTACACTGTCCAATGAAAACTTTCATTAGATTGGCAGAATCTACAGAAACATAGAGAATGCTTTCTTCGCGGACTGTACAACTACGCCACCTAAAGCATCTACCATGGAGTGTTAAACAGAGTAATACTTCCATGCCTCCACTCTGGACAGGACAACTTGCATTCTTTGCAAGCCACGTAAGGAACCTGAGTCAGATTGGAACAACCGCCAACATCCAGGTACAAATACCTTACATGATGTTTATGTTACGTTTTATAAGCCATCCATGGGACAAATATCACATCACAATTTAAAATTAACCTGATCTTCATCTAGAATTTGTGAAGCTAGCATAAATACAAAACTTTCTAAGTCATCTTCTGGTTCATAACAAGTCCAACAGACTGATGGGAATGTTAGAAATGAACTGATTTCCAGCGTTGGGTTTTGTGCATTTATGTGAGCAGACGCTTGGTTTTGCATAGTAAAGTATTCAGGTACACAAATACAAAGAAGTTTCACATTACATAAACACCTGCACATGATCAATTGTTAACTGTAAAGTAGTTTGCAGCATTATTTCATGACAGACATCCTAGGGAAATCCCCTAAACTTGTCTGGTTTATTTTTATTTTGCATGATGTCATAAACGCACTTTGACCAAACTGGTTTCTCTTTTTTTGTTAATTTTTCCCCCCAAGGTTTGGATCCAATTTTCTACTTCAAACTTGGGAAATGTCAAATATGAATACACTACATTCAATTTGCATATTTAATGTCAGATACCCCCTCTCCTCCCCCCCCCCTTATGGTACAGCTGGGATTCTACCAGGACAGTTCAAGCCATAGAATGAAAACAACGAAAAACAAAGCATTTTGATGTCAGTGTGAAGCTATGCCAGCATGCCTATTAGCCTTAGATTCACTTTCTTAACAAATTGTGACAAATTCAGTGGTCTTTAAATTTATCTGAAAAGTGATGGATGGGAATTGAATACATAGTTTGCTAGGATCCTTAGAATTTGTACTAAAGTAAATGAGCTCCTGGACTATCGGTTTAACTGAATGAACTTTAAGAACAAACATGACCATCCAATGAACAGGAGGAAGTACAGGTAAGGGGGTAGGGAGAGGAGAGATGAGGAGAACACGTCACCAAAGTCCTTAAACAATTCATTCCTAAATCAGTGAATTTACACTTGCTTCGATGACATCATTGATTTCGGGACAAGATTTAGCTCACGAGAAACGATCAATTGCAGTAACTTTACTAAAGCTTCTTATTTTTTATCAAACAGCAAACACACAATGATGAATCAGATGTCTTCCCACTTACTAAAGAGGAGGCTGTTATGTACCTGGAGAAGGTATTGGATATACCAAACCCTCTCTTACAAATAGAGAAACAGGGCAAGTTTAATTTCCTCTGTGAGGTACAAAGGCGGACAAAGATGGTTCAACCTTTCACAGTCTTGACTTACATTACTCCGGAATACCAGGGTAGATCTCCAAGTCAACAGCAAGTTAAAGATATGATGTTAAACAAGCAAGGTGGTGGATGTCCTCAAATTAACACCTTCACTAAGGCTGTTCTGCAACGAATGGGATATGAAGCGTACAACATAGGCGGAACGTTAAACAAGGACAGAACGCCTGTGTATCAAAGTCACGTTGGATTAATCGTACAAAATGTTACAGAGAAAGGCAGTCTTCACTTGGTAGAACCTGGTTCACGTTTGCCAATCTTTGATCCCGTACCACTAAACTTTGCCCGGATGTCCCAAGTGTACCAAATCATCGGCCACGGAATAAGGTTTTTCCGTGAATGTCCAGGCATCGTAAGACTGTGCATACCGATTCGAGAGGAGACCGGCGATCCAAACATTGATGCCAACGTATACAACGTGGACGGAGTGATGTGGAAGACCTTCATAACATATGACATAATTAAGGAATCAAAGTGGGAATACTGTTATCTAATTGGTGACATGCTTGCAAGGAATGTATGTTTGATACCAGAAGGACACAAGGATCTTTTTGTCTGTGGTTTTTCAAGAGGTCTATGGACAATAATTAAAGGAAAGATATACATTCAGTATGATAGCAACGGCAAAGACACGATCAAAACATTCAGGACAAATGAAGAAGTTATTGAAAATACAAACTGGTGTTTCCCACAATACTCTAAGGACATCTTGCGACGTTATATTGAATACACTAAGAGGGTAGCTGACCTCTTAGATTAGATGATTCAAGGACCAAATTAATTACAGCACAAACTAACCAGAGACCCATGCGACTTAGTGATTCCTTGCCATTATTAAAATGATGTTTAGTATCTTGCAAGATTTCATGCATTCATAAATAATGAGCACAAATCAATGTTGGGATATATTCGTGCATGAACATTAGCCTGATGTAAATATGAATCTAATGTTAATTTTTATTTCTAATGAGTCTATTAGTTCTGATCAAATTTCTTTGTGACTAGATGAATACCATTAAAGACCAACTATTGAGACTTTTCGATGAACATAAAATCCCACCATTTTGCATGTATGTAATCCTTAACTCACTCCAATTACATTGCTGTAATTAACTTTACCAATTTCAGACGTAAATACGCGGGATACCAATGATGACATCACACGGTGACCAGAGGCTCCTTTGGGTCAATCTCTGTTTTAAGACATTCCAGAAGGTACATCCCACGTGACTACCCAAAATGTCCATTTTTGTGGTCGTTTTTTGATGGGTTATAGTAGGTTTTCGAAGATTATTTTTTACACATGCTGATTATGGGTATGTAAACTCCCAAATTAATGGAAATCCCCCCCAAATTTTCTGTCTCCATAGTTGGTCTTTAACTAAGATTACAGCTGCTTGTGTGGACCAATCAATGGACTTCTCATCTCTGTAGAGATGAATAGACAAGAACTGCATACATGTGCTCATTGTGATGAACACAATCCTTGTCGTACAGATTATCCTTCCTTACATTTTAAGTTTTAAACTGTGTTATTTTTAAAAACAAGTGAGCTAAATTATAGACAAAATGAAATATACCCTTGAAAAGAATATTAAATGTGTGTACAGGTATAGACTCTATAAACAGGCTGCTGAAAGAAAAGCAACATGTATTTAACATTGTTACAGGGGATGTACCATGGTCCGGTGCGTGAAATAAACGGCGAGAGTGATGTACAGAATGTAACATTTATTACATTACAAATGTAATCATGTAAAACAACCATTAATAGCTTTTGTATCTGATTAACATAAATCACATGAAAAGCAATCGTACCCAAAAGCTATCACAGGAAAAGCTTTCATTATAACCAAAGGAGATCATCATAAATAGCAACCATTCCAGAAACATATATGAAAAGCTGTCACAGTAAAAGTCTATGAATCACAAGCTGCTGTTTATGTTTAAGTCAATCATGGTGTCAGTTTTTTCATCATTATCCTTGTATACTTTGACCCTTTTGGCTTTCCACAAATTGATTCCAGACAGCACCTGTGTGGCTGGCTGGAATTGTCAAAAGAAACACCACACACCACTGAACATTGTGTAAACAATAAACGGTGCACAGTTTCCATTTGCCTAATGTATACATTAAACTTGAACCCAGCTATGTCATCAATACTGTTGCTGCACATATCAACACACACACATACTGTACCTGCACAGAGATCACTATGGGAAAGAGTTCTGTTCTTACTGTGAACAAATATTCTCACACTGAGCATTGTAGAGAAGATATACAAGTTTGCTAAAGGTAAGAATGTAGGGAGACTACTTAACATTATTCTTAAAAGATTATAAGAAATAGGGTACCTGCAAACACATCATGTCAGGGAAATTTTTTAAGGAATTTTTTCTTTCTGGTTTTCCCTTTGTCAAACAGGTCTTAGCTTTTGATAGTGTTCGACCAATAATCGGTTAGAAAATCATCATCAGGCCAAAAATTGGTAAGTAATAGGCACCAACAAAATCCATTGCGCATCCATTTTAAACCATTGACTTCACTTTTGTGAAAAACACAATGCAAACAAGCTAGCCATAGCACACAAGTTTCCAGTTGTGTTTACTTTCTGTTGGTTTCGTGGTAAAATCATGAAACTTTCTGAATTGTGCGTGCAAAATGTGTCCTACTATTATATTGCAAACACACAGTATTGAACAGTACTATGTACCTTATGAAGGCTTGGGTATGTGGTAACAGCATGTATGGACAAAGTTTGCTTTGCTTCCATGTTCATGTACAGACTACACGTAAACTTTTTTTTAAAAATCCACCAAATTATTTTTAGTGACAATTAAATGTTAAACTTCCTGACTTTGATGGGTTCAAAATAAATTATTTCAGCACAAAATTGAGTTGTTTACTGATCAATATGAACTCACTGAAAGTTGTTACACTGTCCAATGAAAACTTTCATTAGATTGGCAGAATCTACAGAAACATAGAGAATGCTTTCTTCACGGACTGTACAACTACGCCACCTAAAGCATCTACCATGGAGTGTTAAACAGAGTAATACTTCCATGCCTACACTCTGGACAGGACAACTTGCATTCTTTGCAAGCCACGGAAGGAACCTGAGTCAGATTGGAACAACCGCCAACATCCAGGTACAAATACTTTACATGATGTTTATGTTACGTTTTATAAGCCATCCATGGGGCAAATATCAGATCACAATTTAAAATTAACCTGATCTTCATCTAGAATTTGTGAAGCTAGAATAAATACAGAACTTACTAAGTCATCTTCTGGTTCATAACAAGTCCAACAGACTGATGGGAATGTTAGAAATGAACTGATTTCCAGCCTTCTTTTTTATGCCTTTATGTGAGCAGAAGATTGGTTTTGCCATGGAGATAAAAATCTGTTTTTACCTCCATGGTTTTTGGAAAGTAAAAGTCTTCAGGTACACAAATACACAGAAGTCTCACATGACATAAACACCTGCACAAGATAGATTGTTAACTGTAAAGTAGTTTGTAGGCTCATTATATCATGACAGACAATGTATCCTAGGGAAATCCCCTAAACTTGTCTTGTTTGGGTATTTATGCACAACAATATTGATATTTTGCATGATGTCATAAAATGCACTTCGACCAAACTGGTTTCTTTTGTTTTGTTAATTTTTGCCCCAAGGTTTGGATCCAATTTTCTACTTCAAACTTGGGAAATATCAAGTATGAATACACCACATTCAATTTGCATATTTAATGTCAGATACCCCCTCTTCTTCCCTCCCCCCCCCCCCTTATGGTACCTGAAGTTGGCATTCTACCAAAACACTTCAAGCAATAGAATGAAAACAATGAAAAACAAAGCATTTTGTTGTCAGTGTGAAGCTACTGTATGCCAGCATTCCTATTAGCCTTAGATTCACTTTCTTAACAAATTGTGACAAATTCAGTGGTCTTCAAATTTATCTTAAAAGTGATGGATAGGAATTAAATACATATTTTGCTAGGATCCTTAGAATTTGTACTAAAGTAAATGAGCTCCTGGACTATCGGTTTAACTGAATGAACTTTAAGAACAAACATGACCAATCCAATGAACAGGAGGAAGTAAGGGGGTAGGGAGAGGAGAGATGAGGAGAACACGTCACCAAAGTCCTTAAACAATTTATTCCTAAATCAGTGAATTTACACTTGCTTCGACAACATCATAGCATTCGGGACAAGATTTAGCTCACGAGAAACGATCAATTGCAGTTACTTTACATGAAGCTTCTTACTTTTTATCAAACAGAAAGCACACAATGATGAATCAGATGTCTTCCCACTTACTAAAGAGGAGGCTGTTATGTACCTGGAGAAGGTATTGGATATACCAAACCCTCTCTCGCAAATACAGAACCAGGGCAAATTTAATTTCCTCTGTGAGGTACAAAGGCGGACAAAGATGGTTCAACCTTTCACAGTCTTGACTTACATTACTCCGGAATACCAGGGTAGATGTCCAAGCCAACAGCAAGTTAAAGATATGATGTTAAACAAGCAAGGTGGTGTATGTCCTCAAATTAACACCTTCACTAAGGCTGTACTGCAACGAATGGGATATGAAGCGTACAACGTAGGCGGAACGTCAAATAAGGACAGAACGCCCGTGTATAAAAGTCACATTGGATTAGTTGTACAAAATGTTACAGAGAAAGGCAGTCTTCACTTGGTAGAACCTGGGACACGTTTGCCAATCTTTGAACCCGTACCACTAAACTTTGCCCGGATGTCCCAAGTGTACCAAATCCTCGGCCACGGAATAAGGTTTTTCCGTGAATGTCCAGGCATCGTAAGACTGTGCATACCGATTCGAGAGGAGACCGGCGATCCAAACATTGATGCCAACGTATACAATGAGGACGGAGTGATGTGGAAGACCTTCATAACATATGACATAATTAAGGAAACAAAGTGGGAATCCTGTTATCTAATTGGTGACATGCTTGCAAGGAATGCACGTTTGTTACCAGAAGGACACAAGGATCTTTTTGTCTGTGGTTTTTCAAGAGGTCTATGGACAATAATTATAGGAAAGATATACATTCAGTATGATAGCAACGGCAAAGACACGATCAAAACATTCAGGACAAATGAAGAAGTTATTGAAAATACAAACAGATGTTTCCCACAATACTCTAAGGACATCTTGCGACGTAATATTGAATACAGTAAGAGGGTAGCTGACCTCTTAGATTAAATGATCCAAAGACCAAATTAATTATGGCACAAAATATAAAGAAATCAGGATTTGACTCAAAACAGAGAGGAACCCACAATGACAAACACTTCTCAATTAGGGCTACACTGTAGAAATGTCATTTCATTGACAGAAAGTTTGCTACTACATGTGTGAAACACTGAAGAATTTTGACGTTTCCTCCTAAGCATCACGGTACGTTGCTGTGCTGATATACAAGAGGTTTTTTCTTCTTTTTTTTAACCACAAATAGCTATAATATAATTCAAGACACCAAGGCTTTTCTGTTGCATTTGTAGTGAAGTGAAATTTTGTTGTGTGCACCCGTTGTATTTACATGTATTACGTAATATACTGTAATCGTCAGTTTTTAGCGTTAGTTGTTTGCACATGTATTTTTGTTCAGTTTCTGTATACGTTGTTGTATGGCGAGCATCGTCCCTGCAGAGCTCCGGGGTTCGCCTCGTTATCCCTTTGTATTTCCGTAATTTTTACTTAATCTTGGGTCGTCAATAGCCCAGATTTACCTCTTATCTTTACTATCTGGAGTCCGTGAGGAGATGTCACCCTTCTCAGAGGCGGGATGCCTCAGGTTTTTGGATGGTTCGGCTTCTGGCTCGAAGCCATTGGTTTCCAAGATGGCGGATCATACCAACATACTATATAGCGAGCTAGCGTTGATGGAGTCTCGATGTCCGCGATCTCCTTTACCGCGAGCGTAGAGTCCTCTTCTCCTTTACCGCGAGCGTAGAGTCCTCTTCTTCTTTATCGCGAGCGAGCTGACTTCAGTATAGTAAGAGTTTAAGTCATAAATATTGTTTTGTTTAAATGCCGTACGTACCCCTATTGTTAATTAGTAAAATCAGATTTTAAGTGTTTGGCTAGGTTGTACTTCACTGTACAAAGTACGTATGTTAGGTTGTATTTGAACCTCGGTCCTATGGGTTTATAGCGTGTGTTGTGTACACTGTGTAGATCAGTGGTTGTGTATTGTTAAGCACATGGGTGCTAGTAGTATTGCGTACTTTTATACTGTACTGTAGAGTGACAGTACCGGTTAGGTTGGGTTTAAGTTACAGAGAGTTATTAACAGTTACGTATAGTATACAGAAAGTAATTGAAAGTCAAGTGTATTGTATTGTACTGATTATTGACAGTTCAGTTGTATTGGAAGTTTATTTCTTGTATCTGTATTTTGGTATTGTACTGCTCGCAGTGTAAAGAGTGTACGTATACTGTATTTTGAACATATTTGTTACTGTTGTTACTTATAGAATTGTCTCAGAGCTTGTCCTTTTAATCTTAGCCTTTTTGGATAGCTATAGAGTGCCAAGTCTCTTGAGAGTTTGTGGGTTCAGGAGGTGGAAATTCCTGCTGTCTAGGAACAGTTTAGGTGAAAAGGCCTATAATGTGTTGCAGCTGGCATGTGTTGCCCTAGGCTGACCATTACGAAGGTGTCAAAATTCCTCGCCTGTTGGCAAACGTTTAATATTATTTATGCAGTTTATTTCATTATGTTCATTTTACATTGTTTATTTTACACTTCGTACAGTTATTGCGAGATTGGTATTTCGTGGATTGAGTATTTATGGTACAGATATAGTTCTGTTATTGGTATGTCATAGATTGGGCATAGGTTCTGTGCATTTTTCATTGTATTGAGTATAGGTTTTCCCCCAGTTTATTAGGTCGTTAAGAGTGTAAGAGCCATTTAATACTGTCATGTAACATGATTTGTTCATTTGTATATTTTCATTTTCATATTGTAGAGTCTGTTAATAAAGTGTCAGCCGTTGTTTCCACGCAAGAAAACTCTTGCTACCTCATTGATAACTTATGAGTTCGAAGCGAAGGACCCTAAATCCGGTAATTTCCCCCGCCATCAGCGGTTCCCTTCACATTAGATTTGACAATGACCAAAAACTGAAAGGCCCCCCCCCCCCCCACAAAAAAAGAAGAAAAAAAAGAAAGAAACAGGCTTTTGGAAATTTGGAATCAAAACCTAGAATCTTCTTTTAAAATTACACTTTTACCCTGGACCATCTTAGAAGCAGTACTTAATTGAGGCAGTCTTGGAACAATACTACTGTATCTAGTACTGCGTGCTGTACAATGCATAATGTTATATTTGAAACTTCAAAAGGCAGTTTATTACTGTACATGGATATCAATTGTTTGACATATAGCACTGTAGGATGAACATATCGTGGACATTCAATGTGTAGATTAAATAAAAGTATAATAAGGGAAGACTGGATGCTAAGAGAGATATTAAATCATCAGCATTGTCCATTGTGTAGCCTACTACATTTTGTTTGGTCAAATACGTAGTGTTTTACGTTTTGTCCCATCGTATATTATGTGCAGGAGGCGTTCGAAAATAACAGTTCTTTTTTCACTCCTAATAGCTGGTCATATTTACCAGGAAAATAAACAATTTTACTCAAACTCTTTGTTTGTTAATGTTGTCAATCTGTGATATATATGTGAACTAGGACATGTGGCAGGGTTGGAACTACAAATTAGAATGTTTGATAAACTGTTGACATCTCACTGTATAGGCCATGCACTACTCCAGTGTTAGGTTAAACTTGCCGTATTGTGTTAGAAAAGATGTCTGCTAACTGAACTACTAGTGCAATCAAAGAAACAAAAAGAAACCTCAATAACAGACTTTGCAAGGTATTCTGATAATGCTTCAAAACCTTTTACTTTGGAAGATCTTAACTGATCATTGCTGTAATTATGCATGATGAGGAAACCCCTTTTCTAATTTTGCAATTTTTTGCAGCATCTGATTGGCTACCGGAAATTTCTGGAGCCTTCTACATGCTTTGCACAATGAAACTTTCTAGGTAATGTTACTTATAGAATATATGCTGGATTGTACTGCAGCCACATCATTACAGTCTGAATAAAAGCGTAACATTAGGTCACATCGTCATACTCTCATCACGAGATGGCATGACGTTGACTAAATAAAGACAGAAGCCTTTTGTTTTTCCTAAGTAATGCTTTTTAGGACATGCATGCGTTATGTTATTTATTCTGCACTTAAGACTGTCAGTTCCAACTCTTGAACTGTTATGTTTAGTTTAGTTTAGTAGAAAAAAAGGATCAGGAGGGACACTCAAGTCCCCATCAAGGACCCTATAGGAGAGGAAAAAAACTGAAGACACAAACACTCAGACCCGATTACAATGCTTAAAGTGCTTGTCCAAAGCATTCTTAAACCCATTCACACTACTTGCAAGTACAACTTTCTCAGGCAAACTGTTCCACTCATTCACAACCCTATTAGAAAAAATTATGTATTATGTCTGATGCTGACATTTCACTCTGATCATATTTCTTTTTTGACTAGATGAATTGCACTAACTAGGATTACAAAGTCTGGTTTTTGCATCTCTTCTCACCTCTGCAGATATGAATTCATTACATGGAATTCATTCTCAATTTTCTCTCCTTGGTTGCATTAATTGTGTTAATTGTGAAACAAGGTTTTATGTATAATCTCACAGTGGGATCACAGTGGGTGTACGTGGAGTTAACATTTCTGGATTAATTTGGAATGGACTAAAAAGAAGTCTCCATGTTTTTTATGGTCAGAAATGCTTGTTTCTATTATAAAAAGTAATAAAGATGACAACTCGGCAATAGTGTCTTCGCATAATAGGGAACAGGCCTAAGTCATGATTTGTAGCACATTGAAGTAAATATAACTGGTTTGATGCAGAAAATTCTGTAATTATGTATGCACTTAGAGCATAGATCTATGTTACATTCCTAAAAATCTGAAAGCCCCATGATAGTTATGATTGATGAATCACATTTACCTGCAAAACTCCAGGTTTGATTGTAATACAAAGCTCATGTATGAGATTACAATTGATAGGAGCTCTCCTACAGTAAAACCTGTGTGCCCCAGATACATGTTATCAGACAAACACAATATCTTCATTGGGGTTAAAAGGTCAATCCTGCAGACTTTCAAAGGATCTCAAATTCCAGTTTCTATCCCACACAAAGGAGGTACAGTGACAGTCTATCTAGAACCAATTAACAATACAGCACACTCATTGGTCTGATACACTTGTTGCGTGTGCACAGCAGGTAGGGTAAGGTCAAGCAATACAACACATAACACACTGTTACACAGCTGTACATTGTATACACGGTGACATCCCTATGTTCCGACGTCTCTATGTTCCGACGTCTCTATGTTCCGACAATTTGTTCGGACTCTAATTTTTTAGTCTCCAAAATTTTTTCGGATCCGATTTTTTTTGGAGACTCCATCTTTTTGGTCCCCCATTTTTCAGACCAAATTATTTTGGGGGACTTAATTTTTTGGGCCCCAAATTTTTTGGGACCCAATTTTTTTTTGGGGGGGACTCCATTTTTTGGAACCAACATTTTTCTGACCTACCTTTTTTTGGGGGACACAATTTTTTGGACGCACCAAAATTTTTTTCACGAAAGAAAGGGCCCAAAGTTTGCTATGACCCAAATAGTGCTTGTGACCGAAAATTGCTTGTGACCCGAAATTTAATTGTTTGTACTCAAATTTCTTGGGACCAAAATCAGTTTGGTTAAAAAAAATTTGGGTCCGAAAAAAGTTGGTCCGAAAACATATTGGTGTCAAAAATTTTGGTCCAAAAAAAAATTTGGTCATAAAAATATTTTGGTCTAAAATAATTTTGGTCCGAAAAAAGTTGGTCCGAAAACATGTTGGTCAAAAATGTTGGTCGAAAAAAAATTGAGTCCCAAAAAATTTAGAGTCCCAAAAAATTGTCGGAACATAGAGACGTCGGAACATAGAGATGTCGGAACATAGAGACGTCGGAACATAGAGACATCGGAACATAGAGATGTAACCGTATACACAGTACATGATGCAGACTGGGGATTATTATTAAAGTGAATAGCATTGGAAATAAGAACAGACATCTAATCCTGTATCTGAATGGGATTCTACTAGAGGACATAAATTCTACTAGAGGACATAAAGGCCAACACTACAAAGTATGAGTAAGATTAGAAATTATTATTTAACACAAAACAAGAGTTAGTAAGCTTGTCTTGGAAACAGACAAGCTTATTACAGAAGCTATATAGTACTGTAAGTATGGTAATACCACAGAATCAATATGAGGTCACTTTCTGCCAGAGAGTCAGGACTTTTAACAGGTTTGTAAGATATTTAAGATTGTACAAGACTCTGTAATTGTCTCTATATTCTTTACCATGATCTGAGCTAATTCCATGTGCAGTGAACTTGTACAGTTAATTCTGGATACAGGTGCCAGCATTCCTGCAACTCAAAGGCTGCGAAAAAAAGTCTAATGCCGGTAATCTGCTTTTAATGCCTTGAAGTATTTTGCTCTGAAAGTGTGAATATCTGTTCAAGTCAGAGAAAGAGGTTTTCATGGGTTTTACACTGTAGTCTATGAACTGTACTGAAAGGACCAATTTGATCATATTCTTCTGATCATCATTACTACACAACCTAAAATATCTATAGACATACTAAATTCACTGCTATCATTTTTCTCCAGGAGCCTTCATAGAGTGAAAGTAACTCATGTGCTGCAATGAAAAGGGTGCTTAAGTTAAAGACATTGAAGACTCGCCCCAAACCGCGTGCCATGCTCTGAAAAAGTTAACTTTCCGTTGCTTGCAAATGACGTTTTCTTCTTGTCGCTACAAAATGCAGACAGTAATGAAACGTGACACCTTGTTATCTTTTATCTAGACCTGAGATGTCCACGCTGCTATGTACACTGTGTTGTGGGGATTGACCCTAGCTGTATGTATCGACTGTACACAGTCTAATTACCGACAATACAGTAGCAAGCTGTGTGTGTATTTTCTGGGATCGATGGTGGTGTCTAACACTTCTGTTACACCTCATTCAAAACTAGGTCAGATTACCAGCATTAGACGTTTCTTTTTGCACGAGTCTTCACACCCTTTAGGGAAAGACTAATGACTTAAACATATATCATGCTAGGAATTTTAAGATCTATGGCACATTGTGGTAATCTATACAAATTTATGGTATCATTATATTAGATAGGATAGATCTGAGTGTGAATGTATAGAGGAGACAGGTAAAGGGTAAACTGAAGTAAATCCAGCTGCCTGGAGTTTCAGCAAACTCCAAACCCACTTTTACACTTTAAGCTCTTTGTAGAAATTTTAATCACTGTGAATGTAATACTTGACTGTGCAAAGTCTGTGATCAGCCTATCGTATGGTTAATGTGTACAAATCATAACATTAGGATATTTTGTCACATTTGTTTCATTAAACATGTAGTCATATCTGTCAGTGGCCGTAGAACTTACATCAGAAATGCTTACTGTTACAACTGGCCTGTTTTCTGAATTCGTAGATTATATACAGTTCGCTCTCAATTTGCCTCCTGTAACAACTCAGTTTTGTCAGGTGCAGTATCTCATCAAACAGTTGGCACTTGTTCTAACAATGTGCATTTCACTTGTTTCCATGCATATCTTAGTACGTGAATTCAGTGTTTAAGAATTGTGAATATACACACAGCTTCTTTTGCAGAGCAACTATAATGGTAAGGTTTTAAGTTACACTGCTTACACTGAAAAAATACATGATATGTTGGGTTGAAATAACCTGGGCTGCAACAATGTCCATTTTGAATGGATTTGAATGTTGGTCTTATCCAGGGAACAGAGACTAAGGAAATATTTCGGGGCAACATTGGTAAGATAGAAGCCTTTACGACTATTTCGTGTTGTTGAGTCAGTCACTCTACAGGCCTTTCGTTTTTCAGATGACAAAATTCATCATCCGTACAACCTAATTTCAGATACTGGCTGGGGTTGTGTGAAAATTGCTATGAGAGTATAAGAAATATATGAAAAACTACAGCTTCCATGAGTTTTGCTACCCCCCCCCCCCCCTTAGGGCTATTTCCACATGGTGGATCCTAAGACTCCCAGCCAGTATCAGCGGAGAGCAAGGAAACTTGATTATAGATTTGCCTTGACTGTTAGAACTTAGATCTGATTTCTTTCTCATTGTATATTGATGCAGCGATTGGAAAAAAGACCGGGAGAAGAGGCAAAGAACGGGAGATGCATATGGGAAAGTGAACAGGGAGAAGGGGATAGCAAAAAGGGAGATGGGATGTGGATGAATTTCACATACAGTAAGGACGTAACATAAATAATGCATGTCAGACAGTATTGAAAAGGGCCTTTTAGGTTCTCTGCTAATTCACACATGTACTACAAATACTTTAGTCCCATCAAAATCATACGATGGAAGCATTGAGAATGAACTTAACTTGGTCACAATTGTTCAAGGAATGTTAGCTCAGTGGTTTACGCCGGTGCCTTTTCAATCATAAGGTCCCGAGTTCGAGTCACTCCAAGATTAATGTATGTCCTCCAGTTACAGAGTTGTTGACAATTGACAATTCATAATCATGGATGTTAAATATGAATCTAAGCGACTGACTTCGGTCAGCCTGCAGCTTTGATAAGCCAATAAGGCTTCTTCGCCAGTTGCAGGAGGATCTGAAATACATACTAGTGGCTAACAGTGCATTTGTAGGTCGCATAGCAGTTCTTTCAATGTTTGTACTGACTACGTTGTGGCATTTTCCTACCATATATGTGCAGTAATCAATACTATGTGCCTGATGGTGTACTACTTATCTAAAGCATACAAGATGTTTTCCATTCATCTTGTTTACTAACAAAGCAGACAAAAAACACATAGTGTTGATCTAGGCTTTTATTTTCTAAGATAAGCTATGTAAAGTACTTACAATATAAATAATGTCTCTGAATATTTCTAAACTATTTACAATTTACAGAAGCTATAGCGATTTACAGCTGAGAAGTACTGTAACCTGTAACCAGCTACCACCCAAAATACCCTTAACAATCATATATGTTCAACATAAAAGACACAATGCTGCCAAGATTAAATCATTTAAGACTGTCACGGTATCTACCCTGGCTGAGACAGCCACCCTGGAACACTCAAGATGGAAGAGACCAACATCCACTTATCTGTCGAGTATCTACTCAGGTATCGGCAATCTTGATTTTTTTTATCAATTTCTCACTGCATTGCCTGACATGTATTTTGGTTGTGTTAAAATTGCTATGAGAGTATAAGAAATATATGAAAAACTACAGCTTCCAGGAATTTTGCTAACCCCCCCCCCCCTTTAAGGCTATTTCCACATGGTGGATCCTTTGACTCCCAGCATGTAACTGTATACCACCTCATCAGAAATATCCTCTTCCTGTATGCCTCACAATAGTAATGACAATTATCACTAGTGAAACAAGTACATTAAAATTATTATTATTTGTTATTTACCATGACCCAATAGTACGTCAATCAATTGTGCAGTATGTGTTCTTTATTATGTTTTTTTTTATAATTAAATTTGGTGATTTTAGAATGTTTATGCAAAACATAGAACTATGAAAGAAGGAACAGATGAAAGTTACAATATCATACTGTTTTCAGCAAAGATTTTGAAATGGAAAATTTTAACTTGCATAATTTAGGCTACTTAAAGAATTTACTGTTTTAGGTATTTTATTTGAAAATACTTGATATATTTGCAGGATAGAGTTTTTTTAATCCAGCAATTATCAACACACCAGATATATATCTTTTTGTTTTTTTTTCAACACAGAAAATAAGCAATACTGATTCAGATGAATTATCTCTGACCAAAGAAGAAGCAATCTTCTACCTACAAAACATCTTAGACATACAAGACCCCATTAGCTTTGCTAAGAAGCACAGGTTTGACTTTCTATGCGAGGTGCAATGACAGACTAAGATTGTGCAGCCATTTTCGACTGTCTCTTTCCTCCCTGATTATTCCGAGCTTCGTGCCCCTACTAAGGAAGAGGTCAAGGAGGCCATGTTCCAGAAACAGGGTGGGGGATGCTTACAAATAAACTCAGTCACACAAGCCGTACTGAGACAGCTCGGCTACGAGGCATACATGGTGTCCGCTACACTGCCCAAAGATAGGGCTAATGCATATGAGGGTCACATTGGGCTGATCGTTAAAGATGTGACCAAAAAAGGAAGTATGCATCTTGTGGAAGCAGGGACAAGGCACCCCATTCTTGACCCCATACCCCTTGACTTTAAAAGGGCATCTCCCGAATATCAACTCGTAGGCCATCCTATCAAGTTGTTCCGGGACAGTCCCAGCATCGTCAAGTTATGCATGCCCGTTTCGGGAGGGAGAGATATCACGAGAGATGCAAATTTATACCACAAAGACGGGAAAATGTGGAGAGGTATGATAACATATCGGACGCTGGAGTCCCAAGACTGGAAATATTGCAGACATTTAGCCGAAATACTCTCAAAGGACGCAAATATAATGCCAGACGTTCACAGAGAAATAATCGCCTTTGGGTATTCAAGAGGTCTATGGACGGTAATCAAAGGAAAGATGTTTCTTCAGTACGATAGTAAAGGCAGAGAAACAATCAAACAATTCAGGACGGATGAAGAAGTTATTGAGAATTTCAACAGCTGTTTTCCACAATACTCCAAAGAGACTTTGCAAAATGTAATTGCATATACAAATAAAGCATGCAAACTTCTGGAGTGCTGACACTACAGGAAAAACTCTGTCAAAACATCTTACTCATACCCTGTGAGTCAATTTTATTTGATGTTCACATCATCATGTTTTGTTCCACTGGAAGGGGAGTGGGGAGAGGGTGTGGTTGAGATCTGGGGGCATTATCTCTCCTTGTATATAAATGATTAATTCTATCATTCCTGATGCATATTTTGGTTAGGGAAGTAGGGATACGTTACTTACAAAAACAAATGGTAGCATTTGACCGAAGGCTACCACATTATGACAGCAGGATGTATCTATGACAAAGCTGCAAGGTTTCTTTAAATAACATGTCAAAAGTTGTTACCAGAGGGTTAGAGGCCGACAGAGCGTCTTAAATTCACTTTGTAAGATTTTAACTATGCATTTTAATTAAAGGTATATGCAGAAATTTGTTGTTAAAGCATAAAGTTTCTCAGAATTATTAAGAACGTTTACAACTTAAGAGATTACAGGAGTCTATTGCTATCGATGCAGTGAATTAATTCTCAGCACACAAAATGTCAATTTTCACCTTTGCTATCATCAAGGTTTTCAAAGACGGTTGACATGCATACTCAACTCTGAACAGCAGCTTACATCTAGGTAAAAGCCCATACTATAATGAATTACTGTACACAGTACGGTCTAGAATCTGTAACGTTTTTAACATATTTAAATGATATGCAAGATCTATACCTTAAGACCAAAGAAGTTTCTCCTCATTCCATCATTAGTTTACCTGTTCACATCAAATTAATTTTAATATTGTATGCAATCACTTTTCTGGCTAAATGTTACATGCTTGTCAAATGTCAAGGATTACCTTTATGATATAATGTTGTGATGTAAAGAGCACTTTCAGTGCTGCAAATAAAATGCCAACAAAAGGACACTAATAAAGAGTCTCAAAAATAGTGTTTTCACAAGGTATCTGGGTACCTGGGTACCCACCCGACGCGATACTACCCAGTTCCTAATTTATTTCCCGAATCCGACGAGATGTTTCTTATGGATTATTGACGGGATAACTAAAAATTAATAATCGCAAGTGGCCTTTTACTGAACTATTATTCCAAATGCAAACAAATTGTGGGAATCGCGCAAATCGCGGCTAATGCAAAAAGCATAAGAGATAGAAGTAGTAAAATCTCTTTAAGAGCTAAATTGCATATTTATATTATCTATTCCAATAGAGGTGGAGAGCAAACATAAGCAGCAGCGACATTGCGATGTTATTAGTTATGTTAATTATATGAAGTTATTAATAAGTTAATGAAAGAAACAAATGCAAATAGAAATTATTCAGGAAGGTTTTATACCTTATCATACACCTATATGAACATGAAAACAATGTCAGTGGAGAATAATTATTAATTAAATCTAGCATCAAATATGTAATTTGTTGAAAATTGCGATACACGATGGTAAACAATTTTTTTCCGGGTACACTGATACCCTGATACACTGATGTGTAAACACTACTCAAAAATACCTATTACTCAAATCAAATATCGTCTTAGTCAATCCAAAACTTACTGGTTTACCACAGACATTATAGTCACAGTAGAAGGGGTGCTAAGGTTGTGAGGAGACAGGTAAGCACAGAATGAAGTCGATACTGTTTTATGATAATTCTAAACCACAGCTGTTTTATTCTGTTTTCATTGAACATCATTTGTCATTGCTACAGTGTTGTCTTAGTTCATTTCTTGCGGAAAGGATTCCCTGAAGACGCGAGTATGTTTCAATCATAATAGTAGACTACATCATAGTTTACATATGCAGGGATGTGACCAAGATTTCCTGAGTGCTGGGTATAGTGATCGCCGTCCTGGGGGAGGGGTGACATTTTTCGACTTTTTAAGTTGTATACAGAGCTAGTGTAGTGTGATACTGCATGCTGCAGATTAAAGCCACGTCTACTCCATATCTCCGCACCTGTGAATTTCACAAATGGGGGTAAACGAGGATACATGTGGCCCAATTAATGTTGAATATAATGTTACAAATGTCAGGATTTTAGATGATAAAAGTGCTGGGCGGGATTCACGATTTTTAAGACAGTGCTGGGCGGGGCCGCACAGTGCAGCCCAGCGTGGACACACCTATGATATGTATCCATGTTAATCAGTGTAGAGGTAGCGACATTCGAAACAGCAAACGTCTTGACAAGTGAAGAGACGATCACAAAAGTCTTCCAGAAAATCAACAGCTCTTACCTGTTCTAGCATTCCATGTTCTGCTAGTCTGGTCGCATGCAAGAATTTATATGCCTGGAAGTTTGGCAGTAAGTAATGCTTGTTTCCTAATAGCTGTGCGTACTCGTAAACCTCTGTGAGTTGGATGGACATGTTTGTTGCAAATTCGTTAAATTGTAACCTGTAAGAGCAAAAATGAAAACAGATGAGACAGAGAAAGAGAGAGGAGAAAACTATGACAAAAAAAACTGTAATCAGCTAGATGTTATAAGTTACACAAATATTATTACATGAACATAGTTATTCCATTTCTGATCAGAAACACTCAAAATTACAATAATAGTATTCCATTACCAGTGCGCAATGCAAATAATGCAATACATATAGTCTCTAGCTTAAAGTTGCAATCTCTGTAATTTTGGGAGACCACTTCATATGCCAAGCATGCGGGATAATGACTCTAAAGTGATAAACCAACTTTCTATTGTTATGCAAAGTACTCACTTGAAACTAGATCTAAGTATAATAATCCTTATCATAAGAAGACAATATAATAATCTTTGGTAGATTTGTGAGTGTCAAAGACCAACCATGCAACATGGGCATGCTCGGCAGTAATTAACCAACCCTTATGTTCACTTATGCAAATTACTTACCTATGACTAGACCCAAGTAAAACAATCTTGGTAGCTTTGTGAGTGTATGGACCAAGTCCAACCTGGGCCATAAGGTAGCAGAAATGAGACGCGTGGAGAAGTCCCCTGGTCGCTGGGAACCATAAAGAAACAAGATTATGTCAAATTAACCATATATATCAAACACTAAAGACAAAGGTGATCGGTTTAAAAAGAGAATGGATGCCTACAACAGCTCAAAGGGTATCAAAAACATCTTTGCAAAATTGTATAACAAAGCTATCCAATAATTGATTCGCAAGAAGGTCAACCAAAATGACACCCGTGTATACAGAAAGTAATTAATGAACTTGACTAGATCTTTAGAACTTTGTCACCCCTCACACTTTTTTATGCTATTGTTAATCACGTTTTCAAAAAATTTCCTTTTACAATCCGAACTTGAAATGTAATTGGACTAATCAGGTTAATCACCTGCATTGGAATGGGATTTTAGATCCAATAAAAAAATATCACAAATTTACTGCAATCAACTCATAAAGCTCCTTTGAAGTATGTAATATTAATCAAAAAAGAAAATAATCATAATATTCCACTTCACTATAGCCCTTTATACCAGCAATAGGTCTCAAAGCGCTTTACAGACGTTATATTTCCCTTGGTCAATGATAACCTGTCCCAGAGACAATCCCTCTAGGCGGCTGCTGTTATATATATACTGCGCCCAATGACAAGTTACCTCACAGGTACCCACTAACCCCTGGGTGGAGAGAGGCAAGTGAGATAAAGCATCTTGCCCAAGGACACAACGTAATGAACTAGGCAGGAATCGAACTGAAACCTAAGCCAATTGTCCACCACGCTCTCATGATATGAAATACAATTTATTCAAGGAAAAAGAAAAATAAGAAAATATGGGAACTTACCTAGAGAGTCTCCCAAGGCAGTGATGCTCTTGATACCCAACTCAGAGTCGGATGAACGAAGGTTAGATAGAATCATGGCCAAATGAGGGCGCCAATCGCCCCATTTTTCATCAGTGCAGCTCTGCATTGAAAATAAGATTGATACATGTATTTAAAGACTAATACCTTGGAAGCTTTGGCTGATGTATTCAGCATAGTGCCTTAACACTACCCTTGAGACTAATGCTACTGACTTCACTCTTAAATTAATGGAGTGAAAATTATATGTTAAGATGAAAAAGCATAATTACACCAAGTGTCTTCATAAGCTATCAAACCTGGGAGAGATAGAATTATATGTTGGTTATTGAAGGAAGCGGAATGCACTGAAGAAGCGGCGATTCCATGAGAGTTATCTATTTTGATCTCTTTGAAACAAACAGCTGATAATGAGAATTGTTTTATAATTTGCCGATAAGAATATGGAATATGTCTTGCTATGTGATACAATACTGACATCAAAACTTTATGTATCTTCTCTTGAGTATATAGGATGGAAAGTCATAAGAAAAGAAGAAAAAAAAAAGTAAAAGTAAAAAAGTAAAAGAAGAAAAAGAAAGAAAAAGTAAAAAAAGAAGAAAAAAGTATGACGTGAAAGGCAATATTCAAACTAGTTTCAAGAGAACTAAGCTTATCAATCGTTATTCTTCATTTGCCAAAAAGAAGAGTGAAAAAAAAGTAGCCTATTGTGCTATGGATAAATGTTAAGAAGTCACACAATTCTCTGACTGTACACTAAGGATGCAGACTGGGCCGATTCAGTATGCAGACTGCATTTCAGGAGTAAGTCAGTATGCCTACTGAGCTGTTTCAGCATGCAGACTGCATTTCAGGAGTAAGCCAGGTTGCAGACTGAGCTGTTTCAGCATGCAGACTGCATTTCAGGAGTAAGTCAGTATGCAGACTGAGCTGTTTCAGCATGCAGACTGCATTTCAGGAGTTAGTCAGTTTGCAGACTACTGAGCTGTTTCAGCATGCAGACTGCATTTCAGGAGTAAGTCAGTATGCAGACTGAGCTGTTTCAGTATGCAGACTGCATTTCAGGAGTAAGTCAGTATGCAGACTACTGAGCTGTTTCAGCCTGAAGACTGCATTTCAGGAGTATGTCTTGATGCAGACTGAGCCATTTCAGCATGCAGACTGTATTTCAGGAGCATGTCAGTATGCAGACTGAGCTGCTTCAGCATGCAGACTGCATTCAGGAGCATGTCAGGATGCAGACTTTGCCCAAAGCTGTTTGTTTATTTTCTGAATACTCACCGTAACTGCAGCAGGCTGTCTGTCTGACATTAGTTGGTACAGAGTTTGTAGAGGATCGTTCATATCTAGACTATTGGCGAATCTTGTCATAACGCTAGCGTGGGTGCGAGCGTCCATCTTACCGGCTAGCAGGAGGGCATGGCCCCATAAACCTGCTTTCATGGCGTACTCTAAACTCTCCTGGAAATAAAGGAGGGAAGAAAACAAATATCAAAGTGAAGTTTGTCAAATGGTTGTAACAATTGGAAAGTCTCAGAAAACTTTTGTTATAGATGCTTCTTGATTCAATCTTTACTTGTTTTTATTAGTATGACAGTTGGGAAACTATTCCAAAAAGAGTTTCAGAAAAGGGCTCCCTCCCCTGATATTAAGGTCACTTTGATTGCGTTCGTTTTACAGCAATTTAATGATCTACAATAATAGTAAAGCTGAGATAGGAAAAACATCTAACTGATTCACCAGACTGGTATCTTTGCTGCCTCATTGCTTTAAACAAATTTCCAATGTAAGGCAATTCTTTAACTGATGCCAACCCATCCCCCCCCCCTGCGCCCACACCTCCCATAAAAGATTTAAATCTGTTACTGTTTCCAGGTATTGGTTCTTTTGCACAGTGCTCTTGAGCATGTTTTATTTCATGATAACAGCACTTTAATATATGGTACTTATTTTATTATTTATTATTAATGTTCAGTACCTAGTTGCTATCTGGGCGATATAGATATCATAAAAGATTTAAATTCCATTACTGTTTCCAGGTATTGGTTCTTTTGCACAGTGCTCTTGAGCATGTTTTATTTCATGATTCAGCAATTTAATATATGGTATTTATTTTATTATTTATTATTACTGTTCAGTACCTAGTTGCTACCTGGGCGATATCGATTAAAAACCCAACAGACGTTTTTCCATCTTTATCGTTACCTTTTTCCTGCCGTAGAGTAATAATTTTCTAAACTGTACTGTATCTTTTTGTTTGTTCCTGGCAGGTATCCTCTGTTGAGATGACTCCTCTCCATCACTGTCCTCTTCTTCTGTTACCGCCGTGTGATCTTGTAGTAACAGCTCCGATATATCCGTCTCTAAAACCGACTAGGGAGAAAATAAACGGCGAATACATAGAAAAATTCAACCTGACGTGGTGCTCTATATACTATCCAGATTTGAATAAAATCTCATCAATTACTTGATAATTACTGAACAAAACCATTTTGCATACCCACCCTACCCCCCCCCCCAAAAAAAATAAGCAACTATACCTACACAGAGAGATGGGAAGGTGAGTTGGTAGCTTCTTGCATCAGTAAACTAACCAATGATCACAAAACAAGCTTTTTTAAACAAACATGTTGCCTTGAATTATAAACTTCTGCACCATCTTATTCCTTTTCCGTACTTTTTCATTTAGTACCTAAAGCAACTAGTTCCTGTTTTTCAACATCTCCAGTGGTGTTCAACATGAGATGACATTCATTGGTACCTAGTTTTGCATTTGTATCACAACCGATGATCATGTACTTTTCAACAAATAAAACTGACAAAATGTTGCCTTTGTTATATAAAACTTAAATACCAATTGATTCTCTTCTGTACAATCATATAATACTCAATGACATCAGTCTTGCAGGCTTCAGTCTGTATTCAAAACACCTCACACAATGCAACTAAGTCATACAAGACATTGGCAGATTTTGCTTTGGTATGACAGCCAATGATCACCAAACATATTTTTTTGAAAGATGCAACATTTTGCCTCCAATTGAAATTTTTCATAGCATAGGTATAAATTAATTTGCATATGTAAGGAAAGACTTTGTGAGTGCCTGTAAGGATTACTTTCTAGTAATGACATTAATACAAGCCATTGAATATTTATTGCAGCAAGTCTGGTTAGCAGTGGAATACTGTTGCAAAATTGTTGTATAAAAGTAAAAATAAATTTCAGCCAGCTACACAAACATGTGCACATTGAGAGAGAAATACATATATATATATATATATATATATCTATATATATCTATGTTGATACTAGATGAGACTAGTGGAACAACTACTAGTGTTCCACTAGTCTCATCTAGTATCAACATATATTACGCTCTGTCCAATGGACATAGAGCACTCTGCGCCAAGATAGACGCCAACCTACTCTATATATATATCTATATATATATATATATATATATATATATATCTATATACATATACAAGTTTAAGATGAAATTGAAACAATTTTGACAGACAAAGTATTGGTGCACAAACTCACCCCATTCTGCCTACAGAGCAGTTCCATTAATTCCCAAAGAAGGGCAACCGAGTCCCTGTCTGCGAGATCTGTGCTGGACGTGGCTTCCCTGGACTTCCTTGTGGCAAATGCGATCACATCCGATTTATGGGTCTCACCTCTGTTCAGAAATTATACTATGGTGAAATCTCTCAAAGTAATGGATAAATTGTACCTTTTAAGTCCTTAGCAGTTTAATGTGCCTATTACTGACCCTTATTGTATTGCATCTTTGCTTACTCTTTAGAAATCATGGTAGGTAGGGAGGGGAGGGGGAGGGGATGAAGGGGAGAAGGAGTGTAGGTTTAAAAGCTTTTTGATTCTTCACAATATCTGCATACTGAGTAGATATCCACTATGTTCTAAACCTAACACAAAGATTATGTTCACATGTGAACAATTGAATAAGAACTATCAATATCTTTGCAGGCTCCAACATGAATCTTGGTCGTAAATTGTTTTCTCCTCTCCGTCAATGGAGCAAAATGTTTTCACTAGCAAAAAAAATAAATAAATAAATAAATTCTGGACAGAGGAAGACAAAACTAAGATTTGTGGTCAAAGTGTAGACTAAAGTCTAATATGTTAGATAAATCAGTTTCCTCAATAAAACTGATGTAGCTAAATAAGAGTCTATTAGCAGGGAATTTGTATAATGTCTCAAGGAGATTTAATTTGTTTAAACTTAAGAAAACTCATGAATATCTCAAAAGTGGACAAAAAAACCACCCATCTTGAAAAAAATCTGTTAATCCAAAGATACAAAGCAAAAGATTAGCCTATATAAAGAATAGCCTAACACTTTAAAGGCGCATAGTTCTGAAATTTATGATGCATAGGTCATTAATAATTTACATAAGATTTCATAGAGATATAAAAGTCTCACCGTATAAGAGGTCCCGGGAACGCCTTGAGTTCTATCGCCTCCTGAGATTCTTCCAACATGTCCTGTGTAAGAGTAAAAAGTAAAAGAAGTAGAAATATTCCTTTTTCCTTCATCGTATCATCAAGTCAAGGTGTTCTGATCCTGTGAATGATCAATTAGAAAAGGAGTACTCACCTCCACACGATGGATCTCGACTCTGGCCGGCATTCCGTCCGCTGGTGTATTTGGTAAGACTTTGATGAGATGACCACCAGGACTGAACCTTGCGACAACATGAGCAATTCCAAATTTTGTGGGAGTCATTCTCTCTTGGGGAGGAGGAGACACTAGAAGAGGAGATACAAAGAAAGACTTGATCCAAACAGATTTCACAATGCACAAACCATTCAGTGAGATTGAATGGCAAAAAACATCTTTTCAGTGAGATGAACATAAAATACATGAAGCCTCTGGTTGTTTGCAAGAATTGAAAGAAGATCCCAGTCATTTATTTTATCAATCAGTGTTAAGTTTTCAAAGGTCTGGGCAAAATGTTGGAGATCATACTATACCAAGTAACTTCATGAACCGGCATAGATGCAAAACATGGTGAAACAGAGAACTTCCTTTCACCAACATGCACTTCAAATGCAAACATAATCTCATGGAATCAGATGTCTACCCTACCCAAGCCCCCCCCCCCCCCAAAAAAAACAAGATCTCTCAGCCATCAGGTAAAGAAATACTCAGAATGGGAGGTACTATGTCACCCTCATAAATTTCAAACTTTTTGGGAAAAAGAACTTCTTTTTAAATGTCTCTGGTTTAGAGTGGAGAATACCCTGTTAGGTAGAGTGCTTTCTCACCTGTCTGTGTTTCTTCAGTGAAGCTACTGTATTCCTGTGAGTAACTGTTATAATCTTGTTGTCTGTAGCTACCATCCCCCCCTGTCTGGGCACCATATCCCATCCCTGACTGGTCCATACTCTGTTGCTGCTGGTGGTATCCCCCATCCTGTATCCTACTCTGATCAGCGCCATACTTGTCAGGAGTGCCTCCTCCGGCGTGGTGAAATTCTGATGTAAAGCTGCCGATGGAATGGAAAATTATAGTTGTTTGATGTAAAGAAAACATCCACAATCCTGCCAATGGAGGCCACAACACCCTGTGGGAGCTTGTTACCTATCAGATACACAGGGATCCAATAGGCCTGCAGCCAGTTCAAGCAGGGGCACCAACAATTTAAGGAGGGGCACAATACTTGTGTAGTATTTGTACACATGTTGATGCAGACGGAAGAGGGGGTGTCTAAGTTGACTGCATGCGGTGGGAAACCTCCTGTAGCCATACCTGGTCACATACCTAGAATCTAAATAATCTTAAAGTGGACTCACCCACCCACATGTTGAGTCGTGCGATAGACATGAATCCTCTGGGAGGATAATTTTAGTACATTGGATCATTTACAGATTAAGTTTATGCCTGTCAGTTTGCCTCTGAAGAAGATTCTGCTAGGATCAAAACGTAAGTTTATGAACAATAGAAGAACACTAAGTTGTCAGTTCATCCTGTATTACAATATTAAAATGGACACAGGTATCATAGTTGATCAAATGCAACACCATCCCCACCTACTTCCCATTACCCAGCCCAGTGAAAAATAGAGGTTGTTAATATTAGGTAAACCACATGTCAGGCCTGATCTTTACACTACCTCATGTGACAGGGTGACTTTAATTTCATGCCAAACAACCAAAGCTTTCCATAGAGCTTTGTGAGCAATAAGTAGTTTAGTTAGGACATTCATCGTATTTGTCTGCTACAAATAAATCTTGTCGTTCAGAAAACCTAAAGAAAAGTCCATCAAGGAGACCTTCTGCAAAACCTTTTTATTGTTATTCTACAGGTCGAGGGTCAACCACAAAACCATGTTATTGTTATTCTACAGGTCGAAGGTCAACCATGAAACCTTGTTATTGTTATTCTACAGGTCAAGGGTCAACCCATTGCCTATCAAAGCTCTGTGAACCATCACCAACCTGTCTTCTGTCTTGTTTCCTCCATCTTTTCCCATCTCCTCTGACTGACTCCTCCACTCTCCACTCTGGTCACCTTCCCGGGTCCAGTTTTTGGCTTGTTGTGCCCTCGCTTTCTCGTAGTACCACCGATAGTCATCTGCACGCCACCATTTAGGCCATCCGCCTCTCTGCTGGTGGTACCATTGTCTGTAATAGTCATCTCTCCTATATTCCTCTCGATCTGTAGAGAGAAATAGTGGATTTGTTAAGTCATCGAGACTTAATTCATTGACTAGACACTGTACTGTATATCACCTCATGCAGCAGGTCACCTGAAAGTGACATGTCTGGGTGAATTCAAGTGATAATATAAGTTTAATTCTCAATGAAAAAAATAAAAAAACAAACAATGCTATAAAGAACGGTCATCGTTATAGAGATTTTAAGAAGTATGTGTAAAACTTACAAAAGGAGTATGCGGTCCATGGTTATGCTCACATAGCCCCCTGCATTGTATTAACCAGCACTCTTAGGCTTAACCCCCCCCCCCCCCCCGAAGAAGGGCAAAGACTTCAAGTAGGAAAAAAAAAACAAATAAAATAAAGGGGAGAGGGGGAATCTTTTTATTTCCATGACTTTTAAAATTTTGCACTCGCTTTCCACGACCTTTTCAGGCCTGCAAAATTTAAATATTCCATGACTTTCCCAGGTTGTCCATGACTTTACCATGACTTCCCAAGCTTTCCTTGACTTTTCCATGCGCAGAGCATGAAACAAGTAACTTGACTATACCTTTTGGCCATCTTTGGTAGTTGTAGTTTTCAGGGTACTCTCCTCCCGCCCATCCTTGTCTTGACTGCGGCCTTTCTGACCCCTGCCTGGACGGTGTCCTGGCGTAATCATTCCACCCACCGGATCTATCAGCGCCCTGTCTGTATGGTGATTGTCTCCCATATTGTTGAGGTGGATACTGCTCTGGAGGTATAGGCCTTCCTGCTGCGTCATACCTTGTACCATAACCTTGTCTTCCGTACCTATCCCATCCACCTGGATATCCGCCATACCTTGGGTCATATGCCCTGTGTCCCTGGCCTTGGCTGTAAGCACCGTAATGGGGTGGGTACTAAAAACAGACAGAAGAAAATGGAAATATTAGCAGACATGATTATCTAGATCGATGGTATTGAAATTGTCCGTGTTTATTGGGAAAAGCTTGAACATAAAGTGCTTAAAAAGTTAGAAAATATATCACCAATCTTAAAGTGGAGGCGAAAACCTCCTCCCTGTGAAAAGGTGAAAACTGCGGTCACCAGCCAAAAAGTTGTGAATATTATCCCAATTACAAAACCACAAACCATTTAAACTTTTTACTTTTCAAACTTAGTTGATTCTACCTGAAAGCAAAGCCTGCAAGGTATCAGTTTTGTGTGTTAAGTAGGCTAGGAATATCTATTTTAACAATGTGGTAGACTCTGTCATTTAATAGGTATTACACAAACCTGCTGTTGTAGATGGGATGGTCCTCCAGGGCCACCTGGATTTTGTGCTGGGTATCCTGGTTGGGACGATGGTTGTTGATGAAGCCCTTCATCTGGACCACTTGGTGCTCCACTGGTAGGTATTCCAGTCCCAACTACTGACTCCTGAGATGTTACCACCTCTCCTTGTGAGGAAGGCTGTGGTGCCATCAGTGAACTGGCTGTAGAAGATAGAGTGTGGTATGGCTTTCCAAAATCAAATGTTGGTTGACTAGTTGGTGGCTGTTGGGTTTGCTCCGTACCACCAGTGGTAGGTAAGCCACTGGTATCGCCTGGGGCTATCTGCATGGCCCCCATCTGTTGAGTAAGTGGAGCGACATTACTTACAGGTATGCCTGACTGGCTCCCCGGTCCAAGTGCATCTGCGGTTGCCCTCAGGGGCATCGGACCAGGCTGGCTCATGCTGGATTGCGACTTGGGCTGTAATTTCACTGGAGAAGGATGCAACACAGGCATAATGGAAGGCTGAGAGAGTGCGGGTGCCAGAAGGATGTTACCAGCAGTAGAAGGGACTCCGGTCGACCACAAGGGAGGCGAAGGGTTGACGGCCGAGGTCTGCTTTGGCGTGTGTCTGCCCGAAATGCTACGAAAGGCACTGGTGTGACTGGTGTCTAGATCAGACAGAGTCGGTAGAGTCGTGGTCAAACTGGACGGTCCCAGAGGTGAAACCGTTGGTTTGTCACTTGAATTGACATTAGTTATATCTGGTTTTGATATTTGACCCGCACTGGGAACACTAGCAGACAGATCCGGGTGGCTCTCCATCACACCCCCCACAACTCCACTGGGATGACTTTCAGTTCTATTGTCATCATCAGAGATCAGACCGCGAGGGGAATCCGCAGGTAAATGTTCGCTTGGATCGCCAGATCCAGGGGTCACTGAATGAGGAGGATTAGGCCGGACCGATGGTGTTTCACTTGCATCGTCCCTGGCAGGAGGAGGCTGACCCTCCATGTAAGCAGCCTTGCTGGAATCCTCAATGTCAGAAATGAGGTCACTGCTCTGGGTCCTTGGTCGTCCACCAAATCCCTGTCCTTCACTTGGATTAACGAGACTACTCTGCTTTACAATTTCAGGCATTCCTGCTGTATCAGCAGATTGTGGTATTGCCCCATCACCAACACCACCACCTAGAGGTGGTACTTCAGCAGTCCTCAATGCCCCATCTCCTGCCAATGGTGATGCAGGATTATGATGTCCTATACCAAAACCACTTCCCCCTGGATCTTGTTGAGGACCACTCGGTCCCAGATTTAAGTGAGGTTCAGATGGCGAAGAATTCAAGTCTAAATCTGTCCTTAAACCAAATTCTTGGCTATTTCCTTGACCAAAAGCATACATGTGTGGTTGTGGTTGTTGTGATATATCTCCATGGCCATGTGGCCTTTGACCTAGATCGGGGGGTAGACTGCCGACGTGGCTCTCGGCTAAACCGCCCGGAATTCCCTCGATAAGGTTATTGAGTGGGAGCTCTGGCTTGGTATGTTCCAAACTGGAATCTTGAGAAGCTGCTGGTATAATGTCGGGGCCAGATAGACCCTTGTTGGGGTTGTTCCTATCAACCACTGAATCTTTTCCTTTGGGATTCACTAAATCAACATCATCTTCATCTCTGTCATGGAAGAATCCCGACAGACCGCCACCACTTGACGAAACAGATTCGTTGTCTGCCTCTGCATTTGGCACTTGTGACGGGTGTGGGTTGGGCTGGTAACCAGGCTGGAATTCTCCTCCTAGCGGATTTCCAGGTTCAAATTGCTGTTGATAATTAATTTCAGGGTGGTCGGCTTGGGGATTATGGTACCTCCCTTGATCTGGGTAATGAGGATGCATACCATCACCTTGATTCCCATGCCACCCCTGATGACCAGCTACGTCATGGTGTCTTTCGTCACCATAGAGTGAATGTCCGTGGTTGGCACTGTCGTTTGCGTAGTGGTTAGCAAAGCCACCGGATTGGTTCCACCCTGGATTTGAATACCCATTGTTATCCACTCCATTAGGAGGGTGCGGTCCTGGTTGCCAGGGAGTCTCCTGATGGTTGGTGATGGGCAGGGTATTTCCAGCAGGTTTCTGGTAATCCATAGGGTTGTAGAAAACTGGTGGTCCTTGTGGCTGAAAAGCGGGATTCATGGAGGAATAAGGAGTGTGCTGTGATGGTGCTACTTGTGGTTGGGAAAATGGTGGTGGCTGAGGTAATGTATTGAAGAAATCTGCACCACCTCTCCCCTGTTGTCTCCCCTGATGTCCCCCCTGATGACCTACAAGATAACAAATATATATATTAACATAAAATCACATGACATGCAAGGGTCTTTACCTATCAACTAAAACAATTCATGAAAAAAAAGATAATAGGAGTAGCATAGCAAGTGTAAACAGGCAACATAAATTAAAACAGATGCATAGCTACAATGTAATTCTATACTGGTTAGATGAAACACAGCTTGGCATAGAGCAGTTCTGTATTATAATACTATCCAAACACTAGACAATTTGATATAAATTGCAAAAAAACACGATTAACATTATATGTTCTTTCATTTAGATGAACTTTACACAAAGTATTCAAGTCCTTTTCCCCAACTGTGATGTTCAAACTATTATGCTTTGATAAAACAACCCAGAAGGTTGCCAATTGCAA
This sequence comes from Apostichopus japonicus, assembly GCF_037975245.1. Lineage (NCBI taxonomy): Eukaryota > Metazoa > Echinodermata > Holothuroidea > Aspidochirotida > Stichopodidae > Apostichopus > Apostichopus japonicus. The sequence continues at coordinate 9,202,938 of NC_092582.1, read as the reverse complement.
ATACACATATTTTTGTCTTTTCAGTGAGTTTAATAATAAGAGAGGGAAGAATAAAGAAGCAACCAACCAACCTTTATTATATGCTGATCCAGGATATTGCTGGTTAGAGACATTTTCATTACCTGACATATCTGTAGGAGGAAAAACACAAGACAGACATGTTATAGAAAATATCAAGTTACTTTCATCAAAAATAATGATTTTTGGTTGTTGTAATAATCAACAATCCAGGACAGTTGTCAGAATAAGTAGAATAACAGCACAGATTAATTTGCCATCTCTGTTTCCTTTATCTCATCCAATCTTTTTTCGTTTTTGTTTTGTTCAGCCATGTTTGACGATGAAGTACAGCGATGCTCTGCCCATTTGTCGGTTCCGCAAAACGAGTCGGTATAATGTGGTCAAATACCAAAACATGAAGAGGGTCACTTTACGATTAGGAACCAGATCATGAAAAGGATTAATTTGGGATTATTTTCAAGTTAAGATTGTTTTACTTATTAGTTACAGTCTTGCTGATAATTGGAAGTGATGTTGGCATGGAGATTGAACTAACTCTCAAAATAGTGCTATCCTATTTCTCAAAGTGTAGTTTGTGTATCTCCACCTCCCCTCCCCTCCCCTGCCCCCTCCCCAATAAAGCTGAAAAACAAAAGTCACTAGACACTAGTAATTTGAGAAGATATTACAAACATTGTGACCATTTAATTGCACTAACTACATGCAGAGCTATTTTTATACCACATTAATGGTACATTTGAACATGCAAGTAATAAATTAATACTCCAAATACCATAGTAGCCACCTCTAGCAGAAATAAAAAAAAACTGTTTAACCATTTGTTTGTTTTACCCATTGATTCACTTGTACCACATGCAAGTTACACACAAGGTATTTAACATACACAGAATATGAGAAAATGCAGAGAAAATGAACTTTAAATGTCTTTTGGGGCTTGGCAAGGAGCTCACAACCTTAGAAAGAATGATACTTACTGTGGTATAGAATAATCAAACAATGGCAGTCCACTACCCATTTTACTGTATGTGCACTTTCATGCTAAAGATGATATGGACTATACCCCTGGTATTCAAAGTAGGGGTCGCAACCCTTTTGATGGTCACCAAAATAAATTGGAGGGTTGCCAAAAAAGTTTGCATGACAAAGCAGATTGCTGATATTTGTGGGGAAAAAAAGTGGAAAAATCTTGAAACATGAACTTACTGTACAGTATAACTTCAAAGGTTGCAAATGTAACACCATTTTGCAATAAAGCACCCTTAATGCTTAACCATATCAAAAGTCTCAATGGGGAGGGGAGGCATGGGGGATTAATGGAGGGGTGGGAGGTTATCTCCTCATTCACCCCTTTCCAGTCCACAACATTCGAAAATCGACGAAGGTAAAATTTGGGGTCACCAAGCCAAACAGTTTGAATACCAGGAGACTATACCAATTCACCCAAGTTTGTGCCTTGATCTTAACAGTCAACAAGCTCTGATTTTTACTACAGGGTCACCTCAAAACTCAATACAATATTTCTTCTTAAATGGATTTATTTTTTTAAATGTTGTAATGAATCTGTGCAGACAAGGGTAAGCTTCAAGCATTTTTCAGCAGTGGTAATGAAGCAATGGCACAAAAGGAATGATACTAGCTAATTAATATGATTATTGACGATGCAACAAACGAAGCAAGATACTCTAATTTTCTACCAATGGTATCATTCACTCTCCTTCTTGTCCCTGGATGTTACTGTACAAAACTTATTAAAGATTTCTGGAAATATTGTGAAAAGATACTGTAAAGTGATATAGTACTGGTCATAAAAATAGAGCAATTCATAATGTAATACAAAGGAATTTTTTTTGGTTATGTAAATTATGTTTTTTCTGATATCAGCTCAGCTATTGGTATTAACTCAAATATATCTAAGTTTTCTTTCTAGAAGTGGGTGAAGGTGGGGTGCATCATTGCAAAACTTGAAGGCTGCATAGTTTAATTAAGTGTCATTATGTGATTAGGAGCACTGTTTGCTAAAACTTTGTTAACACTGTTTACACTATTTTAGAAAAGTTCTCTCTCAATGTATGTACGTCATCAACACAGTGTTTTTTTTTCTTCAATTTTTTTCTATTGATTAAACCTTGTTTTTTGTGGTTCTATTTAAAGGAGAGTTTTTGTGGTGCAAAGGTGATGTGTCATTCCCCAGTTCTAAACATCTCTCCTACTGTGTACTGCCCGGATCATCATGGTCATTTGTTGTTATTTGGCGACATTTTTTTGCCCCCACATCCAGATAAGATTTCTATAAACTTTTCCCTGCTGGGCATGCATACATATCCTCCCATTGGAGTTTATACAGTACTACCATACTATTTGGTACCAACAACTAATACAATTTAACGTTTCCCTACCTTGGCAAGTAGACAATATAATGTACTTTAAAACATAATCTATCATTCCTCTGCTATTAATTTCAACTGATAAAGACCAATATTGACTACCTAATGGCAGTAGAAATCTGCTATAGATCAAAAGCATACAAAACAATAGGCAGACTCAATGAAGCGCAAACTTTCATTACACTTGACGTTATAATGCCAAAGCAGGACAAACCAAACAAGCGTTCTCTGTTTACTCTCAGCAGCTGCACTGAAAATACTGGAGGGATGGCAAACAAATCTACCAGCTAATAGATATCCCAAGAGGAAATTTACTCTAGTAATATAGACATTCACATCTGCCACACCCATATATCCTGTACAGGGTGATGTCATCTCAACACACACTGACACAAAAACACATCAAAAAGAGAGAGATAAAAATATGGGAAAAGGGAAAACATTAAAAATCAAATAAAGTTATTGAGATTAGTTAATATTGTCTTTCATACAGTGTTTCAATACATGTAGGGACATGAACAGTGAGGTTTTCATTGTACTGTTCCATGTTTAAAACTGTTAAAGGACAATATTATCAAAACTTGAAAACACAGACAGGATTGTCAATACTCAGACCAAACATTTTTTTATTATGAGCTAAAAGTTGGTGATAGTGTTCATACCTTACATTTTGGGGGGGGACTTAAGATAAAAAGTTACCTGTCATTTGTAGAAAAAGCTTTTGTTGAAGTTTGAAAGTCAAACATTTGTCTAGAATTTTAAATTTTTGTTAGTGTATTTACTGCTTTAATCTATGAAAAGTCTGGGCATCAAACTGCAGAGAAAACTTCCAGAAGAGTTTTCTAGTTTCTAAGTCTTGTGTTCAATTATCATATAAATTTGAGTAACACTTGGCATGTTTGGAATAAATGCCCACTATGGAACTCAAAAAGCATTGTTAAAAGTTAACCTCTGCATACCACAAAACACCAATTGATGATCATGATGATCTATCAAACACCTTTTGTCCTTAATAAATTTGTATCCTACATTTAAATTTTAAGATTTGAGGCCATACAATTTTATTTTTTCAAGATTTTTTTGTTACTTCTGATGAGCTAATAAACTTCTAGTCTGCATGCAAGACAGCCAGTCGTCCACCTACTTCCATTTATCAGCTTTTAATGTGTACAGTAACATACCAGGCTAAAAGGCAGTAATTTTGTGTCATTAGGCAACCACAGCCGAATGGCTTACACTTCTTGTGGGAGGCCATCCCATGTACATTTTTTCCACATTTTGGATTTGCTTACAGTTTGGTAGACCATAATTTCAGAAGAACTTTCAGTGAATACATGAAACACACATTTAGACATTATCAAGGGTTGTCAGAACATGTTTCACAAAGTTTTACACATTCCAAAGTAATATGCATCAATTCACTGACTGCACTGGACAACTAGTCTTATCAACTTAATGATTAATCAAGATTTTTCTGAGCACTGGTTCAATCAAACTACAAGAAACTAAACTATGAAGGACTTGAACAGCACACAAGTTTGCAACACCAAATGACAGCAAGACATAGAGGGAAACCACTACATGGAGAAATGACTTCAACCAACTGTTGAAAATTTCCTGGCAGTAAATAACAGCGATAATTTTCAGTAGATAAGTTTTGCAATTTTGAAAACTGATATGTGAACATTTTTTGAACCACTTCAAGCCACTGAGGAACTGTGTCCACTGCAACTGGTGTGTAGAGAGTGATGTCAAGTTTCAGGAACATTTCAAGGGATTTGGATTAACAATAACAGACTTTTCAAACCAACGGTAGTTTAACATACAATGTTCAATTCAGTGTTATAGATCACATTTCAATGTTCTTATTCTCTGTCATGTTTCCTTACTTCTTTGCCTGTGAAACCCAACACTTTTGTTAACTAAGTCTATTTCCATAGGCTCAGTGGGTCAAGCAGGCTACTGCACCTTTTACTAAGTCTATTGGTTTCGAGCTGATCTTGTGATAAGTTTTTCACATGTAAAAATAAAAAAGTTACACACTCCAATTTAAAGCTAAACCATAGTCAAAGTTTCCTTTCCAATATATATACTTTATCATTTTTGGTAGGGCAAACCTATGGGTTTCTCATGAAACCAAAAAAATCATTTCAAAGAAGGATAGTAAACATCAAGGCAATAATACTTCATTATGAAATTTGAACCTGTTTCTATTTAGAAAATCACCTAGGCATGACCTATTCATCTTTGATTCAGCTTCTCTTGCTTCGATACCTATACATCATACCAGTGAACAATCTATTCGTTATTGCATCACAAAATGCTATGCAAAATGAGCAAATTGCTATACAAGTGCAAAGATAGCAGTTTTGGTACACAGGAACACATAGTAATTTTAAGAGACCCAAGTTCATAGCCTTCAATTCTGCACTAAGTAACACTTACTTATTCCCTGCATACTATCAATGCTGTACATACTTTACACTCATATCATTGCACCACAAAAGAGGTTATGCAGCATATACATTACATCATGGAGGTACCTCCATGATTACATGTGTGATGTATTAATATCACCTGCATTAAAGATCTGTTTTCATTGTACAGAGCTAACCAAACAGTGAAAATGGATACTGCTACATGTGGTGTACATCTCATGAAATTTAGTGAAATTTTGTCAAACATTCACTTCAAACTCAAATTTTTGGCAGCCAAATGGATTATAGAGTCAGCCTGTTATTTAGAAAAATATGAAAGATGCATTTTATGTACAGTGCATACCTTCTAAAGGAAACATTTTACAAAAGCCAAGCACATTCCCACCACAAACATTTGACAAGAGAAAGCAGACTGGTTGTTTTTTTTTCATTTGTGAGGAAGAGCACGATGCTTAATTATGAAAGAGACAACAAATGATTACAAGAAGGGAGAAGCATAATACAATAGAGATGTTTAATGGTGTCGACTAGATGCATCCGAACTTACCAAAGCATGTTTCCTACTAGTACTGTAACTGTCTACCTGCAAAGTAACAATATACTTGAGTACTTCCATTCAACTTTGATGATTCACACAAATGTATCATGGGACATTTATGAATGTCCTAAAGTTCTTATTATACACTTTGCCTAGAAAAACAATGGAGTGGTTGAAACCCTGTGACAAGTTTCAGATTTGGTTTTGGGAGGAGGTGGAGGTAGGGGGATGGGAGCACTGGAGTCAGACCAGTGCTTAGTAATGTTGACATTGACTATGAAAGCACCAGGTCCGTGTGAAAATAATTGATGTGAAAACTATTGGGGTACCCGGCCTTCTCCCGTCCCCTCCCTTCAGGGGGGTCCTTAATAGGTCACTAGACAACACTTGGAATGTATGGGTTGCTAAAATGTGATAACTCAGACTTTGTTGTCGGATCACAAAAGTTGAACAGAACTTTTCCATACTTGAAAGAATCAAGTAACATGTGATTGGTCCATAATTACACACCGAACATCACCATTAAAACAATCAGGGTTGATTGATGTAGTGTCTACGGACTTTCGAACTACTAATCTATAAATAGCCATAACCTCCTGGAGCAACAGCCTTTAGTGCATAGCAATGATGGAACAGGTTGGCTATAAGCCTAAGGAAAACTGCATGATATCGTGGTACCGTATAAGTGCCGTAACTTTCATGTTTTAAGAAAGTTTTGGGTTTTGCAAAAAATGTTGTAAATTGTCAAGATAGTCAATTGTAAGACAAATACATCCCTAAAAATGCTTTTAGGAATTCTTCCATCATGCAGTGCACATTTTCATAAGTACAGTAGCTTGTCCAATGGGACAATTTCACTGTTAGGCTAGGAAGGCTGTAGAGCAGCACTCTTGCAAGTTAATAAACATTTTCCTAAATCACTAAAAATCACCACTCAGGGAAAATATTCATGTACTGATTGTAAAAAGTTTTGGCCCTAAGTAGTAAATATAAATAGGCAGCCTTGCTCTATAAATCAGTTCACAGGTTTAGTGAACAGTTGTTTACAGTCTTACAATATACGAGACTGGAGGCCTGCATAGCCTTTATACGTAGTAACATTAGGCTTATTTATGACCTTATATTATAGGCCTAGGCCTAGTTGGGTTTTAGGTTGAATGCATAATGAATGGGTACCCAGAGGACCATCCGAAATTAGCAAACAGGTACCCAGGCGCAAATTGTTGGACCTTTCCCACCACTTCTATGTCTAAGTTGCCAGGCACAGATGTTTAATACATGCCAAGATTTGTGGATTTTGCTAGCCTAGGTAGTGTGAAGCAAAGCAATATACAGTGCATATGGGCCAATGGTGCACCCACAATAATGTGCTCTTTTCGCCATACAAAAGGGCTTTAACGCCATCAGAGTAACATGACGGAATGGTACTTTTTCCATGGCGGAAAGAGCACATTTTCTATGGTGAATGTACTGATGACGGAATGACACAGCCCCCCCCCCCATTTCATTTTAGACGTGTAGGCCTACTGCAGGCTAGTACTACAGCAGTCCAAGCCAAGCCTGATTTATAAGTCTCTGCAATCACAATTTTTATTTTTGGCTGGCAGTGGCATTTACTAGTTAAGGCTACAGTATATTCTTCTGAGCTACAGTGCCTAACTTGTCCTAAGGCCATAATTAGGCTAGTACAAGCCTGTTGTTAGTTAGGCTACCCAGTGTTGGGCATTATGCGATCTATGTCTGGGCCTAGTACAAGTAAAATATAAACACTAACAAACAACAATGCGAACAATAGCTGTGATTGTTTCTTTGAAAATATACCTAACAAGTAGGCTATGTTTGTGCCGAAAAACAGTAGCCTTAAAAATCTCAAAACAGGCACAGCTACGGCCTATGTGTAAGCGTAAGGTATCATTAGGATAAGCTTAACGTTAGGCTACAAAATACGTGATACACTAGTCCAGAGTTCACCACTTATGTTACCAATGACGTTGGCTTTGGGAAGTTGGGCTATTTAAATTGCATAGAATTCTTCCATAATGAGCTGTCCCTTAAAATCACCTCCAACTTGTCGTGATGAGTTCGATTACTTGAGGAAAAGGTCGTCAATACTATCGTCGTTTTCGCCTGTCGTGATTCTACCGGATACAGCTGTTGTTTCCAACTGTGTTAGTATAAATTTAAGTTAAAAATTCAGTATTGTTACGATATGTTCATCATGGTTAGGCCATCCTAACAGTAACACTGTACACAAGTTTGATTTAGTGTACTGCACTACATGTAACGCATATGTAGTATTTTGACGTGTTACGCCTGCAAACAAGTCGACTGCTATACGCCATACACTTAGTTGGGAATTATTCCTATTCAATAAAAAGGGGCTGAACTATTCTGGCAACACCCTTCAAGCAAGTGAGACTTGCGGGTAGAAAGCATATCGTTGTCACACCTGTTTATAGGTGCATATACAAGAGACGGAAGAAACCCCCAACCAACATTTGCTTCGTACATATAAAACACACATGGATTTCCCAATTGAACCCGAATATTAGATCAAGGGGTCGAAATAGGCACCAGTTGGCATAGTCGTAGGAGCCGAATTTGATTTGGGGTGGGAGGGGGTGTATGGCAAGCCGTTTTAACATTTACCTCTCTATTCTACTTAAGTAGAATTAATTCTACTTAAGTAGAATACAATTAAGCTTAAGTGAAATGAATTGCACTTAAGTAGAATTGCATTTTACTTAAGCTTAATTGTATTCCACTTAAGTGGAATTCATATTAGCTTAAGTTTAAACGGTTCTTGTTTACATCGTATTTTACTTAAGTAAAATACAATTCTACTTAAGTAAAATACAATTCTGCTTAAGTAAAATTCAATTCTACTTAAGTAAAATGCAATTCTGCTTAAGTAAAATTCAATTCTACTTAAGTAAAATGCTATTCTACTTAAGCAAAATGGCTTTTCAATTTCACTTAAGCTAAATTGCATTTTACTTAAGTGAAATAGAATTACGCTTAAGTGAAATGTGATTGGTCAATCTATTTCACTTAAGTAAAATGCAATTTAGCTTAAGTAAAATGTGATTGGTCAATCAGTATATGCTACTCATTGCGTCACTGTACTTGCCGCGAAGTCCTACTTTGTATACTATTATAGGTACCTCACCACGTGTTCATCCGCTCAATAGGTTAACCATTGTCAGAAAAGACGTAAAAATACCTAACGTAAAGCTTGCTTAAGCATGTTATCATTTACTGTCATCGTTTTTTCTGCCTTCATATGAAAGAGCATAATTTTAAGTACAGATGGTGTGAAAATAGGGAGGATCGAGGGTGATATAAACCATTTTAAAAATCTTTTGTTTAATGTTGATATTACTCCGGGCGAGCATATGGAAGGGCTCAGTGTGATAAACTTGCTCCTCTTCTAGCTCATAATCTAAACGGTCATGATATGGAAGTTTGCAAGTGCCATGATAGGCCAAGAGCACAGCTATCATGTGGTGGGTAGGATATACCAGATGAAAACTTCTATCTATGCTTTGGCAGGTCTTGAAAGTGATGAGTTTAGTATGTAAGTCAATGGAACAATTAATTGTGATGCGAGACCTATAGAGTTACGTTCAAGACGTACTAGTTACGTAACCATTTGCGGCCATTCCCCCATTCTGCGATACTTATCAAGCTTTCGTTGTGTATATACGAACATAACACCATACTTAGCAAATGAAGCAAAGCTATGTTTATCACTGAGTCTGAACCTTAGACATTTGGTAAATGCAGCCAGCCAATAAATCGTTGCAAAATGTTGCTGATGCAGTTGGAAAAGCACTTTTGAGGGCAAGGGAACGACTACAACACGACATACCACCAAGCAGTGGTACTAGTAGTAGTAGTACCACAAGGCACGGTACCATGTAAACATTGCCCCCAGACCAACCACTTCTCCGCACGAGGTAAATGTTATAACGGCTTGCCATATCCTTCAATTCCACTTAAGCTAAATTGTATTTTACTTAAGTAGAATTGAATTTTACTTAAGTATAATGCAATTGTATTCTACTTAAGTAAAATACAATTCTACTTAAGTAGAATACAATTAAGCTTAAGTTAAATTCAATTTCACTTAAGCTTAATTGTATTCTACTTAAGTAAAATACAATTTTACTTAAGTAAAATGCATTTAGCTTAAGTGAAAAAGAATGACACTTTTACTTAAGCTAAATTAAATTTTACTTAAGTAGAATTGTATTTTACTTAAGTAGAATACAATTAAGCTTAAGTGAAATTGAATTTAACTTAAGCTTAAAAGAAAGTGGTAATTTTACTTAAGTGGAATACAATTAAACTTAAGTAAAATGCAATTCTACTTAAGTGCAATTCATTTTACTTAAGCTAAATTGTATTCTACTTAAGTGCAATTCATTTCACTTAAGCTTAATTGTATTCTACTTAAGTGGAATTAATTCTACTTAAGTAGAATAGAGAGGTAAATGTTAAAACGGCTTGCCATAGGGGTGGGGGCTGTAACGACTTGCTCGAAAAATATAACCGCTCCGCGCGCGTTCAACATGTTAATGTGCATACCATATAGGCATCCATCGGTTTTTACATCACATGCCAATAACATACAATCATTTTCTGTGTTATTTACCCTTCCATATTGGTTATAATTATTAGGAAGTCGTTACAACAATAATGATAATAAAAAATATAAGTTTAACCATTGAAACACACATTGCAATTTCTTCTTCTTTCATTAGGTGCCCGAAAAATTTTCAGCATATTGCCCGAATGTTCACCAAAAAAATTGAAAAGCAGATTGCAAATTTGTCTTCTTACAGCAGTTGCCCGAAAAATTCTCAGCATATTGCCCGAATTTTGCACCCAAAAGTTTGGACAAACACACTCAAATTATTCTTCTTTCAGTAGGTGCCCGAAAATTCTCAGCATATTGCCCGAATTTCACAAAAAATGGTTGGGGGGGGGGCTGCAGCACCCCAGCCCCCGCCTCCTACGCCTATGCTAGTCGGGCTACCTAATTCGGTTGAAAACATATGCTCTGTTTGGGACCATAGTGTATATAGGCTTACTCGAGGTGGTACTAAATATATGGTGCTTGAAGGTTTTCTGCAGCTGTTAACATAAGCATATATATGGGCGGGCTCCAGACATGGGCTGAGGACCGTGGATGGGCTCATCATGGGTTTTGCATCGAGCCCGGGACACGAAACCCATTTGGAGCCAATATGGGCGTGTTTGTTGAGTATGAGTCTTTTATACAAGCTACATGATGGTGAAAATGCGTGACCAATCTCCTATGAAACTTTATACCACACAACAACACACTCACACATAAACAACAAATTAGAAAAAAAAAAATGTATAGGAAAGCGATGAGGTTAGACATAAATTCCCTTAGTACAAAGGACCGTTGAGAAAATAAACAGAAAAACCTCAAATCCTGTTCCGATTCTTAACATAATTATAACCATGCATCCCGTGATCCCGAATCATTCTTAAAACCATTGATACTTCGAGAAAGGGGAACCGAAAGAAGTCGATATAAAATATACAATCTACTGCAAACCGCGGCAATGATTTACAATTTATTGTTAACAGCTCTTTGAAAAAAAAATTGAAAAAGGCAATGGTAAGTTATCAACACAATCATATACAAGTGTGCACCTGAATTAAATCTCATTGCAATTGATCTTCTAGTAACTTTGAAGTGTGATGAGATTGATAATCCGAAGCTTCTAATTGTAGGCAACTTATTTCTGAATGGGAGTGGGTTAGCGGAAGTTAGAGGTGGAACAGCAGCACGTACACACAAAAGAAGGTCCCGCATAGGTTGCGTGGACGTCTGTATTGTCAATGATAGGTTTTCAGGGACGGTATCTATCTACTTAATGTAAGTAGACATGATTATAGTTATTGATTGTTAAGACTATTAGATGCGGCTGTTTTTAATGACATAGCCTATATAGCTGTACAGCTATATAGAAAATTGCCGATTCACTATTGTCCCTAAGAGTGAGACTATACGCCAAATCCTCTCCTCTTTAATTACGCCGAGCTTAATTTCCTCCGTCGCCACTCTCATTCAGTCTCTCTTCAAAGGCCAATGATGATGCTATACCATTACAAACTCTCAATTTAACGCCAATAACAACGCCAAATATCATGTCAGTAACGGGCAACATTTAAGAACGAAGTGTCTAAAAGTTGTTAATTGCGGTTGCTTTTTTAGGGAAAAGTCGCCCAGGAAAGAACCTGGGCACGAAAACCAAACTACCAAACGACTGATCCGCTCTCAACCCCATCAGTCCCCTTGCATCGGGACTGTGACTGTTGTTAATTGGTTGCAAGGTCACGGTTGACTTTTTCGATCGAAAGGATGGGCTATAGTAAATTGTTTCTTAACTATAGTGAAAACCTGCACCAATATCTGAATATTGTATAGTAAATAATTTTTCGTTTGTTCAAATTTTGCTCAGTTTTAGGAATGTATCTGGTAATGGCAGAGTAACTTACATATGCCAGGTTTTTATTGACGGCGAACTATTAATCTGTAACGTTTAAGGCTCCGCCCATGTTGTTTATTCATATCAATATATTAACTTAAACCAGATGATAACTAACTAAAAGATTTCCCAGTCCGTAGTTTCACCATCAGTCAGTCCTTCAAATAAGTATCGTATTCTTTAAAATAAGGTTATTTTTGGGGTATGAAAAACAATGTGCGGTTTTAAACCAGTAGGAAATCATGAACACACTTCAGGATTAGATCAATTTAGTTGACTGAATGGGATAAAGTTCATCTAACTAAATCGAACGATAGGTTGCTACTGTGTCCATTCGAACGTATACAGTATACACGTAGCTTTGAACACATCACAAAATTCCCTCTACACATGTTAACATACGTACTGTATATAATTTTGTTGAACAGATCGCTCTCTCTAGTCATATGCTCACCTGTAAACTTGTGTTAGGCTACAATATCGGTACCCCCTACTGTAACCGGTTACCATTGTCACAAGAGTACACCACGGGCAAGGTATTTTTTGTTTCTGTATTACTAACTACAAATTTTTGACGTGCTTTACTGGTTAAGAAAGACATTTCACTTATAAGCAATGACAGAAAACATCGGTTTGTGTCCAACCGACATTGTTAAGATTTGGGATTTACGTTAACAGATTGGTGCATCAATTATCGATCATTCATATTGTTTACATTAGGAACTTTCATTTTGATTTGGTCCAGACATAGAATAATTACATTTAGGAAAGGACATTTTAACCATCTAGAAGTAGAAGCACTGGTATGTACAGTACACCAGACACAAATTACACTTGGCTATGCATTTACACATACAGTGCATGTACCTAGGCCTAGTTGCCCTATAATTTTCACAGAAATGGTTTTAGTACTGGCAGCCAATATAAATACAAGCTAAATAATTCACTGATTCTGTATCAATTCAATAAAATCATTCTGCAATGTATTTCAAATGGCAGCCTAAGTGTAGGCGATAGCAGTCTACAGGCTATTTTATTTCTGTCACACAAGGGCAAACATTGTATGTTGAAGTTCACATTTACTGCACATGGTGTGAAAGTTTTCCTTACATTTTTGAAACCCCTTATTCCTTAACTCTAAAGATATGTTGTTACATTTTAGATGAGTATATTTAACAAATTAACTCTTTCCTGTGGCTGCCTATCTTAAGGATAAGTACTAGATGTCTAAAATTTCAGGTGACAGTACCCATATATACTTGTTTTTAGGATGATGTGTTCAAAACTTGAACATTTGACCATCATCCTTGATAGAACCATCAAAACACTGATAAAGTTTCATTTTGCACAAACTTGTAGGCCCATTACCCAATACACTTCATGAGAACTGAGTCACCAACCACCAGACCCTCATCTCTCAGATCAAAGCTGAGAATGCATGAAAGGCTAGTTGAAATATGGATTTGATATTAAACAAATAATTTATGACTTTATTCTGTCCGCAAGCTCAGAAAACTGTAGATTACATTTTTCTGATGTTTGCAATAAAATCCAATCACCCAATGAAAGTTTAGCAACTCACTTAGTCACTTTTGGGATGTCAACTTGAAGGTGAGAGAGGGAGCAGGTATTCAACATCAATATCATGTCTCCCATTTTTTGATAATATGTGGTCTCCTTACCCTACTTTTTTTTTGTAGCAATCAAGATATTAATTCAAAGTGGAGCGCAGAGGTGACCAAGTATTCAACCCTGAAGATTCAACTCTTTAAGATACATTGATAGAGAAGCAGAGGTGAACAAAATGGTGTTAATGACGATGATAGCAAGAGTGGCCGATGGGCTACCTCTCTCAGCATCGATGCAAGAACATGAACAGGTTGGTCATTGATGTCCTTCTAATACTAATAAGGGGGGGGGGGCTTTGGGGGGGGGGCTTTGAGGGTGGATAGAAGCAAATCGTGTTTATTAACTTTCACTTATTTACGTTGCATATACATCTGTATTTTGTTTTGATAATGCCACATTAGATACCTTGGAACATCAAATTAAACACTTCATTTATTGGCCAATTTGTTATGTCCAGTCTCAACTAAAATTGGTAAATCTTTTAAGTTCATATCTGTATTGAATTTTTGTAAGATTTTTATTGGAATCATTCATCAGTTTCATGTTTAGCTTGTGTCAAGACTGGAACAAGTTAAATTATGTTGGTAAATCATTAAGCAAGTACAGTTATTTTAAATTTTCACTGGTGAAAATGAAGGATAAATCTTAGACCACACTATTCAAAATTTGAAAATTACATGTCATTTTGTTATCATCCTCTTGTTAAGAACATTGCGAAGTTGTCGAATGTATATTGGGCATATTGATGAGTACTGCATTTGAACTTGAATATTTGAGTATTGGAAGCGACTGAAACCAATTTAAAAATATTTATGATTTTATTTCCGGAATGGTAGCTGGTATTGCTACATATTAAAGTACTAAAGAAGTCATATAAACAATTTCTCAAAGGGTTATGCCTTTAAAGACTTAAGTGTTGCATACTGTACTGCAGTGGTGTGCAAACTTTTAAGGCTCACAACCCAGTGTGTTATATTTAAGTAAGTTGACTCATAGTTTGCCTTTTGACATCACTCTTCTGTTGATCCAGTCCGGGACCGGTCTCCTAGATTACCAGACCCAGGCTAAAATGCTCTTCAGGAAACTGGATAAGAACTCACCAGACAGATGCAGCATTCAGACAGGAAAATACATATTTCAGTAAGCACAGCAGCTTCTTACTTTGATGATCGATATAGATCAGATGTTTAAGCAATTGTCCACCAACATTTCAATTTTTTTAAGTCTTGGGATATAGTTCTGTGGACCTAGATTTTCTAATTTGTTTGTAAGATTCGTTTAGATGTCAACGGTTTGAACACAGTCCGAGCAAATTTCAGGATTTGGGACAAACTTCTAAAACTCATGAAAGTCAGTGGTTTTTTGTTGTAATTCTTGATGTAACTGACATGAGACACCAGTGAGGTTTAAAATCTAAGAACTGTCCATTGCATTCTCTATACATAGTTAAAATACTTTGGGTGTACTTACTTACTGTACTGTTGAATGTTACTGAATCCATCTCTTTTAAAGAAACTTCAGACGTAACATTACTGGTCCACCAGCCTTGAAAAACTGACTCTCCAGTGAAGTGTTTGTTTCCCACATTGCCCCTCTTGAAATGTAACACGTAATTCTTTTTCTAATTCCAAAATTTTTGAAGTGTTTGCCTAGTTTTCATCTTTCCTGTTGCATTTCTGGATGACTAATGTTATAGGTTAATAGGCTATTAGGTTACTGTGTAGTTCCCCTACTGGTTGAGTACTATATCTTGTCACAAAAGACATTGGTCGAAATGTAGCTTTTTATGTACAAGGATAGGGCATTACTTGCAGAACAAATTCACAGATGCATCAATGGTCATATTTATTCATGGTACCTAGCATAACTTACCTTCTTCTTGTCCCCCTCTCTCTTTTGTCTTTTCTCGCTCATACAGTTATACGATTCAGACAGGTATTTGTTATCTCATTCTATGCGAACAAACATTTTCCAAAAACATGGCCTTTGCTTACTTGCAAGAGTTACATCAAGAATTCTACTCTCAATATGGAAAGAAGGTCAGCACGGTGTCAAGACCGTACCCATTTATAGAATTTGGTGAGTATGTGTGTCTGTATATATGTATAGTGTATCTGTATGTGGCTAGATATTAATTATCAGATCTTGTGCTTCTTAATGTCTCATGCATGAGTTGTCACAAACATTTGGTGATTATTGTTGCATTTCAAAACAGCTTTCCTACTGGGTTTGTTTTGGTTAATGTTTTATAATATTTGATATGAATCCCATTACAATGCAATTCATCTGGCTTGACTATTTATCAAGCTCTATTTCATATGATAAAAATTGAAGTTTTTGTGAGATCGTTAAATCTGCTGCATTCAGATTTAGTTTTGCATGTGATAAAACACTTAAAATATGAAACTGTGTGTGGGTGATAAAACGTGACAAATTGATTAGTATAATTATTTTTGTAATATTTCTGTATTACAGAACACTAAAACCTTGTTAGTGTGATTATTACTATGCTCTGAGTGAAACTGAAATCTGAGCATAGTTGTCTGCAGGCCTAAACAATTCAGACTATTTATTCACTAAATGCCAGTTGATTTTGATGTTTGCGAGCAGCAAAAAACAATGATCATTGTTCTACCAGTGGACACATGTTTCTTTTGTATTAAATGCCAGTGGGATTAAGATTTTAGCAAGTTACATGTGTTATGCACTGGCATATTTTAGTCAGTGGCTGAAAATTGTGAAATTCTAGGCTTAGTCAGTACTTGTGCTAGCTGTCATGAATTTGTGCTTTTACTCATACTTGTGCACACTGACATGTTGGAAATCTGTATGGATACTAGCACAAGGGTCACATACAAATACTCTCATTTAGAGCCTGTACTTCTACACATAGTCATACTGAAGTTTATTTTACTTCTTGTAGGACTCATGCCAGTTGGTGCTACAAGTCCTGGTGCTTGTAGTACAAGTCCTGGTACTCATACTGTAAGCACTGGTACTCGTACTGTAAGCCCCTGTACTCATACTGTAAGCCCTGGTACTTATACTGTAAGCAGTGGTACTCATACTGTAAGCCCTGGTACTCAGTACTACGTATAAGTGCTGGTACTCTTACTATAAGCCCTGGTACTCAGTAGTATAAGCCCTGGTACTCAGCAATATAAGCCCTGTTACTGATTTTTCAATTCTGGTCCTCATACTTCCAAGCCCTGGTACTCTTATCACAAGTCTGGACAATGGAAATATGAAACCAGTTTGTTTTTCTTCCACAGACACCTTTATGCAGAAGTTAAAACGGACATACAACGACAAACGTGGCAGTAGTAATCTAACAAATATCAACAGTGAACTACAAGGAGTACAGAGAATAATGGTACAGAATATCGATGATGTCATGCAGAGAGGGGTCGCATTATCAGGTGAGTGATCATATGACAGGTCATGTGACACATGCCAACTGTTAAACAGATCAATGAATATTCCTTGTGATTGAAGTTTTGTGTTCTTGGCTCCAAGATAGGTGAGAAGAATATCCGCAATTTAAAATCCCGACATGTACATTTATAGTTTGTAACCCATACAGTCATTTACATGAAAAATTTGTGTTGTTGCATCCAGGGTAAACTACAGCTGCTGATAAAATGACATCAAAATTTACTGTGTGTGTGTAAATAGTTAATTTTTGGGGTTTGAAATGTTAAGCACACAATTATTCAGATGCAGAAATGATATTTGAGCAGGATCATATTAACGACGGCATCGTCAAATAACGGAAAAAAGAAAACACTGAAACATATAGGTTCAGCAAGGAATTGCTGTCGAAGGCTGTAGGGAAAGATTCGTTGCACGACACTATAACACAATGTAAGTAATCTTTGATATGCTCCCAAACTTGACATCATAAGGTACTCAACGCAGCTGCTGTCATTTGAAACAGAAAACAAGTGACTGCTATGAAGGCGAGGTCATGATCTTTCCTTAGTTTTTCCAATTTGTATGTATACAGATCATCTTTCTATATCACATGAACATCCCTACCCATATTTTACCCATTGCAGAGCTGGACAACAAAGCACAGAATTTATCAACTCTTTCCAAAAAATACTCGCACGATGCCAAATATCTCAACCTGAGGTCACGGAATGCCAAGATTGCAGCTGTCGTGACCGTTATAGTACTTTTCTTGATCTTCTTGAGATACTGGGTCTTCTGATGGGGTTCGGGATCTTTCCAAGTCTGTCAGAGAAGAGGACTCCTTTTTTCCCCACTCATTTAAGATGACAGACAGACAATTCATTTTTGTGTGGTGGGAATGTTATATGTATAAACCACGTCTGTGAAGAAGCATCTATCTACTAAACACAAAATCCACTCTGACTACAAAATATATCTACTGTTTCTGAATTGAGTTTCCTCCTTGCAATAGTGACATCTTCTGAAAGTGAAATGAGGTTGCTTTCCCATCACTGATTAATAGTCCTCTTTGTTAGCTTTTATGAGTGATTAAATTCATTGGTTTATATTGTTAAATCTTTCAGTATGAAAGTAACAGGTCATATATGATGGAGTCACCAAATTGTTAACTTTTTGAACGCTAATCATAATATATAAGTTTAGCAAGAGTAATAGTGCATAACAGGTCTCAAATTGCTGAGGTTTGTGGACATGAACAAGAGAGGTTGACTAACAGAAAAAAACCCAAGTATTGTACTAAATTGTGATGGATTCCTACTAAATTGTGAGTGAAATCTACTGTAAGTGAGTGATGCTTTATAGCACCAGAGGCAGTAGATACAGGACTCCTATACACTGTGCAATCAATGAACTTAATACAAAATGCACAACGGTGGCCAAATACTGTATTTGGTTAGCTAATGCTTTGCTGTATTTGGAAATGGCGATGGCGTCCAATTCTGATTTAAGGTACAGATAGACGAATCCAAGAAGCGGAACAGAAATTCATGAATATTCATGTTAGATTCCGCCTCAGAGCTAGAGAATTAGTATTTCTGACAATAGCCGAATATTATCAGAATATCCCTATTATTTCAGGCTAAGTATAAAGTGGTTTCTTTTGTGTTCCCAAAAAAAATACATATATCTTTGTGGCTTTCTAACATTTTCATCTTAGCAATCTGTCTCAATCCTAATTCATTTATCAACAGCCTTTGTCTCTATAGCATATCTCTGGGTAGTAGTAATTCTAAATTGAACTTTGACCTTGCAATTTTATAGACATTGCAACAGTTTAATGTGTCATAGTTCAAGATGTTTCAGTGCTTATGATACCTGAAGCAGAGTTCTTGTAAATATTTCAGTAAACAGAAAAATAGTTACCTTATTTTTAGAAATGATCCCTTTCTTCCAGAGAAGCCTCAAATAGTCATTTATCACTTTAAAAACTTCTGAATGTTGAAGCAAAGTATTATAACTTTGTTAAGACAATTATTTGAGCTAGTATGGAAGCAAAGCATAGTGTCTCTCTCTACGTTCTTCATGTTGAACAACTAATGACTCATGAGATATTCATGGGAGGAATAACATAAATAACTATTCAACTGCAAAATGTATCAATAGTGTAATATTTTATTTAAACAGACGACCGTGAACATTTGATCCTTGGGTTGAGGAGGAGTGAGGGGGGGGGGAGGTAAGAGGAGGGGATGCCAGGGGAAGAGGAAGGAAGGGAAACCCTAGGGGAGGGGGTTAATATTTCAAGTGGAGTTGGTGGAAGTGATGAAATGGTCTTGAAAGCTTCATTTTGATCAGCAGCAAATCTACCATATAGATATGATCCTGAACAAGGGCGTAGGAACCGGGGGGGCTGGGGGGCGCCAGCCCCCCAGTGAAAAATGTGGAGGGGCGGAAGTATCATTCCGCCCCCCGCTTTGCAAGTCAGAAAACCCCTTTTTCATTTCCAAATGAGAAAAAAAACCTCATTTGGAGCACCAAATTGCATCTAAGGCCAGGTGAACATACAAAATTAAGTTTACAAAATGGAGTCGGTGTTGAAGTGTGCTATATTGCACCAAATTGCATCTGAGGCTACCTGGAAATGCAAAAAATTCCAAAGGGGAGGGGGACACCCCCTCCCCTTAGACCCCTCCCCCAGGCCGGCCATAAGTCTTCAGCCCCCCCACTCAAAAGTACCTTCCTACGCCACTGATCCTGAATCATATCAAACTGTGTTTGCTTGTCAGTACAACAAGGATGTCCAGTGTGCATTACTTTAGGGATATTTCACACTCAAATCCTGTAGTAATTTAAGTCATTAGCTGTACAAATTAAACTTCATTTCAAACAGTGACTAAAAAGTTAAATGTTTGGAAGTTGTTCCAAAAGTTTGCTGTTTTTTTTTTATGATTTGTACTCTTTTGAGGAAAAGATTCTAGTGCTTGCTAAGCAACCAAACTGTATATTTTTCTTAAACCCATTGGCCATGGCTTCAGTGATGTTGATGTGGTATTAACCTTATACAGTAAAGTGATACTTTTCCCCAGGAAATCATGATATTGGTGTTAACACCTCCCCACTCTCCCCATGTTGACATCAAGGGTTAACACTTACACTGTACTTCCAAAGGAAGGCATTTTGAGGGTCTCTTTGTGTTTTTGTGGTCCTTTGTTTTCAAATGCCCAAAGTTACAACACCTCATCCAGGAACAAGTTTTTTGACCAAGATAAAACTTCCAATGTGAACACCTTGAAGGTCGCTGGAAGCTTCATTATTCATCACTAAGTGCAACATGATGCTTTGCGTGAATTACAGGCTAAATGAAACTACTGAATCTGTGAGCCATGAATGAAATTTATGTTTTTAGCCTAAAGTTGTAAACAGTCACCACTTTGCCTAGGTTCAGGCTGTCTCTACAGATGGCAAGGCCAAACGGTTAAATTTGAAATTAATCAGTGCCCTTGTTTTCAAATTTCACAAATATTCCAGGGATGGTACATAACTGCTGGGAATTTTCCTAGGAAACTTTTAATCTGGTGACTGTCCCCGGAAGTCGGGGATGTCTGGTCACCTCATTACAGTATAATGCAGTATACCGCTGGTTAATATGTCTACCATTTAGAAATGGTGGGCAACAGTATCATTTTGGATGAGAAACCTGCCACTTTTAGAACATGTTGTCGTTTGGTGAACCAAAGCTTTTAAATCAGTACATCAAATGGTTCCCTGAGGCTTATGAGTGTTAACATATCAAATCTGACCACATTTAATATTTAAGCCAATGACATAATACATTTTTATCACCATGAAAATCATTTTCTAGGAATATATTCTTCTAGTTTAATGGTTATACCGTATATTTTGAAAATTAACTTAGGCAAAATGTTTGTGCATACTATGTTACATGCTGTGTATATTAATAGCGTTATTTCTACGTAGATGGCATGTAGTTTATTGCCAGATGGATTGTGTTAGGGAGCACAGTGGCCAATGTGTGTTCCATATATCCTTTGTGTACGCTAGAGATTGAAAAACTAAAGAACCAGCTTTTACTATCACACAACTTCATCATCAGCTAGAAAGAGGAATGAAAACACACTTCAAGTTTCTTATCTAACAACTTCAGTTTCTGATTTCTTTTATATATTTTATCCAGACATTTTCATTCATGTGTTTGTTTTTATTTATAGTAAACAAAACAATGCATAAGAGGGAAGAACTAGATACTGTTTGACGACTAAGTATTGTTTTATTTGCTAATGATTTCTTTTGAGTACTTGAATGTCTTCAAATCTTGTTTGTTTCATTTAGCATGACTTAAGCAATCATTACAGTTACTGTTTGATTGGTGCAAAAACAAACAGGAATTAACAAAGGTACATTAGGGACAATTGGCAGACAATATCTAACTAGAATGCTGCTTGGAATATGTCATGTTTACATTTAAAAAAAATGATATCTCCTTTAGCAATTTATAAAGGATTATTATAACATAAACTAATTTATGCCAACTTAGAAGAAAAAAATGCATTTTCATTTCACTAATTTTTTTTTTGGTCTAAACTCATGATTCTAGCTGAGGCAATGGTATTTAGTATTTTACCTGATTGTATAGGTCTAACTGACTCTAGATGGTAGGCCAGTCTGCCCACTAGCCTTAGGATTATGGTATTGTATTTAAATTAATCTTGATCAAAATAAATTAATCTTTGTGATCATCTTGTGAATATTCATAAGCCAAACAAGAATAAATCACTTGTTGGTGCATTCTTTACATAAACAATTAAAAACATACAAAAAATAACAATAATAATAATAAAAAAAATAAAAAAAAGGCAAGAAATGAGGTAATCTTTAAGATGTCTTTATTACTTTGTTTTGCTGATTTTCATCTCATTCCATCAAATTGCAGTAATTATTGTAAAAATTCAATAATTCATCAACTAAAGTCACTTGAATTTAATCATCATAGTTTTTGTTGTTGGTTTGTTTGTAATAACCATCAAGACATTATAATAAAGTACTGAGATTTATCATCTCAATTAGTTGTTGTAGTTTATACCTCTCATTTTTATTTAATACTTTTGTCCGTATGAAATGTGATAGTTTTTCTGCAAGTACTTCTGATTCACCTGCATACAAAAGCTCTTTCTAATTGCAATGCTGGAAGTGACATTTTTACCCATAGAATTAAATTTGCTTGGACACATATCTGGCTATTAATGTGAAGCTAACGGATTAGCATGTTGCCACGGTAATGAACCCAACACGATTCAAACAATTTCCCCAGATTAAAAGTTCTGCAGTTGTAAATATTTTCACTTCATTTCACTCTCAGTACATGAAATTTCAGCTGTTTTACCCAGAGAATAGTTTCTTGCAGAGCACACATATTTTCTGCAAAGTTCAGCATCTGTTGGCTAGCATCCTGTGGATCGAAGTATTCTCGAGTAATTTCTTTTTGATGAGCAGAGGAAAAACACTGGTTGCAAAAAACAGTCAGGCAATCACTTTAATCTCACTTTAACCAAGATCTGAGCTGTGTTCAGGGTAGGCTGATAAGGCCTTCAGGGTCCGCATACCCTATTAGAGCAGTACCTTGGGACTGTTTTCTCTTTTACAGGGCTGGTATTAAATCTTTCACAGGGCTGGTATTCAATCTTTCACAGGGCTGGTATTCAATCTTTCACAGGGCTGGTATTCAATCTTTCACAGGGCTGGTAACCAATCTTTCACAGGGCTGGCATTCAATCTTTCACAGGGCTGGTATTCAATCTTTCACAGGGCTGGTAACCAATCTTTCACAGGGCTGGTATTCAATCTTTCACAGGGCTGGTATTCAATCTTTCACAGGGCTGGTATTCAATCTTTCACAGGGCTGGCATTCAATCTTTCACAGGGCTGGTATTCAATCTTTCACAGGGCTGGTGTTCAATCTTTGACAGGGCTGCTATTAAATCTTTGACAGGGCTGGTATTAAAGTTTTCACAGGGCTGGTCTTAAAATCTTTCACAGGGTTGAATTGGTCTGTGGGTTGGCTGTTGACACTCCCTGCTGTTGACCAATTTCTCTTTCTTAGAATATGGTCAGTTTTCGGTGATGATTTCGAGTAGCTTGCTGTCTCTCAAGTTTCTTCTCCGAGGCTGCTAAAGATTCTAAGTATCTCTTCTTCTCTGCAATCTTAAATTCTAGCTGTTGACATGTTTTCTTGTCTCTGCAAATAATTAAGCAAGGGTATTTATAGTGATACACAACTTTTTAGTTGACCTTTCTTTACATGTTGGAATCCCCAAACAATATAGTCCATTAGCTGTTTTCACTTCAAAATAATTCAGCAAGAGATAGAATTTCCAACCTGCACAAATTTCCCTTGTGATTCATACTGACATGACAAAATATCTGGATTACCAAAGCACAACATGAAATACTTTAATAGGGTACTGATCATATAATTTCACCATATTAGCACATATTTAAATATCACCCTATGTTTGGGGGTGGTGTTCCACATGAGTGTTTCATGCAATTTTCATGAAGATAAACTACATCTTGTCTTAAAGGGGTAGAAAATCTTTATCGGACACATATTACTTTATATGATCCAAATATTTTTTGGCTCAATCTCATCAATTTCTATGCTAAGTAGTAGGTAAGTGCTTACCCAACTTTTCTATAGTTTAAATAACTGACATTCACTAGTAGTAGGTAACTAACTGCTTACCGTTCATGTCTATCCAATGACTGTCTTAATCTCGTTATTTCCTTATTTGTACTAGAAATCTCTTCCTGAGTCTTCACTAACTGTTAAAAATAAAAATAAAAATGAAGAAAATGAAGATGTAATCTCATATAAGGAGAAGATTTTTGTATCTTGAACCTAAAAGTAAAACTTAGTCTCTATTTTAAGTTGTGAAATGTGAACACTTGTTGCGTGGATGGGATGGCCAATGGGGAGGGGCTAGGGGAGGGAGGGAGGGTAGACAAGTTACTTGAAAATCTCATAAGTAACCCTTTTCATAAATGACAAGTGGCTGTTGTTCATGAAAACTACCTTCTTTTATATTTTGCTATTTATAAATGTGCCCTTTTGTTGCTGGCCCATGCTCAGGGTAAATGACTAGTATCCCGCCTACTTGCAAACTCCGAGGAAATTTGTCCTCACTGGGACATTCAGTCATCTTGTTTGTTCCATAAAAATGTCTGAGAACAACGTGGAGAGTAAAGACCTCCAGGAAAGTATTTTTTGAAACTTCTAGCAATGATAGCTTGCTATAACTTGGGGCCTATACTGACTAGCTTTAAAGTTGTGTCTGTGGGCTGCCATTTTGATGATGTCATATTTAGACTTGATCAAGTCTTCAGCGGTGTGTGTAAGGTGTGTGCAGCTGTTTGTGGAAGTCGTTCATAACAGTTATCTCTATCGCATAAAAGCGTGCCACCCATCAGTCAAAATTCATTACCCTCCTAGTACCTAGAACCAATGGGGTTACCTATGCCAACCATGCTTTTTCAGTTTCTGGTCCCAAATTGTGGAATTCCCTCCCAAACCATTTAAAATGTATCCCTATTAAATCACTTTTCAATTCTAAACTAAAGCCTACCTCTATGCTAAACATTTTTTCAATTTGATTTGTATTTATTTTTCATTGTTGCATTATTGTTTTTGCTTTTCTTTCTATTCAAACTATATATGTACGGCGTTTTGACAACTATTTTGTTTATAATTAGCGCATTATAAATCTTAGTTATTATTATTATAGACAATTGATAATGGTCAGGTTTCTGTCTCCATTTTAATTTGTACCTACGATACAAGATTTCACTAGATTTAAACCCCAAACTAGCGATTTCTAAAAGACCAAGAGATGTTAGATGGGACGTACCTGAATGTTGATTTGACGGCCAGAGGTTGGTTCTGCTTTAGACCACAGGAGCCTCTTATCTGTCTTTACTAGTTCTATATTCTGATGTAACAGGTCACTAATTTTAGCTGAAAAGGAAAGGGGAATATGACAAGGTGAAGCAGAATCTTTACATTTAAAGGAAATGGTCAGAAGGGTCTTACCTTGTGTACTAACAAAGAAATTGCAACACTACAAAGAGTATAAATTAAAAGTTAAACAGTCAGAGGAAAAAACATCTTTATCTGAAGAGAGAATGATATCTCTTCATCCTATTAGTGTAGGATGAAAGATAGCAGTGTCATCTTCATCTCGTCAATGGATCAAATTAAAAAAAGGTATTATATCCTTTTCAGAACCTACGAGAAAACAGTGAATTGTTTTGATCAAAAATAAAAGTTGAAGTTTTAGTCTTGTTTGACTTAAAAACTTAACCCCTGGTCATTGGTAACTAATCACATCCACGCACCAAACTGTGCACAATTCAAACAACCCTTCCTGGGGTACTACTTTGCAACACAGGTACGTGTCCCCCCGGGGACTTCCCATAGGGTGCAGCCACTAACAGGCGCACACAACTATATTTACGAGGTACCTCGCAAGTCCCCAGTTATAAAACCTTTGTGAAGAGAGGCAACAGAGATAGAGCACCATGCCCAAGGACACAATGCAATGATTTGGCCAGGACTCGAACCTGCTAACCTTAGATCAAAAGTCCACTGCCTTAACCACTTGACCACAATGCTCTCAGAAAGAATTAAGGGGGGGGGGGGGTAAAGAAAAGAAAGAAAGAGACACTCAATTAAAAAGCAAGCAGAGAGTGTTTAAGTACCTATGCTGCTGACAAAGTAGAATATTACCTTTTCGTCCCTTCAATTGATTATTTATAAAAGCAAAGACATCTCTTCTCTTCCTGACAGCTTTCTTTGCCATATGTGAATGGTTCTTGGATTTTCCTTTCGTCTTCTTCTTCTTTTCACCGACAACATGGCATATCTTTGCTGCCTTCAGCTGCATGCATTTATCCAAAGACTTTCCTATCAAAGAACAAAATCAAGTTAAGAATTAGAAGAGTACAAAATGTTCTGAAATTGTTTATACATAAAATCTTTTGTCATAATGAAACAGTTAACTAAACAATTCAGGAGGTTACGTCCACTCATTAAATGATTCATCAATAGTGAGACATCACACAATATAACATATGATGATAGTCAAATTTAGGAAAGCTGCTGCACATGACGTATTTCTGTTCTAAAATTATTTCAAACTAAACTGTAAATTTAATTAATTTATACCTGGTGGTAAAACAACTGCTTCAACAATCTCGGTTCTACCTTGATTGTATTTTCCAAGTCCCTGTCTGAAGAAAGAAATAATAGGTGTGTGAAATTACTGGTAAGACTATCTCTTGATTTGATTTAAAGTTTCTTGCTTTATCAAGAGATTTACTTCACATTCAGCAGCCATTTACAACTTGAAGATGTAATAAAGATGAATATTAAAGATGAATTACGAAAGAAGATGAATAATGAATAAATAATGCATGAATGAATAATGAAATGAATAATGAATGCAGATGAATATTGCATAATAAAGATAAATAATAAAGATAATAAAGATGAATAATAAAGATGAAGATGTAATCTTAATTGTACATCTTAATTGTAACACACCCACTCAAAACACCAACTACGACAGACATGTGAATTAAAGTCTTTCCATACTGTTATGAAGTCTGCAAGTAAGGAGAGGAAAGCTGCTTATGTCCTAGAGATAGCTTAAGGGGATTAAAAAGCTGGGATAACTTAGACATGTAAAGACTTGCTAATAGGATTAAAGGATAGAGCTAGAGATGAGGAGAGGAGAGGAAAGTAGAAGGGTTTATGGCTGTTGAGCTGTGGCTTTTGTGAGGTGAGGAGCAAAGGTATTAAGGAAAGACAAAGAAAGGGAGAAGCGAGGTTGTGTGAGAGGATAGTGGTGATATTGTTGGAAGGTAGAAGAGGTTGTTGAAGAAGGCTTGATGCAATTGTGATTGTGAAAGGAAGCAGTGGCATTTTGTGGAGTCGGATAATAAAAGAAGGAAAGCATTGAATAACACTATCCTGAACTTATTACCCCAAACAACGTAACACATACCCATATTCATATCCCATTTTAGCCATGAGTCTTGAGCCGATACCCCTGGTGTGTTCCTCCCATTGTCCAAGTGCCACACCCGGTGTTGTATTCCAGCATGTTGTTGGTACACCTTCGGGATCACCATGCCTACTATCTGGTAGTCCTCTTGATGTGGATGGGAGGTTGACATCCTCTTGCAAGGATTCAGTCTCATCATCACGATCATCTTCATCACTGCTAGATTCTAAATGGGACGCTGAAAGCAGAGAATCATGATGCAAGTTAACTTCCAGTTTGAAACCTGTAGTCTTATGTAACATAATCAGGTTTATTTTAAGACTGGTTGAGAGAATGAATTCACCAACGAAATACGAACCAACAACAACACACAGAGAGAAACTCAATGGTTAAAAAAAATAACCAAGTATACTTTATTGTACTCCCAAAACTTTTTTGCCCGGTGTCTAACCCTGCTGATAACCAAAGAGAAACTTGCTTTCTCAAGTCTACAAATAGCAGACTCCCACCAGGCGAACATCCAGGGCATTTGTTTCTATTGCACAGTTATGTGATATACATTCTATTAACTAATGTGAGTATTTGTTCCTGTTCTTCTCCTGAAAGGTATTACATAAT
This sequence comes from Apostichopus japonicus, assembly GCF_037975245.1. Classification (NCBI taxonomy): domain Eukaryota; kingdom Metazoa; phylum Echinodermata; class Holothuroidea; order Aspidochirotida; family Stichopodidae; genus Apostichopus; species Apostichopus japonicus. Next base: position 9,175,287 of record NC_092582.1, on the reverse strand, counting down.
TTCTGTACTGTAGCATCTCTTTTACATGCAAATACCCAAACAAACTAAATGCTCAAAGGTCTCAAATATCTATTTGACTTTATATATATATATATTTTTTTTTGTACAACAAGAAAATACATAACATCTTAGCACTGCCAGGCTCTGATCTACAACCCCCAACATTCAACCCCCCCACCTCCCCTCCCCCCAAAAAAATTGAGTGTAGACCTAATTTACAGCCTATGTATATATTTCATGTTTAAAATCCTTTTTTATTCTTGAGGGGGGGTGAGGAGGAGCCCACAATATGGAGTCATGATGGAATAATTTCAGAGCCACATGATCCTCACGTTTTATATCCCGGATCAGATGCTGACAGTTCACTTGATGAATTAACATATGATGTGATAAATATGTCTCCTTAACCTATCACTAATAATCACTAGTGTGATCACCAAGTTGTCACCAATGTGATGCAGGCTGCACAATGGATCCTTTCATCTTACTAGTATTCAGGTTTGATCTCAGTGAAGACCAAATAAAGGGTGGATTTGCCTCCAGGCCCTTATGGTTTTTGTATTTAATCTGTCTTCCAAGTTAAAACTTGAAAATTAGTGTAAAGCTTAATCAGATGACCTTTGGAAATGACCTAGTTCTAACTTGACACTGAATCCACACATTTTCCTAAATTCCTACTGAAAAAAAGAAAAAAAATGCTAAATGTCCGATAAAAATGATTTAACACTTAAATACCTCTTGGTAATATTTCATCCAGGCCTAAGATGACACTGTTTCCATATGATTCAAATTCCACCTTGTACGATTCAAATTCCTTCTCTATCGAATCGATCGCTGCAGGATACCAGAGTTGATCCTCATCATATCTGGCTAAACATTTAGATCCTGCCTCCAAAGACCTGATCAATGATAGAGTTTACATAGAGAAGCGATTACAAGACAGCCAGGAGAAAACAACAAAACTAATGTAAACATTACCTGAGGAAACACTGAAGACGTACATAATTAAACATGTAATCCAAAACATAGACAAAATAAGGAACAACACTAAGGTGTGTAAACTTCAATGGGCTGAACTCTACTCTTCTCTCATCTATTACTCCCTTAAAGGGTGTGAAGACTCACGCACAAAGAAACATCTCATGTGGGTAATCTGACCTCGTTTCGACTGAGGAGTAACAGAAGTGTTAGACACCACCATCGATCCCAGAAAATACACACATAGCTTGTTACCGTCGGTAATTAGACACTAGTGGACAGTCAATACATACAGCTACGGTCAATACCCACAACACAGTGTACAAACAATACAGCAATGGACATCTCAGGTCCAGCTAAAGATAGCAAGGTATCACATTTCATTACTGTCTGCATTTTGTAGCGATAAGAAAAAAACTTCACTTCCAATCAACGGAAAGTTTATTTTTTCGAAGGGCGGCACGCGGTTTGGGGCGAGTCTTCAATGCCTTTAAGAAAACTACAACGCACAGTTGGAAGTAATGATCCGATTCTCTTACATCGCACAAATTGCTTAACAGCTTATATTTCAATTTTTCAAAGGCAATAGTGTAAACTTAGTAGGACATGCAGTCATTTTTTTCTTATTAAGCAAACAAATAACGAGGATCATGCATCTGAAGAGAATGAAACTCTGTTTAATGTACAACATAATATCTCTTTGTGACAACAACTTGAAGATTCCACGGAAAAAGATCTATATTCCCTAATACGAGCACTGATTCTTTCATTGTAGTATAAAATAAAACATAGGCAGTGTCAAAGGTCAGATGCTGAGGGTACTGCAACAAAGCTGTGAAGAACATAATAAACCTTTTGTACTCTGCTGATTCAAAGAATCCGCCCTGATGGTCTGTAGAGATAATTTCTACTGTTTACAATTGAGATTCAGCATTGCTGCAATGGATCTTGCAGCAGCTGCATCTTTTCTCTTTTACATGCTGCCTCAGTGAAAAAGCTCACATCACCTCACCTCTGAAATTACTTACCTGAAGTCAGGCTCTTGAAATTCTGCTAGTTCAGATAAACTAACAACATACCCATGAGAAAACCTGTTGAGAATACACAAGAGGATATTCTGTTGTTTTTCTCTTCAGTTTTTAACATCACTTAAATGTTTATTTATAAGGTTTTGCAGACCAAAGATCTAACTTAACTCTGGGAGGTTTTTCTTGAGAGGGCTCATGCTAACAAGCTCCCCTGAGCTTCTATTCCTTTCTAATCTATTCCTTAAAGCCAATCTCTGCATTCTACATATCTATTTGATATAGCAACAAGTTGTTGTTACACCTTCGAATTTTGACTGGAGTAAACTGTATCAAACCAAAATATCACTATGCTGAAATACATGAACTTCAATTATATGATGGAGATGAGAAAAGACTGGTCACTATGATGCAATGTCTATTTAACATTCAAAGGTCCAGATCAAGACACGGGTATAACATATCATCACCAAACTCACATCAGAACAGCAACATAGACAGGAAATGATTTCAAGATGAAGTGGGGTGAGGTGGAAGGGAAGGGGGGGGGGATTGGGGAGCAGTTCATGTTGTTTTATATATTTATCTGGTATGATTAAGTCACTCCATACATAAATTCTGATCATTACAACTGGGAGAAGGGATTTTGTAATTAAGATAGAAAACCCAAAGCCAGTTTGATTTGTATTCAATGTTCTGCATCAATTCCTTTGAGCTTTCCCAATGTCTATTTTCCAAACAATTTTTGTTTATTATATATATATTAATAGAAGCTGAACGAGTTAAGGAAAGGGGAAATCTGAGGGAACTTGAAATCAAGGTGCTCCCATATATGCATTTTTCAAACCTCATAGTTCAAGGTACCTTTTAGCTTAATGGATTACCTCTTACCTACAGGTTTCAGCATCAAATTTACACTTGCCATCCAAGAAGAACGGACAGGGTCTCATGGATTGATGGGTAGGGTTACAAAATAAAACACGAACACAGATCTGTGGAACAAACGAGAAAATGACTATTTGATTACTCACTTGGTGATAATTTCTATACTAATATGATGCGGTCTTGTAATGTTATACTCTCTAATTAACTTCATAAACCACTTTCCTCCCCATTGTTAAACATTGGCCCAAAACATTTTCTTACCTTTTAAACCATTTTGTTGTTGGGTAGAGATCAAAGATTTAATGTGTTTTTCCACCTTATGTCACTTACCTCGTCAGACTGTTTTTTCTTTGGTTCCAGCTCTAGAATGATTGCATTATGTCTCTCTTTAGCTCCCCATTCTTGACTATACATTAAACTACACTTTGTGCCTGCAACCTCCTCCTGCAAGTCTAAATCAATCTTATCTCCATCTTCATCATCATCATCAGCATCCATCCCCATCTCTGACTTTGCTTCTTCAAGATCTTCTGATGTTTGAGTTGACTCTTTAGATGGCTGTGCATCATCCTTTAAATCTTCTGAAAGCATCATCTACGTATAATGGAGGAGGAGTATCTTCTTAGTTTATATTTATAATATAAAGTCACTAAATTATCGACCATGGTTTGCTGTGGAAGGCCTTCTTTTAGGCAAAATATTTTCCTCAAATCATCAATACGTTCTTTGTTTTATGTGCAGCAATAAATATCTCTTTTCCCGATTTTTTAATTTTTTTTTTTATCCTTGGAAACAGAACATCTTTGTTGAATATCTTTGTTCGTGGGTGTCTTTATAAATATAACAATTTATGAATAGGATTGAACATTTCATTTTCAAAACTTTATGTATGTAGGGAAATTATTCAAATTTTGAAAAGGAATTTTCAGATTTTTATCCCAAAAAACTGATAGTAAATGAGGTTCTCTGTATTTTAATCGGCCACACACAATTGCATTTGTGTTGAAATTTGTCATCCTTTTCTTTCTTGGCACAGCGTTTTACAATGCAGACAAATAATTCCCCGCATATGAGGAAATTAATTAATTATGGACTATTTGCACACATACTCATCACCAGGCTAGTGCATTTATATTTTTAGATTGAGGGGCTCAATGATTTGATTGTTGAGATGCAGGTGGTAGAAATCAAACCTTAAATGCTTCATATTCTTCATCCATTGATAGTACTCTGGAGGAATCATTCTCGACAATCTTGTCGTTTTCATCATCGATGGTAGAAGACGTTCCCTCCACAAAACTCATTAATCTGCTCTTCTTGAGTGATAAGAGACTTTCTGTATTAAATTATGTAAAGTAATGTAATAAAGTTAAACACGGTACTTGACATCATGTTCAAACTTAAATAAACTTTTAACATGTTCCCAGACTGTTTGAGACGAGTAAAGAAATTTTTACTAGAATGGGATTCGACCTTAGGTGGTAGGATGACCTGTATTCAGACCACCAACTAAGCTATGGTTGCATCCCTGCTGTATATAATAATTTCTTGGCTAGGGGTATCTTTTGTATTCTGGTGCTCAGACTACCAACTAAGCTATCCAGCCCTTGATGGTTGCAATCCCTGCTGTATACAATAATTTCTTGGCTAGGGGTATCTTTTGTATTCTGGTGCTCAGACTACCAACTAAGCTATCCAGCCCTTGATGGTTGTAATCCCTGCTGTATACAATAATTTCTTGGCTCGGGGTATCTTTTGTATTCTGGTGCTCAGACCACCAACTAAGCTATCCAGCCCTTGATGGTTGCAATCCCTGCTGTATACAATAATTTCTTGGCTAGGGGGTATCTTTTGTATTCTGGATACAATCTATCAGTTGTTAGTAAATATGATCAATGCATATTGCTTTGTCAGAACTTAGAGACTTAAGCTAATTCAATCATGAGCTCATCAAACCCAGTGGGTTGTGGTTTGAGAGGTGGGGGGGGGGGGATTACAGGGGTAGGGTTAGGGTTTCTCATTTCTTCAGTATTCAACACAGATAAACGGTGTGACCTTACAGTAATAGCAATACAGTGGCAACTTAAAGTGACGATTATTATAAAAATGCATTGCTTTCTGACTGAGTATAGATCTTGGCAGCTTAAAATGACAGTTATTATATAAATGTATTGTTTTCTGACTGAGTATAGACAGGGCAATCTCCAGCATCTTTAGGTTAAAGGCATAGTGTCAATACCAAACACTGCAGTAGCTACTGTATGATGAATATATCCATCAATAGGAATGATCTATGTAGACCTGCAGTGCTTCTTGTGTGAAACAGTTGACCATACTGGAAAATGTCCTAGACTCCTACACAGACTGTCCTGCATCTATGCTGCAGCCCCCTCAGCATCCTACTTGGACTTGGTACCCTTATAGATCATCCCTAATTTGCATTCCTCTGAATTTTACTGTGCATTTGATAGCACTCAACCAACTCTATCTACTTGACCTCATATCAGGAATCATAAAATTAATGCTACTGTAATTAAGTTAACATAATTTACGTGATGTACCTACATGGAACAGAGCATGCAGGGTCTTCTGTATTATCACAGTATTGAGTGCTTGATGTACATTCAAGAATGTAAGAACGTATACACATACAAATTTCTATTCACACTCCCTTTATCACTTGAATGTTCCATGTATTTTTTTTTTATATATAAAAAGGTACAAAAAGTTTAGTTTAGTATTCCCAAAGGGTTAGCTAGCCAACATATGCTCATTTGAAACCCTATCCATGTAATGGTCTTGGATAAAAAGCCGGCTTACAGCCAGACTTCCCTTCTTGAACAGTTCTCCTTAAGCTTATATTATACCTATAGTATGCTCCTGTCTTAAGACCCAATTGGCAATACCTAGTGTAATACCTCACATGATTAATCTTAACAGTTTACTAGTACTGCAGACATCACTTACCTTCAGTAAGCTGAATAACTTCTTCTAAATCTTTCTTTAATAGTACAAGTTCATCTTGTCCTTCTGTGCCAGCACTCTGCAGAACTGTGTCCACTTGTTGAAGCTTTACAAAATTACACAAATTTACAATATTTAGTCAAGTCTTCTCAATCTATCAAGTTACATGGTTTGTATACATGTACACAAGCAAATGCAAGAAGTTCAAGCAAAATGTTTTAGGATTAAATTTGTTGCTTTCTCTGACCCTTCCTCTGGTCAATAAGTTGAATGTAGACTTTTAAGAGCAATTGACAAATTGATATTATATAGATGATATATATCTTACTGATATATTATCTGTCATAACACCATTGGTAGCAACAAAATGATTATTTTCCCCCATGCAACCTTCCTTTAGTCCGTACTCCAGAATGTAATAACATATGATTCATGAAGTTCTGTTAATAGGTTGTTATCTTTAACAAATTGAGCACAACTGAAAGGATCATGATTTTTTTTTATAGAAAAACAGCATGCTTGGAGTGTTTCCTGCTTGCCATTTCAGCAGCATATAACCATACCAGTCTGCTAGTTGAGTAGACCAACTGCCAAATTTAATTTTGCTTGGATACTACTAGTATAACATTGGTGTTATAACATTCAGTGTTTATCTCAACAGAACTTTGGACAATTCATCTAAAAAATGTTAAGCTTAAAATACAAGTTTCATCACTATATGTCGGAATTTGGAAGTTTTATCCAAAACTTGCAACATTTCTTTGTGAAACTTTGATGTTTTATTTCAATATTTTTATTTTGAAATGTTGAAATTAAATATTCGCAATAATTTATTTAAAGGCATTGAAGACTCGCCCCACACCGTGTGCGGCCATCTGAAATAGTTAACTTTCTGTTGCTTGCAAGTGACGTTTTGTTCGTGTTGCTACAAAATGCAGACAGTAATGAAACGTGATACCTTAATTGTTATCTTTAGCTGGACCTGAGATGTCCATCACTGTATCGTTTGTATACTGTGCTGTGGGTATTGACCGCAGCTGTATGTACTAAATGTGCACTAGTGTCTAATTACCGACGGAAGCAAGCTGTGTGTGTATTTTTTGGGATCGATGGTGGTATTTAACACTTCTGTTACACCTCATTCGAAACTAGGTCTTCACACCCTTTAATGAATTAGCAGAGTAAAAGTAGATTTTTGAATTTTCTAATCATACTGTAATGTTGTGTCAGCCTTCCATAATCCTCAAGTGAGGTGTTGTGCTTTTCTTTGCATACTGAGATTTTGTTGGGCAAAATGACAATAACCACCGCCCCCTCCCCTTCACCACTGTCGCCGAACCACAGTGACGCTCCTGAGCCTACACCTAACGAGTAACTTTAGGCCTTACACATTACACATTTACAGTTCAATTAAGAGTGAAATACGTTTCGTGCAATGGGTCCTTTTGATAACACCCTCACTCTAAAATTAGGGAGAAACAATGTTATAATTAACGCAAAAAGTAAATATCAACCAAATTTATCACGTATTTAAAATTTCTTGTTCAATTTTCTGACTTGGAAACTCTTACTTGCTGACGATATGTATTAATGGAGCTTTCAAGTGTCTTTTCGTCCATTCTGAGGCGCTTTCCTGACTTTGGACTCGGTTATCGAAGTTCAATACGACCATGGTCTGGAACTTACAATTTGGTCTACTAAGCTGTGTCTAAATGTCAAGTCCTTCGTTCCAGAGTGACAGCAATGAGGCCCGCCCATAACTGGTTAATAGCCAATTGAATCACTCGATTAAAAATAATATATATAGCCGCGCCTACATTTGTTATTGAAATCCTCCTCTAACCAGAAAGTTATATGCCATCCTAAGTGTTTCGTGTTAAGGCTTCACTGGCAACTTGTAACTACACAAACGCAGATCAAATGATGGAAATGATATTGCATCGCATCTTATTGCATCGCAGCCCGTTTACAGTCCTCCACACGAAAACAAACTGGCTACGGGCCCGCTTATACCCTACAAGGATTCATAAGGAACCACGAATGTTTGGATACTAGGAGTCAACGGTAAACACGAGTATTTAACACAAGTATATCATTCATTCTGGAATAAACAATTTTGTGATATGAAAAGCTGTGTTATGAAGATAAAGGCCAAACCTGAGTGTCCAATGAAACATCCTTAAAAAAACTAAAAGTTAGGTAGTGTGGCATGAAAGACTTCGAGGGTGTGATGAAATATCCTACATGTATACTTGAAGGACTCAAAGCAGGTGTTTAGTAAGACATCTCTTTTAAAGGAACCCAATGCTATTCTAAGGGGCAGGCAGAACCCATTTTCTAAAACTAAAATTAACAAAATAATAAAAAACTCTGACACCTTTTTGTTGGGGAGAGGGGAAGGCAACTAATTGGGGAGGGGGAAGTTACTTCGCCACTGACTCGAAGGTAAACATGATTGTTTCACTAAATATTTGCAAGGAAACACAAGTCTTCAATCATTTGAAAATGGGGAAAGGCTTGTGACATGAATGACTTATTGCTAGGACTGGGGATTCATGAAACATTAGTCACTATTCCATACCTGAAGGAATCACAGATGAGTGTTTAAACAAGGAGTCGAAAGGAAACATCAGCGTTTCAATCATTTTGAAATGGAAAGGCTTGTGACATGAAAGACTCAATGCCAATATCCATGAAAAAAAAAAAACAGAAGAGATTGCTTTCTAGTCCATTTTATTACTTCATGTGAAAATCTGAGTAGAAAAAGCAACTCACTGATAATTGTTTTGTCCACAATAACGTATAAAAACAAAAACATGATAAATGAAAAAACAAGCTAAAATTTTTTCAATATTTTTAAATATGAATTACTGAAATTATTGATTGCAATATATCTACAAAACTCACATATACACATACATATTAAATGACATGTAAATACAAAATCAAAGGGATAAAGTGTGATGTCATGGCTGAGTACTATTAATTCACATTACCAAAGAACACAAAGAGAGATGTTTACTTGTAGCAAAACTGAATGAATATTTATGTTTAACTGACAACATACACAATGAAAAACTATGGCCAGTATTTCACAAGATCAAACGTACTAGTTTAGATTTAAGGTGAGATTGAGAGAGGGGTATTTTTTCTCGGAGGGCTCTCAATAAGTATGTCACATGTGCAACCCTATACATTGGCATTGTTGTACTCATATTCCACTTTCCTTATCTTACACTGGACTTCACTATCAATGTCAGCACGTGACTGAGTACATTGAATTCATTGAAAAGAGTTGCATTATGAATTAAAATATGGTAACATTTCTACAGCTGACTAATATTCAAGAGGTCTTACATTATATCATCAAACTTGCATAAAAAAAAGGAAAAATAGCTGACAAAGAGATTCTTAGTTTTGATTAGAAAAAGACAGACATCCCTTTATAATACCTTAAAAAGAGAGCAAAATATGTCATCATCTTTAGCTTATCTAACAGAGATTTTTATCAAAAACAAGAGCTACCATTTTATAAATCTGTGATGTCATAGATCTACAAGATTCTGAAACCATTAATGTTTTTTCTCTCTCCATATTTTCAAATTAAACTGTTAACGATGTTCACCTGGTGTTTATACTGAAATAAATCTCATCATTAGGGCAGTTATGGGTTTTGATCTTTTATATATATATTTTTTGGCAAACCCATCTTCATTACAGAAAATGAGACATTGTAATAAATACAGAAAAACATAAATGAAGCACATGTGACTTTATGATGTCATATTTAGACTTGACCAAGTCTTCATCCTGGCATGTGATAGAACATTAAATCTGTCATATCTCCTAAATGGAATAAGACTTTTCTGAGCTGTTTTGGAAAGTTGTTCATGACAGTTATCACTATCACAGAGACCAACGATGGTGGTTAGCTATCTTTGTTTCTCCTTTAAATATACATCTTTCAAACAGAAATCATTAACGATCCCCCTTACCCCACAAATATTACAAAGAAATAACTATGGAATGTACACGAAAATGAACAACAAATGAATTACAAACAACGATACACTAACATTGTGAAGGTTCATAGTGCAAGATGAGATCATTTTACAGCTGGCAACAAATAAAAAACAATGGAGTCTAAATAAACACAATAAAATCAACATTATGCAGCAAAATGTCAATAAAAATATTAAATATGGGAATCTTTTACCAAATTGACTTTTCTAAATGTTGGGTTGGATTGTCCATACTTTCTGATAATAAAGGTCTTTTATTTCTGAGATGATGTAGGTAAACTTTCAATGTTGACAATCCATAGGAAAAGAAGTGTATTAGTCTAACTTGACTAGTCAAAGACGTTAAAAATAATGGTGAAAAAGTTGAAACTTTCCAATCTGTTTTGTGAATGTTTAATAAATAATATACATTGAAAATTCGCTGTGTAAATGAAAATTGTTTAGACTTGAATAAAATAATAGCGACCCTGTAAATAAAATTCAAAGAAATTAGTGAGCATATTCTAGCAAAGGATCTTGCACAGCATTCTGAGATTAATCTAACAACAAATTTCTATCAATCAATGTTACCAAACACCAAGTATTGCTTCAGACTGGATTTGTATTTGCCAGCCAAATATCTAGTACTATGACCCAAAAATACCCAAGGGAACTCAAATAAAGATATTTGATCAAACTAACCCCAAGCTCATTTCATTTAAGATTGTTAAATTATCATTTCTAATCAGTTCCAACGGTGTTAAACCAGGCATTCTTTACATTTGTAGCAATGACAAGCATTTATCCGAACACTGAAAGACCGCAAATTACTGCAGTTTATTCATTTTATTTGGATAAGGTTTGTTGCAAAGTAATCAATGATGTCATACATAGACTATACCAACAGCTGCTCTTGTTTATCTTTATTGAACAGTTGGAGAATAATTCAATTGTTATAGGATGTTATTTTTATGATGGTGTGATCAAGTGACTTCAGCTAAACAGTGATTATAATTACATTAGTTAAAATGCAATGAAATATACAGCAATTTTTCATGTGACTTTCCATGTATGACATCACAAATCACTGCATAAAGTATTTACCAGAATAAAATTAATACATTTCGATATTTTATATTGCAGCAACTGAATTGAAGAGATCTGAAGATGGAAAGTTGGACCAATGTGTTTCTTTCTCATTACTCTGTGATAATTATAGATTTTAAGTTTTATACTTGGGAAACTTTTAAAAACCAAAGGAAGGAAAACCATCCAATAGGTAGAGCAGTAGAGTACTTTACCACAACGGAAACCGATTTTTCAAAAAACAAATTTCTGGAAAGAGCATTTTTAGATTCATCATGTTATAAAATACTATTGAGTTTTGGGAGACAAGCACTGTCCCTCATTAAAATGTCCCTATCCTATCAAATCATGCCAACCTGCATTTTGCTTCATCCTGTGTTTTTGCCTCTTCCACCCAACATGCCCCCCTCACCAAAAGAAGAAAGTAACAAATTCAGTTGTATAAAACTACTTCCACCTAAGCAAGAATATCTTTTGAACATAGACACCACTGGCAATCGATAAAACTTAATGGCACCTATAATAGCAAATTCTTTTTTCATTAAAGTTCAAGCTGAGGTCATTTGGATATATTTCTGTCAGATAAAGTAAAAAAAAAAAGGTGATATTCAAAATAGTTTTCAAAAGAGCAGGAGAAACAAGATTCTGTAAAAAGTGAACACATAACAATTATTTTAATGCACATGGAACTAAATTTACTCAAATTTACTTGGAAAGTCACAAGATTTTCCAATTATGTTTTTGTCACATTGTTTTGAATTGGGAATTCTTTTTTTGGCCGAAATTTCTTGATGCGAGATGGCGACCCCCGAGATGAGGGCGTTGATGCCTGGAATGATCCCGACGGGGAACGTGATGGGGGAGGATGGTCAGAATGGTTTGACGGAGGAGGAGGAGAAGCTGCTTTGTGAGCGTGGGAGGATGATGTGTCTGTCTCGTTTTCCAGGATGCCCTGCTTGAGATCAGGCACCGAGATGGTTCGTGTGTTGGTCACTTCACAATCGATCTGCATCATGGTCATGTGATCCTTGGGCGTGTCCCACATCGATGCTGAAAGATAAGAAAGTCCAAACGAGTTGTATGGAGTTCAAATCCACATCTGAATGCCAGGAATGCTTAATAGGGGGGGGGGGGGCGGGTGTGAGGATTTTCCTTGCTGGGCTGCAAGCGATGCAATATATATATATATATATATAAATATATACATATATAAATATGGTCGTGTGGTACGGACTCTGGTCTGTGACACAAGATCTGGGGGTTCGATTCCTACCTTCGCCTGATGAGTCCCAAATGACGAACCCGGTCGTGTAGTGGAATTTTTCTGGTGTGTTGCTCTTTATGTATTGACTATATATATATATATTCCTCTATATTTTTAACCTCAAGTGCCCTTCCCTTCTGCCTAAACATGAGATAGAACTCACCATTTCCTCCAGCGGGCATCACCAGAGACATCTTGGGTCTTTGAGTGCGGTTATGAGACATGGCGGGTAACAACAGATGATCCTACAGACGAAGAACACAAAGGAAGGTTAGGTTATCAAATAAACAGTTGTTGTATATCTCATCAAAATCATACTGAAACACCGAAAATAAAGGCAAAAACACAGGTGTAAGATGCCACTGAGCCTATGCTGAAAAACACACGCTGTGATTGAATTTAGGTTCCAAATGACACTACGATAGCTAAAAGACTGCCCCAATTATTGACGTTGCACAATTTGAATTTCTATAATATTTACATTAATTTGCCAAAAGTTTTGAGTCCTGCAAAATCTGTTGTTCTGGATTCACATGGTATGGCAGGAAAATTGTGCCACCCACTGCTCAACACCGAGATAAATTCTCCCTCATCTCTCTCCCCCAACCACAAGAAGAAAAGGGGAGAAACACTTATCAATTATGAAGAATCTGGTTAATGCTGAAAGATAATGTACAGTGATTTCATTTAACAATAATAATAATGATAATATTAGGCATTTAGCTACGCTATTCATGGTAACCATATCACAGCGCTTACAAGTTATATTACCCCTGCTCAATGATAACCTGTCCCAGAGACAATCCCTCCAAGCGGCAGCAGTTATATACTGCGCCCAATGACAAGTTACCTCACAGGTACCCATTTAACCCCTGGGTGGAGAGAGGCAAGTGAGATAAAGCATCTTGCTCAAGTACACAATGTAATGAACTAGGCAGGAATTGAACCAGCAATCCTTGGATCACAAGCCCGACGCCTTAGCCAATTGGCCACCACGCTCCCAATCAAACAGATATCATTTGCTTGTTTCTTCCCCCCCCCCCCCCCCAAACAAGTCTCCTTCTGTCTACATCAACTCATCTATCCCTTCCAGGAACCAAAAACAAAATCAAAATTATACAACAGACTGCTTCTCATGACAAGGTGAAATACTACCACAAGTCATGATATAACTAACCCGAGTGAAGGACACAATGTAGTATGTGTCATCTCTACGCTCCAGGGAGTTGATGAGATTCTCGTAGTGTCTGATGAAGAAGCTGTCGTATATCTGAAGCGACCTCTCATCCGATTCCATCTGCCACTTTGCCTCCTGGGCCTTCATCATCTTTTTCCTCCTTTCCTTCCTGACCTTTTTCAACTTTTCATTTGACTTGGACTTTACCTGGAAAAAAGATGAAAAAGTAACCAGGTTTGGTGCTTGAAGAGTGTTTACTTTTGTTAGACTTCAAACACTTTAAAATGGACACTTATTAATTAAAAGCTGGACTCTGCAGATGCAACTAATGAGTCAAATATCTCATTTTTATTTCATATTGCTCTCAGTTGAAATTCCTTGCATTTTACCATTTCTTACAAACGTGATTAAAGAAATCAAATATGGTCACATTGACCAATGATCACTACTACTGAGTTCTGAGACAAGAAAAACTACACGTGAAAACTATTCACATAATTCAATCATCTTATATATACCCCACTGCAATTAACCCGTCCACTTAAAGCTGCTTTTCTTGTCTGCGAAATATATTGTCTTTCCTTTGACACTTCAGAATCTGGAATCACTCCAATAGATGTTATTTAATGTGGTATTTTAGTAATTTTTAGTTATTTTTTGTCAGCTAAAACAAATTGTTTTATAAAACTAATTTCCCCCAAAAATACCTCTTTCTCTTTCTTCTTATTCCCATCTTCTTCATGTAAATGTTCTTTGTTAGGAGCAAGCTTTCTCAAAACATCCAGTAACCTGCAAAATCAAAAATACATATGGAAAAGAGTTCAGGTCATTTCTAGCCATGGCAGGTTTCATTCACAGTATGATCAACATTAACAATTGCCCAATTTATTGGAACCCACTTTATTGGAACCCACTTTATTGGCACCCACTTTATTGGAACTTACCATAATAAAGAACAAACCAAACATGATCTGTCCATGTTGGCTTTATAAAATAGCCTTTGGTGAGAAGTGAGTAAAGTGCTAGTTAGATTACCACCACTGTCCTCAAGGTTTTCCTAAGAACATTTGGGGTTCAGTGGAGCATTTAAGTTAATGTCAATGAGGAATATGATCCAAGTTTCTAGGTAAAATTCTCATCAAGTACAACCAATACCACTTTAAAGTTTCCTACCAAAATGTGAACTTTAATCAAACAAGTTAGATGTCACAGATACAAAATTACAAAAAGATATTCCCCCCCTTTAGAAACATAAATTAAATTTTCTCAAAAGTGAGTACCAAACATGGTTTGTCCGTGTGCATTCATGATATCACACCCTGCTTGCCTCAAGTTCCCTTTGATACAAATGTGACAATGACAAACCAGCAATAACTGGAAACCGCAAGCAGGAATTGCATGCAAGTTTCACCAAGATAACTAGAAAAAAATATTAGTTTCCAGAGGGAAAATAATATATTCATATCATCTATTTTCCCCAAACAGGTGAGAGAGAAGAGGCCAAGTAAAATTCTCTGAAACTAACAGCAATCCTGTCTTACATTCAGGTATACATTAAAGGGTGTGAAGACTCGCGCAAAAAGAAACGTCTGTTGCAGGTAATCTGACCTAGTTTTGAATGAGGTGTTACAGAAGTGTTAGACACTACCATCTATCCCAGAAAATACACACACAGCTTGCTACCATCGGTAATTAGACATACAGCTGTGTACAATACCCACAGCACAGTGTACAAACAATACAGCGATGGACATCTCAGGTCCAGCTAAAGATAACAAGGTATCACGTTTCATTACTGCACTGTCTGCATTTTGTAGCAACACGAACAAAACGTCACTTGCAAGCAACGGAGAGTTAACTTTTTCAGATAACCGCACACTGTTTGGGGCAAGTCTTCGATGCCTTTAATATCTTCGCATAACCAGGCTTTCATTTGTATCTGTCACTTCCTGTCTCAGCTAAGATCATTCTCTTTTTCTACGTTTCATTCTACCCTACTTCAATGCTGCTCGAGAGACTTATAAGCCGCACCAGTTTTGTTCGTCTTTCACCTCCTAATCCTCTCTTTAAATTTCTGAAACCGATTGAAAAGAACCAAACTATGATGATGGACAAACCTGGCACTGTGAGACGATTCTGGTTCATCTTGGAGGAAGGAGCAGTTGAGAGCTTCCTGTATCAGTAATGCCTGCTCCACCTCTGCTAGTCTCATGAGATGTTGCGATGACTCATCGTGAAGTCTCAGTAACGTTTCGTTGTAGTACTGATCCTTGATGATGTCTGCCATGTCTGGTGGAGACCGTGCTGCGCTCGCATTCTCAAAGTCTCCCTCGAAACTGAGCAGGCTTCGGCCGTGATGCGATGATGTGAGAATGAAGTCATCGTTTCTGGTATTGCTAGTTAAAAGGCTGAGGGTAGACGACAGGAAAATAATTTAGGGGGACATTAGTTATAAGTTTTTTATTCATACATTAATCATTACAGCTGGTTAATGCATCTGATCAGTTGTACCAATACACATAGAATTCCCCTTGGTATGACCGTACTATTAAGAATGCATTACTCCTTCAGCCAGTACAAGAACATAATATTGAGTTGTGCGCACAACGCTACTGATCACTGATCCTCAAATTTCTTTTCAACCGCAGTTTGACAGAAGTTTCTTAGGGAACCCTACCAGTCATCTCATATCAAAGAAATGCAAAATATAGCCTAGGGTTGATTTCGATAGAAACGGAAATATTACAATATCAAGATTAATCAAAAGTCTGACTGAAAGGCATAGCCGCTGTCCTCCTGAAAGGTGATATTATGTCTTTTCCATGAAGATTTTTTAATCGTATACTAATATCAGATCCTTTACCCCCAAAGGACCAATTCTCTCATTTCTTACCTGAAAGGTGATAGGTTAACTCCGATAAATAATATCACAGTTAGAAGGCACGTCACATATTTCCCTGACATTGATGGGCTGCTTGGAGACAGGCACCTGAGGCTCTCCACCTGTTATAACAAAGATGAAGCAAAGATTACAAAATTTCAAACACGTAACGTCTCAAAGTGTAGCATATAATCAACAAAATATGTTAACAGGATAATGTCTTGAAATGACCACAGGCACTCGATCTTAGCAAACAAACATGTCCAACTTTGTCAAGTTTTTACTTGCGTGCCATCAATAACTTAATGATTTATTATGATCATATCTTTTGCATAACGGTGGGTGGATTGGTGTCATACTATTATACTTCAACAATTTCAGATACTTGACTGTGCAAAATTTTGGGGGATTGCTCCCAGTACTTCAAATGGTTATAGCTGTCAGACAAAATTTTAGGATTTTTGTTGTTTTTGCTTGATTTGCAGACAGGATCAAAACTACATTAGTGGGGCAGGAAAACCACTTCTCAACCTCTTCCCATTTCAAAACCTTTGCCCACTTCACAACCTCTTAGTCTGCAAAGCCAGGAGTTCCTGAATGAGAAAGATATGAGGTGCCAAAAAATGACCTCTAAGTTTAAACATACTGCTGTCTTAGAACTGACTCATGACATAAAACAAGCTTCTGTAATATCTTTACATCGTTAAATGATTTTAAATGGATCAGGGAGTGTGTGCAAACTTGTATTTTTTAATTTTTTAAATTCTTTTTAGATCCTCCTGCAAGCAGGAACTCGCGAAGAAGCCATCATTGGCTTATCAAAGCTGCAAGCTCACAGAAGTCAGTCTCTTAGATTCACCTTTAACGTCCATGATTATGATTTGTCAGCAACTCTGTAACTGGACGACATACATTAATCTTGGAGTGACTCAAACTCGGGACCTTATGGTTGAAAGGCACCGGCGTTAACTACTGAGCCAATACTCCCTAAGCAAACGGTAAAAGTTTGTTGACTTTCTTGATTAAGTGGTCAGCCTGTAGTTTCAAGGAGACATGTTTTACCTTCTAAACTATTATTTCTCAAGAATTATCACTACCATATATGCTACACCATCTTCTCTGAATACAAGTATTCAAACAGTCTAATCTTATCTCACGACCTAACGTACCTCCTCCTCAAGAGCGCACAACCTCTTCTTGAGTCCAACGTTCTCCTCTTTAAGCATCTCATTCTCCATGGCAACATCCTGCATCTTCTGTTCCAACAGTTGAACATACTAAAATTGGAAACATTGGGAATTGATATCAGCACAGGTCTATTATTATTATTATTATTATATATACATATAGTACATTTAGTCTTGCTATCTCATCTATCTACATGTAATGTAGAAAAGGTAGATGAGATATTGTACATAACCCAACAACAAGAAATGTAAAGGAGTGTGTACGTGAGTGATTGTGTGAGTGAATATATCTGTGAGTGAGTAAAAAGTGCATCGCGAACTACTGCTACACCGTAAGTCCGATCAAGTTCAAACTTGACCATGTAAAATCATGACTGCGTGATTGATGACATCATATGTCAGAGGTCAAATATTATGTATAGTTCAGTAGCTTCTTGCTTTTCATTTAACCAAATCCACTTATCACAAAGATTTTTGTCATTAAGACTGTGCAATGATCCGTTTGACCTTTTTCAAGTCCATTGGTCCCAAACCGTGAAATTACTTGATATTTAGACTCAACGAGTAATGACCATGATCATACTGAGCCCTGATCTCACAAGCAAGTAGGCTATGCTCAAGGAATGATTTACTACTCACATCTTGTACGACTATTTAAAAATTGATGAATATGCTTCCAATACAATACTGAAAAGGAGATGGTCCTGTGTAAAACAATACTGATTACATGTATGCACTTGTGTAGTAATTTTCCCAAATTTGCACATATATCATATGCAATACTGGAATAAATTTACACCCTGTATGCTAGGTATCTACTATGACAGTACGGCACGTCTAACGCGAAATGTCGGTAGCTCTCGTGATTTTGAAGCAAAATTTTGATATGGGTGATAACTTTGTATCACTCTGACCAAGGCATGTGATATTCCATGATGACTGCATTTCTGACTCAAAAAGTTTCATAAACTGCATTTGTAAGCGGAGTAAGAGAGTAACATTGATGCAACAAACCACGTACCACAATCTTTTATAATTAATATCTATTAATGTGTATTGTGTCATCTTCAAGACATCCCATGCCTGCATCTCATGATCTGCAATATTAAACTCACCTCTTTCTTCTTCTTCCGGGACAGAGATGCTGATTCCCGATTCTTAATCATCCTCTGCTGTCTCTTCCAAGCCATCATCTGGACAAAAACAAAGATGAAATGAAACTGATTGCACCATTTGTGATATTTCTTTTTACTTATCTTTGCCTCGATATTCACATATTTTTCACTTTACTTTTAAACAAGGTTACATTGGTCTACTACTTTACCAATTAGTGCACAGACTTTTCCACTATGACTCTTACAGGGTTAAATCAATATTGGCACAAAATAGGCTAGAAAGTCTGATTATGGTCACTCATGCTACATCTTACACAAGAACTTTACTACCAGAAACATGAGATATACAAGATAATTCTTTTCTGGGGTTGGAAGTTGGAAGGGTTGGAGTTGGAACTTTACTACCACCCTCAATGTATTTTTCCTCACCCAAACATTTGTTTGTCTTACTAAACACTCCTCGATGCCCTGGAAGTAACCTTGGAGACAGAGTAACCTTGGAGATAGGGGACCAAAAGGAAAGTACTTTAAAACTTCTAGCAATTTGGACACACTTAAAGTTGGATCCAAAACTGATGATCTTTAAGACCTCATGTTATGAGGAAGTTACATGCAGTATCCAATAAATGTTACAAAAAATTATATACATCATGTACAACCTTTGCATAAGAGAAATTTTATATCTTCAAGATAACAATTTAGGCTACTTCCAGCCCCAGAAAAGAATTATTTTGAATTATCTCATGTTTCTGGGTGTGACTCGGACTTGATCTTTCCAAATAATTGTGCAAACAGAAGAAGCATCGACTATTAATCTGTTTGTGTGTGAATGCAGCACACACTGGTGTTACACACAAGTCACAATATTTAATAATTCAATTTTTTTTTCCGTGATTGAAAGAATCAAACACAAACCTCTTTTCCATCGCTAATATCCTCCGGGGGTTGAGGAGACAGGCTTGGTCTTACAGCACTGACTGTTACAGTTTGCTGCATTGGGACGGTCCCCTGGCAAGATGTCTTTAGGTTGCAACCACCACCATTAGCACTCTGACTGAACACAATAGCCTTGGCAGCTGTCAAAATAAAATGATGTTTCAGTGTGAAGAAAAAAAATGGCACAAAATAATGACAAAAAGAAAATGAGACTATACCAATGCTGCCTATGTAAACTCTTTACTGAGTCAGTCAGTCTGTCAGTCAGTGAGTCAGTCAAGTTATTTAAAAGAAATAAAGCATTTATTTGAGTTATCACAATTAAGGGTTAATAGGATTGCATATTATTCGCTACATAGAAGATGTAAGCATGCCATGCATTAGGGAGACTTTCCCTCAGCTTACCAAAACCTATAAGCATGCCATGCATTAGGGAGACTTCATTAGCTAACCCAGACCTATAAGCATGCCATGCATTAGGGAGACTTCATTAGCTTACCCAAACCTATAAGCATGCCATGCATTAGGGAGACCTCATTAGCTAACCCAAACCTATAAGGATGCCATGCATAAAGGAGACTTCATTACTTTACCCAAACCTATAAGGATGCCATGCATTAGGGAGACTTCATTAGCTTACCCAAACCTTTAAGCATGCCATGCATTAGGGAGACCTCATTAGCTAACCCAAACCTATAATGATGCCATGCATAAGGGAGACTTCATTACTTTACCCAAACCTATAAGGATGCCATGCATTAGGGAGACTTCATTAGCTTACCCAAACCTATAAGCATGCCATGCATTAGGGAGACCTCATTAGCTTACCGAAACCTATAAGGATGCCATGCATTAGGGAGACTTCATTACTTTACCCAAACCTATAAGGATGCCATGCATTAGGAAGACTTCTTTAGCTTACCTGACATCTGGGTCACTGCTATGGTTGCCGGTACACCGTTCATTTGGATTCCTTCGACTCTTGGTACGATTGGTGGGTGTATGGTAATCCCATTGGCGTCCCTCTTTGGGGCAGGTGCAAGACCCTTTCTGGAGCTAATCCTCCCTCCAGATTTGATCGTACCATTGGCAAGTCTCTTGGTACCACCGTTTACCACTTGTACCTTGATACCGTTGCCTAACCCGTTGGTGGTCATCACCACCTTTGGCACACCCTTGTTATTTCCAACAAGGACCCCATTTGACGTGGGTACTAGATTAATGTTTCCATTCACAATCTGATGTCCTTTGTGAATGTTACCATTCATAATGTGAACCTGGTTGGGCACCGCAGGGTTCCCACCACTACTCCGCACGATGAAACCATTTTGAGTCTGCGAGGTCGGTAATTGTATGCTGCCATCAACCAAATTGAAATGGTTCGGGTTGTCTTGATTGTAACCGTTGAGATGAGCTGAAGCGACAGAGGGGTAATCCTCATGGGGAGGAGTCAGGGGTGGGGATTCCAACTTGACAAGAAGTTCATGTTGAAGAATCTGTGTAGGGAAGAAAAGAACTTGCATCAGTTAGATTTAAAAATACGTCGATGTCAAGGATCAATATTTTCTTTGAATAAAAGAGAGAATTATTATTCTAATATTACGACGACTGCCAAAACCGTCAAAACAGAATCATCCAATCCACATGACACGTTACAAAAAATAAGTCTATTCTGAAAGGCACACCAAGCAAGTCTTGAGTGACCTGCAACAACCACGTTGCACCATTCAAGCCTATTTGCCCCCCAAGCCCCCTTATAGGCTTACTGAGACCAGGAACAGAATCGGTTACTTCCTGCCAAACTTGAGTTCAGTCTTAACCTACCGCTGTACTATGCATCGAACAATTACACATGTATGGTTAGTTTATCATCTTTCAGATGAGGCTGACATGTCAAGTCCTGTTTTGCCTCAAAGCATTAAAACAACAAGTCTTCAAGTTTTCCATTTCCTATTGCACAATAAATGTTTATATCAGCTATTTAATGGTCGACTCATCACAGTGGCAGATGTGCAACAAATGTTACAAAGTATCAACACTTCTTGATGTTTGAGGGTTTTGTTATCATTTTGGTAACCTTTGCATCGTTCAATAATACACACAGATCCACATCAGTTTGAATATAATTCTCTAAATCACACTTATTTTGCAAATTAAAATACTGCAAGAAGGAACTGGCATAGTAATTTTCAGTAAAGAACAATACAAGACTGGTTTGCTTTACAGCGTTGAAAGCTGCTCGGCCACAAAAATGCAATAACTATTGTTGACATTTGATCTAAATAAATACTTTTGATTTGTTGAGGGTTCTACTAATCATGATGATACCATTTTTGCCATGAGCATTCATGAGCTTTGTCCATTTTCATCACAAATTTCATTCCATTGATGTCATAATGTCTAGCGACATTAGGCGGGCCTTTGATGTTCCACAGCAATATCAGAAAGCGATGGATTATAGTACTTTAGAATAAGACCAGAGAAAGATGTTGACATTTTGGTGACAATTCTTTCTTTCAATGGTTTCTACTGTATGTGCACTGTGTGCAGCTGTACACACAATTCTGAGCTCAAAAGTTTATATTTATATGTACAGCTTCAGGTACACCACATAAAATATTCTCATGTGTTGTCAAAACAGCTAATTCTAAATTCCAGCTGTGAACATATAGCTATTGTTTAAACAAAGGAAGCTAAATAGGTAAACAATTAGTGAATTTCAAATTAAAAGGAAAGAGAAAAAAACACTTTATATTACCATTCCAAAGTCAGGTGTGTACATATATATATAAAGTGTAACGCTGTTACTGTAGAGTTGTGGAGCAATGGGAGTTCTTGTGTGGCCGGTGTGGAACAATTGTGATACAGTAGTTTAATCCCCTTGGAATTATATAGGGGTTATCTCTCATGGCACTAAGTAAACCAGTTGTAATTGTTGGCAGATTATGGCTTTTGGGGCTGCTCCTATGGATGTGGTATCAGGCTTATCCTGGGATTGTGATGTAACACATGTGATATTTTCTAGGGATACTCATGTGATCACATTCATCTCTGTAAAGGAGTACAATTGTTTGGGGATGGTAGGAATGCACTGTATTATTTGTGTATTATGGCTTAAGTTAAGTTGTAAGGTAATTACTGGCCAATTTCAATACTACATCTTAGGCCAAGAACCCTGAATCGGCTGGCCGGCGCTAGTCACGGAGGAAAGTGTTACAATATATATATATATATATATATATATATATATATATATATATATATATATATACTGTATTAAATCCTTGATTTTCTCTCCATTCTTTTGTCCATCTGCATGCCATGAGATGTAGTAACTGAATGTATGATCTTAAGTACTTTGCAGAGACAATCCAAGTATTGTATATTACTAATGACTAATGATTCTATAACCAATGATCATCATCACCACCCGCACTGATGTAAAAGTATAAACCACAATCATGCTTCACCACTGAATATGATATTTCCAAATTGTGGTCTCCATTTTGTGTGTTACAGGCATATTCTGCCAAATACTTGGATTGTGTTTCACATATAGGTTTTCCATGGAATTCAGAATATATGACAATGAAAAGAGTTTGGCAAATCAAATTTATGTTTTAGCAAAATTTTATTTTGCTGGCAGACTTGGATAGTTTTACATAGTAGTACATATCTTCTAGATCGAAGATTTGTTGCTAAGGTTTTGTGAGTGACTTATATTATTTTGGTAATAACAGGAAAGACAGTGACATCATCAGAGCAGATGAGCCGTAAAAACCAATCCCAGACACTATTTATGCAGAGAGAACGTGTAGACAGTTCTTCATTTCGCTATTGTTGCTAAATAAAATACTCCTAGTTTTATGTTTTAAATGTAAACATGCTAAAATAAACAAATATGAGACTAACTAAACAAGAGTGTTTTCAAGAGATGGCATAAAAACATCAGACTGCCCATGTAGGTTCCGTTTTGCTTTCTCACTACAGGATTTTCAGGAAAAACACTGATTGAATACTGTAGCTTCAACCAACCACATCTCTAGCGGAGAATAAAATTGATACCGAGATGGTGGTTCTTCACAAAGCATTACAAAAATAAGTTGTTTCCATGATTGAGAATGTTTGTCACTGGACATTCCAATTGTGTTCAATTCAATATCGTAGGTTCACTGTAGGTCAAAAAATAGATTAACGCTAGACCATCTAGAGTTTTGGCAACTTTTATACCCATTAATATTACATGCTAATCACCATTAAAAAATCACATTTTACCTAGTAAAATACCGCAAGAAGAAAATAAAATAGCAATTTCCACCCTCAGACAACACAGCTGTATCAGTGTGCCTTAATACATATTGTAATCTGCTGAGCCATAGAAAGCACTAATATTGACATTTCATATTGAAATAACGTTGAATTGTTGAGGGTCGTAACCAATGACAACTTTGTGGACACGACTATGAATTTTTATCCACTTCATCACAAATTTTGATATTGTATGTATTGTGTAATGAACAGAAGTCTGTCTAAAGTTACTGTCACTTTTACTAGTACCCTATAGTACTTACACACATCCAAACCACTACCTATGTACCTGGTTTCAGTGTATCCCAATCATTCATATCACACTTAACAGACTGTTCCAATATTTACCATATCCTATTATAATGCATTATTTTTGTATTATTGTACATGTGTTATGTAATAAATAAAAGTCTGTCTAGAGTCACTTTTACTTGCCTATAGCATTTATCTACATCAATACTACTGCCTATCTGGTTCCAGTGTATCCAAACCATTCATTTCACATTAACAGACTGTTCTAATACCATCTCCTATTATAATGTATAACTAACAGTAACACCAGATGGCACTTTATCAAAGAGAAAGCTCTACAGGAGCTTCAAAACCCCTGCAGCAAGGCTGAATCAAAATAAAAAATAGAAATTATCTTAGCAGTTAGCAGTACTTTATCACGTGAAACTGGAGTGCCTATTGTGTGTAACTGCACAGCACAAAAACATATATGTACTATGCAGCCAGGCTGCGGGGTGATGCAGCCCTGTCAGTGTCCTATGTTTGAGACATTAATTTAAATATACTAAGTAAACTACACACCTGGCTGGACTGAGACTCTGTTGAACACTGAGATAGCTGAGGTGAGCATGGTTCACCTTTGACATCAACGTCTGTGAAAAAAAAATAAAAATAATGAAAACATCTTATAAATTTTACTAATTGTAATATTTTCCTGAGATACTGTACTGTGGAACTCATCGGATGGGAAATATTGTTATTTGTGCAATACTTCACATTCTTGTAGGCGTTTACATTTACAGTACTTTGTACTGTGCATGTTGCAAAACAGTGTGTCAAAAATACTTGATTCTTCAAAATTAGGTTAAAATTACAAATTGAAAGATGTTTGTTACTGAACGGTCACTTTAAAGTAAATTGCTGTACAGTAATTTTCCATCTGATATGTCCGAGGCTAGACAATTTTCCAAAATAGGTAAATTACACATGTATATAAATTTATACTAAATTATTCATAACTTTAAAGCACAACTTTCTATTGGAAGTTTAAATTCACGATATTGTTTGCAAATCAGCATCCAAAATCTGCATTTAAAGGGTAAGTGCTCTTCCAATTGAATAGCATACTTTCTCTTTAAAGTTCTACATAAAAGTTAATGATTGTAAAACAATTCTGAAAACGGTCCATTGTAAGAAGTACGGGTAATGTTTCCTTTCACTCCTTCCCACCAACTTAATTTGATTTGTTCTGTAACGTACAGGGTGGTACGTATAGAGTTTCAATAATATACGATACTTCTGACTGTACTTAATGATAACTACAGTACAGTAGTTAGTTAGAATAACTTGCACTTTTCTGAAAAATGATGACATATATGTGTGTGTGTGTACATACAGTAGCAATGTAAGATCATAATGAATATGGTGAACAAATGCCAAATTTAAGGAAGAGCAAATGAGATTTTAACCCATGTAGCAAGCAAATGTTGTTCAATAGTGTACAGTGCTGTTGCTGTGTTAAACTCAGTTTAACAGAAGTGGGGTCTCCAAAGTCAGGGCTATAAATCAATGGACAAATTCCAGTGGAAGTCACAATTTGCATGTAGATACAAACTAGGCACTTGCGTTTTCCAGTAGACATTGTTCAGAGCATTGTAACATGTGATAAGCGTGGCTAACAATTGTGAGTCAAATATTAGGCATTATCTGTACCTAACATTTATAAGCCATGTATTAATTACTGCTTATTTTCAGCAAATATTAATGGGTTGCTCTCATAAGCCTTTACAGTAACTGACATGCACTGTAATTCATGAAAATATAAGCCATTCCAGCTTTAAAGCAAAATAATTTTGCCTTTACTATCAAGTGGCTAACGTTGTGAATTTCTAGGTTTGGAAGTAATGCACTACGTGTACAATGAACCATTATGGTACAGTGTATAGTACAGTTTGAAAAACTTCTGAGATTTTATTGGACAGACAAGTTACTCGACTCCTTGAAATATAAATGAAAAGCACAAATGAAAGGTCTTGTAACTGTTCAGACAAGTACTGTATGACGGTTCACTGAATAATGATTTCTTTGTGACAATATTGAAAGTTTTAATGACACTTTTGCTACTTGAATATGAAATATCCAACAGCAGCAGAAACATGAATGTATATTGGCCATTCATGTGAGCTCTTTGAACATCAAGCTTTTCATAATTATTAATTCACAATTTGTTTTACCACTTTGGAGGGTAATAGAAAAAGAAAACAAATACAAAACTTGAATTAAAATTAATTTAACCAAGTTGTTCATTTAATGTCATATATATCTGTTTGTGGCAGCCCACTGTTGTTAGGAAATGATCACTCACCAACTGTTGCTGCAAAGTCGTCATCTAAGCCGTTCCATGATTTTGTAGAGCTGTCGGAACTAACATCGTCTTGTGCACTATAATGCTGTGAGTCAAGGGTGATGCCAAAGCTCTGTATACATAGCATGCAAAAGAAAGAGAGTGAATGCTTGATAAAATATGTATCATGAATGGATTCGGTCGCTCTAATGTACTGTATATACCTTGTAAGCTCTGTGCACAACTTGTTCAGTAACAAAAATACTGTACGCCACAATTTGCAACAGTACTGTATTTCAAAACCGAAAATTTAGAGCACTTTCTGTGAATGTGAAGTTTTCCCAACAGAGTGGCAAGACAGGTTTGTGCATTGTTAGTATTTTGCATGTTTACTGTACAAGTTCACTATACTCAGATACTGTATTAAACTGAACCTTAAAAGTATGCCGTATTCGCCCTAAATATGCTCCATATTCAAATATGGTCACCTTTGGTCAAAATTCTTTAATTGTTTTTATTACAACCTTCGACGATATTTTCCTGACTTAGACATTCAGTCATCTTGTGGTGTTCCTTAAAAATGTTGGAGAACAATTTGGAGAGTAAAGACCTCCAGGAAAAAATACTTTTGAAAACTTTACTAGCTTCCTTTAAATCTTACTTCAAATACGGTACTAATCTTATAACGTTTATGTCGGAACATGATTTAAGGAAAACTATATATGTATTCAAGTCTCTTTTAAGATATAATAAAATGTAATTTAATTGGCATACTTTCTACATTTTCAAACCTGGCTAAATTGTCATTCATCATAAATGAATCCTATTATTTACAGTACTGTAGGTTAACAATGAACTACAGTAAATGGGAACATAAGACTCTGAATTTTGTCAAGAAGAAAAATACTTTGGGTATTGGGTTCTGTGTAAGAAACTGAGCCTATAAAAACATCTTTGAACTTACAAGTACATGTAGCAACTTGACCATTTTGCATAGCAGTTTTCGATGCGATACAGGGCAAATAAAGGCTGAGTAACACCTCTTTTTCTAAGCTTAGACCAAAATGGATGACAGCAAAAGAAGGAACTGACACTTAAATTTCCAGAACAAAGGAAGTCCATTCATCTCATCATCCCCATTTTTTATTTGTGACAAATGTTTATATACTGAGGTCATATGATCATTATTTAACTTTCTATAAATCTTATAATATCCTAGTTTACTGAAAATTGCCCTGGGCTACTTTAAGCTTTAAAATTAAACACATATCACTGGCATTATTAAGGGGGGGAAAAAAAAAAAAAAAAAAAAAAAAAAAAAAAAACATTAACAAACTTCAATCCAACTACAATTAGGTTTTCAATGAACTTTTGTAAATTACAGACTTACTGTAAGTATAACTTCAATTAATAAAGCACAGGAAACTTAGCATTCAAGATGTATTGATGTAGACGCCCCAAGGATTGTACACAATCAACCAAGGGAAATTTACTGAATAGCATAATTTCTTTGAAATAATTTAGGAACTTGTAATGAATGGATCAACTGCTGTTTATGAGGAAGTTCATTCATGAATTCATAATCTTATTTGTATCCCTAAGGAAGTGAATGTTGAATGAATGGTACATCGTGATCTGCATTCCTCACCTCTAAAGAAGTTACTTCACTCGATACATCTTTATGGATAAAGTCACTTTGGAAACCTGGAGAAGAAAGTAAGACATAGAAACTGAAAAATTAATCAATATACTTAAAATTGAAACACACTGAAGGAAACATGCTTAAAACAAGTCAAAGCAGTGCACATAAGGTGCATTAAAGAAAGTATTTGTGTAACTTTTCATTAAAATTAAGCAGAATAAAAAAGAAAGAAAGAAAAAAATTCCCTAAAACTTTTTAAGCTGCATATTGCAATTAATGTTGTCACATTCAATGTTACCATATTTCACCATCTAAGGCATGATAGATAAAAACATCAACTATTAGTCTTTAAATATTTCACAAAAGAATTATGAAATTTGGCATAACATGGAAGGTTTTCAAAAATCAAATGAAACAATGAAGCCCTTGTCAACACCTTCTGCAGACATTTAGCCTAGGAATAACTTTTGGGGTAAAATTGTTGGGTTAAATTTTTGATTTGGGGTAAAATGGTTTTATCAACAAACATCTCCTAAATATATTTAAAGACACACCACTCAAGGTAACACTGCAGTTTACATTATAGGATAGGCCTGCCTACTACAATTTAAGAACAACAGAAGGTATACTTCTAAAGCAGGGGTTCCCTAACTGGGGTGCATGGACCCCCAGAGGGTGTGTGGTGAGACGCTTCTGAAAGTCAAAACTAGAGTACATTTTGTTGAACTAAAATCTGATACTGTATATAATTATTGTACAAAAGTCGTACCTATCGACAAACCCAATTTTCGCGTTCCATACGCATACTGTATGTTGCCATAGTAGTACCGTACATGTGATTAATAACTGAATTATGAAACAGGCACAGACCGCATGACTTTGGTGAAGTAGGTGTACGCATGACAGTACATCATGAATGAAGATAAAGAGCTGATCTTGATGTTCCAAATAAATATTTGTTCACCTCTTGTTTTTGCTCATTACAATATTAAACGATGAACTTGATCTTTCATGAAGCACTGTTATGTGTATTATAGTATAATAATGGCTCAGATTGTGCCTCGAAAATTTGGGTGTTCGTGGACAACTCTGACATCCACAGGGGGTTCATGGGGGGGTAAAGTTAGGGAATCCCTGTTCTAAAGATAGGCCAAACCTTAAACCTACCTGGCCTAGCTTGAGTATCGTAACACCAGATTGTGAAAAGTGTAACAAAACTTTTGCTTCAAGTTCAGCGTTGATGTTCGGGGAGATAACGAACATGATGTTCAGTCAAAATGGTTAAAAGCACACAAGGAAAAAAACACACACAATGAATCTGAGCAAAAATACGGAGGTCATGTTAAATTTTTTTTTTTTAGATTTGAGCTTAGGCTTCATAATTGACGCACCTTCGTAATTGAAGCACCTTCACATATTACTAGCAACGATACAGAGGCAATATCAACTTTGCGCAGGGAAGCAGAGTTACATACAGAGTTTGAATCCATTTCAGGTATGTGCTGATCGAATTGTGAGTGTTTTAAAACTTAGTTGTAACACCCTCCCTTCAGTTTTTCATGTACTTTTGGCATTTGGAAATCTTACTCCCTAGTAAGAATAACCAAACTTACCTCAACATGATTCCACTTCTCTTTTGGACCTGACCTGTCTGAGCATAGAGGCTCCAGTAGCAAACAGCATCCGTAGTCAATGGATGTATAGTTAAAATTCAAGTTACAGTTAGCTTATCGACGAATGTGTCAATTTTGGGGATTAAGTATGAAAGAACTTGACATGGCAGACATTTGGTGGTCAAATTTTGCTCAATTGTACGTTGCGTAGACACGCAACAATCTATTTTGCGATCATTACATTTCTGAGGAACTGCACATATAAAAAACAAAGTGGCTATTCTTACAACTAGTCATAAGAATAATTTATAAATGCGCATGCGCAGTTGCTCTAACGTGGCTATTTTTACGACTAGGAGTACTATTTTTACGACTAGGAGTAACAATAATTTCCGGTTAGGGTTAAGGTTAGGGTTAGTGTTAGGTTTACCGTACTACATGCAAAGTTGCTTTATTTACTTAACTGCACTTGAATTTGCCGATGTCGTAAGAATAGTTTATAAATACAAAGTGGCTATTGTTACGACTAGTCGTAAGAATAATTCCCGACTACACATGCGCAGTTGCTATTTTCATGACCAGGAGTACTATTTTTACGAGGAGGAGAAACAATAATTTCCGGTTAGGGTTAGGGTAAGGGTTAGGATTGAGGTTTAGGGTTATGTTTAGGGTTAGGGTTACCCCTACTACATGCGCAGTGGCTTTATTTACTTTACTGCGCTTGAATTTGCCTTTGTCGTAAGAATAGTTTATAAATAATTGTTACGACTCGTTGTAAGAATAGCCATGGCCTTATAAATAATTGTTACGACTAGTCGTAAGAATAGCCATGGCCTTTAAAAAATGCATACAGTTGAGTGATTTGGATTTTTCCTTGATAGATATAGTTGATCAAATCCTTACGTGCGTCCATTATCAAATTAAGCCCACCATGCTACTGTAACTACTGTAACTAGTGTAACACTAGTAACAGTAGTAGTATTACTGTTAAGTGTTAGGGCCGAAAACCCGTGTTAATTTAATAAAGGATCGTTCATGTTAAGACTACGGAAAGCATTAGACCTACAGGCTACACTCACCCCAGTCTTCGGCAGACAGAAAATTATCCTCGAGAAACGATGAGCTAACATCTGTAGAATAATCGAGGGCCATTCTCGCCCATTACAATCTTTTCAACATGAAATTTGTACACAGTTGAACTCTTGTGTCACGGCCGTTGCATGGATTTGCACATACGAAATAAGTTTTGTTCCTTATGTCTTACTGCTACAGTTGCTTGTAGAATCAGTGCTCAAAACGTATTTACTACTACGCCTATTAGTATTACTATACAATGTACGAGGAACACGTTGGTTTAAAAACATGGAGTAGCTAGCGTGCATGGCGCGGGCGTTGCTTACTCAGACTGGTTGAGCTATTGTATTAACGTACATTAAACAAGGTTCGCAGTCTCTATTTAGTTTGGCCATGTTTCTATGGAATGCCGAAAATACTTCCTACTTTTTGGAAGCTATTAAGCTTAAACAGGTTAGTTATAATAGCCTAGACCTAGTAGAATTTTACAACATCAGAAGTACGTGATTACGCCATTTGTTTAGTTTCAATGGCTGCCATCAAGCTCTTTAATAACTTGTTTTTAGTTCTAGAACCCAGTCACTCAGTTACAGTAGGCTCAATAGCAGAAACGTTAGGCTAATCTGGGTTAGGTGCTGTACAGTGTGCTGTAAGTGTAACACAAGCAGTAGGCATAATACTGAACAGTACAGTATTCAACATTACTGTAGCCTAATCAAACAACCAACACCAACAACACTAGGACCTAGGTTTACTGTAATAACCAACAGTATTGTTATAACATTTTGTACAACTACAATACTTAATAATGACCATTGGCAACACATTGTGCCTAATGGATGCCTGTAGTGATAGGCAGTATAGTCAGTATTTCGAAGTTCGGCATACTGCGAAGTTCGGACACCCTAAGAAATACACGATTTCACCATGAAAAACTACAGGAAGAGCCAAATATCACCAAGTACGAAGCTACAGTTATTTTCTCTCCAAAATGACCCGTGTGCAAGAAATTACTTACATATTTGTCAACAAAATGACAAAGATCTATGAAGTCTGTTATAATTACTGAAAGAGCACACACTGTGGGTTGCGTGTCCGAACTTCGCAATACTCTTGCAAAGAAATATCAGTTCCACAATCTCGAAGAATCTTGTTGGAAAACAACGTAAAAACAGTTTGCAGGAAAGAAAGTTTGGCCGTGTATCGTACTATAACACACTTCTCCCACCGTATGAAGTATATTTTCTGGTGAATTATACCAGAAGATTTAGTTTTGGGGTGTTTTAAGTCTTAAGTGTCCGAACTTCGAAGTCACCATGCTATAATATGCATGAAAACAAAATAAATGATGGAACTTGTAAGTAATAACTAATATACGTTCAACAAATTACTATCAAATTCCGAAGCAGAAAATTTGCCGTAGACTAGTTACCATATTATATATATGCTGGCCCATACATCATGCAATGCATAGCCTAGTACTCCCTTACAAATACAAGTTACTTAATGTGTATGAAAATGTGGTAGGCTATGCATACGCTGTGAATGTCAGAAAAAAACGTAAAGTAAAACAGTGCCTAGAGGGAAATGCAAGAATGAAAATACTGCATTTTTAACTGATTTTATTGAGCCCTTTGATTTTGAAGAAAGTATTATCTAGATACAAGTACATTCCCCTAACTGGCCTAGTACTTGCTCACAACTTTAATGAAATCCTGTCATTAGTTGCCATTAACAGTTACCCAATTAAATTTTATTCAAAAGTTTTTGTTAGACAGTTTTCTTTTTCCCCAAACTGTACATGCACATCAGCTAAACAGGCCAGTTCAACCCCTTTCCCACTACATTATGTAAATAAATTTTTATGCGGAGTGTATAGCCTTTTTATTTTTATGCGGAGTGTATTTTTTGGCGGAGTGTATAGCCTAGTGGTTAACACTGGCGTCTCCCAGTCATGAGATCCCCGGTTCGATTCCCCGCCAACAGCAATGTGTGTCGTCTGGCAAGGGTGTTGTTCAATAACAACTTCCCGACATGGACGTTAAATGGATGTGTGCCGAGAGATTGGCTTCGGTCAGCTTGCGAGTCTACAAGCCTCCATGGCTTCTTTCGCGAGTTCCTGCTTGTGGGAAGATCACATATACATACATACATACATACATGCAATGTCTTTTAATCTGTGTATGAATGTACAGTTTACTTTAAAAGCAACTCTCAATGAAAAGAGAACAAACATTCTTGAAAAATGAAAAATCCTTTTTCAGTATCAGAGATACAAGTAAGCTTCCACAAAATTCCTTTATTGTCTCAAATCATAACATTTGGGATCAAGACAATGATTCAAGTATTGCGTGATATTCTTAGAAACAATTCATCAACAACTTTGTATCATGATCGCTTTGTGTCTAAATGTGTGTCAACAAGGCCTGCCAGACGTTATGATAGCCATAGCACACACTTTGCTATCTCTACAGAGGGGAATGTGACATTACAAGTTGTTGTTAAACAATATACTATGTGTTCATTGAGCACTACAGATGCAAGAATATTTCCAGACTATGGATAAGGGACCATTAGCTAATCAGATCACAGGAAATTTGGAATTTTTAAGCAAGATCATTGACTATGTTTAGCATGGAAATCTCTGTAATGAAAAAGATGTTAATTCTGTACCTTGTGGTTGATTGAACATTATGATTTACTTGTTTCCAAGCAAATTCAATCATTCCTAGGATTGGAAGAAATTTTGGTTCTTTTGTAAAGCAATTGTGGCTTTTTGAAAAGACTTCAAAAACAAAGATGTTCGTTCCAAAATGTGCTTTGTTAAATGTTTGGCATAATTGGCCAATTTGTGAGTGTTTGAACTTGGGGTTTGTACTCAATAAAAAAGTTTTGTGTCTGCCATACGCAGTCAATTTAAAGATTTTGCATCCCTGGCTAAAGCATTGCATCCCGGATGCAGAATCCTGCATTTGTAACAATGCTGAAAAATGTAATAATGCTATGATCTCAATTGTAGTTATTAATGAAACAATTGGCTACTCCTAATGTATGCACTGTTTACATCAGTAACAATTGTAACTAGGCAACAGAAAACACCTTAGGCGAGAAAAATCAGAATTAAGTCACATTCACACATATATCTTAAATGGTAAGTGGCATCCACAAGTTGTGATGTCTAAGCTTTGATACCTTGCAACGGCAACAAGTTTTTTATGTAGCCATTTTGCTAGTAATTCATGGTATGAATCTTACATGCAATGTTACTGCACACCACACCGGTTAATAACATTAAATTTATTAATTTTGTTTAAGTTAACAAACATACATGTATACATATCTTGTATATATTTTGTGTTAATTAAATTTCATTTTCCTTTCACCAGGTTCACTTTTATTGGAATACACTACAAAGCTGATCTGGGCCCCTCATCTAGGATCATATCCACGCAGAGGATACAGCAACACACAAGATGGCCTCATTTTCATGGAAGAATGTCTTACCGAGAACAAAACCAGACCGGTTGGCTGTCTTTGCGGCAGTTTTGGAACTCACTCTCGTACCAATCTTTGAAGTATTCGTCATCATGCCACCCTTATTCGGCCTTTTTACATTGTCTTTCTGGATGCATTTCCTGGTTGGATTCTATCTGTGGTTCAATGCAGTGGGAAACATGATCATGGTGATGGGAACTGAAATCTCGTCCGGTAAAAATATTCTGCCTTCCGTTCTCAAGACCGGATGGCGTTACTGCCCGGTATGCATGTTAAACGCCCCACCGAGGGCTCACCACTGTGGTGACTGCAACACCTGCGTATTGGTCAGAGACCACCACTGCGTCTTCACGGGACGTTGCGTGGGACACAACAACATGCGCTATTATCTCATGATGGTGGTCTTTCTCTTCTGCAGTGCCATGTATTGTAACTACCTTAACATCGACTATGCGTGGGAACTGGTGGGCGGCTTGCACTGGAAGGGGATCATCACAATGTTTATACCAGCGGTCGGCTGGTTGTTTGGTTATCATAGTACCATGTCTTTCTTTTCTACCGTGCAATGTGGAATCTGTCTGTTCGGTTCTCTACAGTTTCTGTTCCTCTTAATTTTTCACGTACGTCTCGTAGCTAAAGGTATAACCACCTACGAGTGGCGACATAGTGCGGCCAGAAGGTACAATAGAGGTTGGAAAGAAAACCTCAAGGCTGTGTTTGGATCTCGTTGGTATTTAGTTTGGATCGCGCCATTCTTTCCCTCACCTCTCCTTACTGACGGCATCAACTTTCCAGAGCAAAATGGAACCAATAATGTGAAGGATATGTAAAGGAAATAGAAATATGTACACAGTACAGTAGTTAACAGTGTATGCAAGCAAACTGCCATGAATTTCACGAGTTTTATCGCATGGTTTTAGTGGTTCTGTTTACGATCTGTCATTTAAAGGATTCTGGTGTGGAAAAGTATTTTTATATCAACCAATCAATGTCAACCCACCAAAATTATCCCATTAAAGTGGACATACAAGATCTATGTTGAATGTTTGGTGTAATCATAAGAGCAAGTGACATGAACTTTAACCGGTAAGAAGATATCTCTAGAAGTCATTCTTTGTTTGGCAGTGTAACAATTGTTTGGTCAGTAACGCTACTTTGCAATATGTCAAAATTTTGATGAATTTTTAAGTTTGTACATTAGCAGCTTTTTGTATTGTTATTGGTATTTTTTTTAAATTTAAAAGACTTTTTATGTTAGCTAATTTGTCATGCATATATAGTACAAAGGAAGTGAATGTTAAATTGGAGCATCTACAGTAGAAATAGAACAGCTGATGACAAATGTAGACAAACATGTTTACATCATCAGGAGGTAGATTGGTGTGTGGGGGGGGGGGGGAAATGTGGTGGCATAAGATCCTACATCTACTTGATTCTACCCTGTCCTACCACCTTCATTAGGGAATGGGGATGAACTATTTACTTTCCCCCATTCCTAGTTTAGTATTGAGGCTTTTGCAGACTTCGTATTTGTCATAAATGTTTTTGAAGACAGAAAGCTATAGCTGTGAGAAAACCAAGCATCTTGAACTACTCTTTCACTTTACTGGCATAATGCCTTTTAAAATGTTTTGACAAAAATGAAAACTGAAATAGATAAGTTTGGTGTACACTGTCATGTTTATTTGCAAAAGTTTCCCTGATTATCAAAAGTCATCTTCTATACAAAATACAAAGTTGATCATTTGAAATGCAAATATTTGTTGGGTCTCATCATTTTGAGGACTTGACCTATACTGTCAGTGACATGGGGGGGGGGGGGAGGGGAAACCTGATTAAGCTACTGTTTGTCCTGC
The DNA here is from genome assembly GCF_037975245.1 of Apostichopus japonicus. Lineage (NCBI taxonomy): Eukaryota > Metazoa > Echinodermata > Holothuroidea > Aspidochirotida > Stichopodidae > Apostichopus > Apostichopus japonicus. The sequence continues at coordinate 9,139,225 of NC_092582.1, read as the reverse complement.
AAACAAAATGAAAATGCAGTATTAAATGGCGCAAAGTAGACAAGCAATTAACCAGAATGGAAACGCTCCATCATGTATTTCCAAAGTCATGTAAACTAGCAACATTTTTTGTCCTGTTCAAGTAATGCAGACTCAGACCTCATTAGCCTTGACAATTTTGTACAGTGGGTATGGATATGCAGGGATGTGCTCACGCTGGGCGGTGGTGGGCGGCTGCGCCTGGCAGTTCTTAATGCCCCCCAGCACAAACAGTATTTTAAACATTTCCACCCAGTACTTTTTTTGATGATTAATTTAACTAATTTTCATTACCAAAATATGGGTTAATACTGCCAGAATAGGAAAAAGATAGCACAATTTGCCATCTAAGCATACTTTATATGCATAAATTTACCAAAGGGGAGGGGTACCCCACCCCCGAGACCCCTTCCCCAGGACGTGGATCACACTACTGCACAAATCCGAACGGTACTCAAATATCCCTCAGTACATCCGTGCCTATGGGAATGTTTAAGTAGACAATATCTTATTTAGTCACTTAAGATGTGACATCGATTTTGTAAATGAACTATTACACAGATTTATTAAAGTAGAATTTTTCATGTTATTATTGGGTTCAATTGTAGTTCTCGAGGTTCAAATTTGAAGTACTGTTTGTAATTTCTTAATATTTTAATACACAGATATAAGAATAATGTGATTATTTGTTGCAACTGATTATAAAATACATATTGCCAAAATAAACAATTCAGTGTGTTGCAACAATTTGTCTGTGATCATTGTCTTCATGAATGGTAAAAGATTAATTTATCTGTTTAGTGTTTACTTTATAGGATAGCTTGGTATAGTAGCTTTTGCACAATTTGATGTTTTTTCCCTCACACTCTACTGGGAAAATTAGGTAAACTGGTTGATTCTTCATGCCTTCATTATTGAAAACCGTGGAGACTGCATGCACAAGATTGTCCATTCACATTTTGGTTGAGAGAGTAAATTGTTTCATTCTTTCTTCATTCATTCTTCTTCCCAATAGCACCCAAAGGTTTCTTGTCGTCTTCCCATGCTAGTTTCTTTACCATATGGCCATTGGATCCTTGTGATATAGCATGTTGTTTACTGCATCTGCTTGGCTTCTTCAGCATGTTTGAACTTCTTCCGTGGCACTTTGTTTATTGTTAAGGCTGACTCACCTTTCTCAATGAACAATCCACAATGTATAACTGCTCTTCTACTTGGTTTACAGTAATAATTGAATTTGCATGTCGCCCTATATTTTCCCCTTGGAATAAGAATGCTGGATCGTTTATCCATGTCACCGAATCTTCATGTTTCCCTGAAGAATGACTATCTTTTGGTGAAAATGTCTTCAAGAAAACTTTTCAGCATTATCAAACCTTTCCTCAAAACAACAAAACCTTTGTTAACTTGTTGAAGTCATCTTTTCTGCAAGTTCTTTTAATCTTTGACCTTTGAAAGTCTGTTTTATTCCTCGTTGAATATTTCGGCATCTTGTTAAATTGATTTCATCCAGAGACGGACAAGAATCAAAGACCAATCTACAAGAGAAAGAAAACGTTACTGATGATAAAATGCTTTCTCTGATCTAGAGCGTCATGGTGGATGATAGCATTGCAATTCAAAGATAAAGTTCCACAGTCTCTTCAACAATACTTGATACCAGACCTTACTACGAGATCAGGGCATTGTAGTCAATTGGTTAAAGCAGTGGACCTGTGATCTAAGGATTACAGGTTCGAGCACTGGCCAAATCACTGCGTTGTGTCCTTGGGCAAGGCACTTTATCTCCATTGCCTCTCTTCACCCAGGTGTATAAATAGGGACCTGCGAGGTGACTTGTAAATATAGTTGCTTGCGCCGTTTTGTGGCTGCACCCTATGGGAAGTCCCCCAGGGGACACGTGGCTGTGGTGCCCCAGGAGAGATTGTTTGAATTGTGCACACTTTGGTGTGTAGGCATGACAAGTTACCAATGACCAGGGTCAAGTTACACATCTGGGACAGTAAGTTTGCTTATGAGGAAGTTCATTTATCAAGAATCAAGAATCATTCAAACAGTCAACCGCGAAGAACAAAGTATGATACCCTTTAAGTGTATTTAAAGCCTAATTTTGCTGCAAGTTCATACGATCACACAATATGTTCTTCACAGACTAGGAATCGTTTTTCTTATAAGGATATGAAATTTAAATTGAGAGCTGAGCTGAGTGACCGGTTTACTACTTTGACATTCTTTGTGTTTACCAAACTTGGGACAAAACTAGCATCTCTTGCAAGTCAGACTCAGCAGTGCAATGATACCAACCAATATTCTGGTAGGCTAATCCCTCCACCACCCCCATCCCCCATAGGCCAATCCCTCCACTGCCCCCCACTCCACAACCTCTCCCACAAACATACCTAACTACTGAGTCATCGATATCCGTTCCTGCCAAGTCTAGATTCTCAAGTTTGGTCATTGATGGTAGTACACTTGCGATGGTGACATCACCTTTCATGCTAATATCAGGCATGTGGAGGGTTTTCAGGCTGTGTCCCCACTGAAGAGATACAAAGTATAACAATAGACCTCTGAGGTTGCAAGTTGCTCTCATCAAAACAGTTATTTGTCTATGGAGAGAAGCTATAAATGATGATGGTTTATACAGCACATTTATGCAATTTTTTGGGTTTTTTTGGGGGGGGGGAAGTTTCTTGGAAGTAATACGATTGATTGTGGTTTTGATCGCACATTGACCACATCAGTAGACAGATTAGTAGTGAGTCCACCCAGAGGAACTCTAAGCATAGTGGCCTGACCTCGTGCTAGATCTCATGGATTTGTGTTCATCTATAACCTTGGTTTTCAACCTTTTTTCGATCAAGAGCCCAATTCGTCCTCCGAGCCGTCCTCGCGAGCCCATACCTTACCCTGCAAAGTTATCAACTTCATAAAATCAATTTCACAGCGTTTATTAGTGTATTCTTGACACAAGTGACCCGGGGACTCAATCAGAGCTATGTATGTTCCTCAGTGATCAGATGACAGGTACTGCCCAATTAGAGCCTATCTCAAAGATTTCTTGCAACCCTCAATGGTACACTGGTTTCATAAGAAATGTGTGACCGTTATCACTATCAGAATAATGCAGAAAAATGGAGATGAACAATGCAATAAAAAAGCAGCAAAACCGTTTGACGTGTGCATATGAGGCCCAGTGGTATTAAAGGAGATATATTTCGAATCGGTGAGGTAATTTCTATTTATTGAAAACAAATTAACAAATAGAGAGAACGTAAGAATACTTTGTATTGACAATAGAACGGGAGAACTGATAGAAGTGTCGTACTGTATAGATATCACGCTGTATAAGTTATTCCAATTATTGCTCATATTCGAGGCAGAATAGGTCAAAGATCCGAAGAAAAAAAAGTGGATCATATTTGTCTACACTTGTAAAAATTGCGATAATTCGAAGGAAAGGGCTGTAGTAGGATCCTTCTATTTCCAATACAATTAACGGTTAATCTTTTAATCGTTACTGGGGCAATGCTCGCGAGCCCACAAAATCGGCTTCGCGGGCCCAAATGGGCCCGCGAGCCCAAGGTTGAAAACCACGGATCTATAATCTATACACTAGTGAAAAACAAGTTCTCGGTCGCAATGTTTACAAAGTTCTGTTTTATCTTCAGCAGATGGAAGTCTTGTAAACCTTAAACTTTTTTAAATCTGCTGCCAATGAGTGAACATGAGAAAGTCATTTTCAACTATGAATGCAATCATTGAAGAAAAGAAAAAAATTGTAGCTTTTGCTGTGAGATTGATAAAGCTTGGTTATAGAAAATAAACTTACCTTTGTACATAAAGGAATAATAGTGCCATCACAGTTACCAATGTATAAATATTCAACACCAGTGCAAGGCAGATTCTGTAGAAAAAACATAAAATTGCGTGAATAAAAACAAATTAAAAATATCGGGAGAGACGGTAAGGAAGAAGAGGAAGAAAACATTTGGAAAGACATTTGGAAAAAAAAACTTCTAGAAAGGTCAAGGTAACATGTCTGGGCAGTTGGGCAAATGTCATTTCTTTATTGAAACCCACATTAGAATGTTTACATTAAAGTGAATCAGTTCAGACAAACATATTCCCATGGCGATAGAAAAATGAAAATCTCCATGGCGACCTCTCTGTAATGTGAACTTTGAAGTTGAGCTTCTAGTGCTTAATACACTACGATTACAGAAGAAAGCGACCAAATGGTAACAACAACCTGTGCAAACTCGGGCGTGAATGAAGTGCGCCCTCTAATATCCAAAAGCTGTAAGTTGACGGAGGTCTTCAAAATCCTCTGTACTAGGTCTTGCTGCAAGCTGCTCGATCTTTGAACCTGAGACTGAACTGGAAAACTTAATTGCTCAAGTCTTGGAAAACCGCAAGAGGATTCCTGTGGGAAGCCAAACATGCAAGATGCGGTGAAAGTCACTCTGGAAAAATACTTAGATATTTACTGAACCTGTAGTTGATAAAAGATAGTTTTTCCTGATATTTGTATCACAATTAAAAACCAAAACTGTTTTCAACAGTCAATCTCCTTTTCCTTTTCGACATTTTGAAAAATTGTGACAGTATATCTTTTAGTTGGAATTTCTTAAAACCAAAATATTAACTGATTGGTAGACATACCATGATATATTTAAAATGATATTGAATAGAAAACAATTATGGTAATACTGTGATTCTCCACACCCTCTGGTTTGAAATATTCTTCTTTTTGTTCTAGCAGATTTATTGTGATGTGAGATGCTGATCTAGTTTAATGTATGTAGATCTTCAAATCAACTTAATTAAAAACAACCAATTTCCTGAAAATGCCCTTGTTCTATTATCTTCAATTTCAATACAGTGGAAGCAGTGCTTCTGCACTGAGCAGGACTACCCTCATTAAAGATGACAATAATAAAACAAGAGCATCAATGATGCAGTATCTCAATACTGGAAGTTTTAATTTTGATTCCTAATTTCAAATCTTTGCTCTGTCTCTACAATTATCAATATCAATCATGGTACAACAAATATATAACTTGCATTTTTGCTACTTTGCCACGAATAGTCTCTGCAGGTTACACTTTATCCTGCTAGTCTTGCCTTTAGCGCTCATTGCCTGTTAGTCGAAAGAACGACGTTGCAAGGTTTAGTAATGTCATAGAATATTTAAGAACTTTTTTATGTGGTATCCTTCATCTTAGGTCAGTCTCTGTTGGACTTTTTGGTCATATAGTTTGACGTCAATGACAACAGCCAAATTAGAAGAGGCGAACAACTCGACCATATTCTTGATGCCTGCCTTGAGAGCTAGGCCTATTGACCTACTGTATGTTACTGTAGTGGTGACTACCATCAAAACTGTGTCCACTTCTAGATATCAAAACAACCCACGTTTTTCCATCTCAATTTTTCGGACATGAAGATTTCATGGATTTATGACTTGGAAAAAATAATGTAAAAGAAGATTACAAGTTTTTATATGCAAGTGATGGGTGGCCTCCTCTTCCCCTAATAGCCACCTCAGTTCCTCTCCATTTTGTTATTTTATTTTAATTCTTTGTACATTTGATGTCAAACATTACAGGTTCAAAAGAAAGCTAAACATACTTCTTATAACCTTATACATCTTATATCCTTATAAATAAAACATAACCTTATACAATTTTTATAGTCTTATAAAAGTTGTGATGCTATGGCCGGCTCCTCTTTTATACGTACCCATCAAACAAACTTACCCTGGTCCTTCCTAGGAAAAGCTGTCTGAACACCAGTACAATGCTAATGTGGCTATCACTGAAAGCCTAATAGGCCTAGGCCTATATATATAATTTTTTTTAAATGCACTAGGCCTACAGTAAGTAGCCTTCAGAAATACAAGAATGTGTATACCTAATTATACAAAATACATGAAGGGCAATCAAACAAACTTATCATGGCCCATGCTCTGAAAAGCTACCTGAACACCAGTACTATCCTTAAATGGATGTTACAAAAACGAAGGCCTAATATAAATTAAATGCACTACGTAGAATTCAGCAGTACAGAATGTAATTAGCATGCAATACACTAACACCTCGCGTACCTAACTACACTACAGAAAATTGGTCGCGAGGGTAGCCATTTTCGTATCTAACATGTAGCTGTTATGAGTCATAGCCAATCTGCTACAAAACAGACTTGGGGGCGGGGCTTAATCATCAAAAACGGACCTTTTTACTAAAAGTAGGGGCGGCGGCTCAGTGTTGTTTTAAGAAAGAAAAATCATTTAAACATCAAATAAAGCAAATAAAAGCCATAAAATGTCATATACAGGTAGTAAAATTCTTATTAATACCTACCTGTAAACAACAAATGAAAGTTTAAAATGTTAATAAAATATATAATACATAGGACCCTATCTTAGACGATACCACTGTTGAAAGACAGTTCTATTCTATTCTCTTTCATAAAACAAAAGTTTTGGAGCGTGTGCAAAACAGGTCTGCCAAAGTGTGTTTTCAGTCCAAATTGGCCCGATTTGGACATAAATCAGTGAAAAAGTCACAGAATGAGATACAATTCTGGAATAAAAAATAGTAACTTTTGTTGGTCTATATGATATATTCTTGCTCTGGAAATTCCAGAGAAAAAGAACTTTGTTTGAAGACGCTGAAAAATTTTTAAGAGAAGAGAGAGTCCCACTTACTGTTACAATATCTCTATACATGTAATGTATTGAGATAAAAAGATATATAAAAAAAATACAGAGAATTATTAAGGTCATAAGAAAAGAAAGAAAAAATCTCCAAAACGTACACATCATGTATAAATCAAAGTTAAACATACTTCATAAAGTGAGAACCATTGCTGAAGAATCTATAAGAACTTCCAAAGAAAGAAAAGAAGAAAAAAGAATAGAAAGGCCGGTACCTTTAAATCTTGTTCAACTTTAGAACCAACCACATCACAACCAGCTAAACTGAGAACTTCTAAATTTGGGCAGGCTGATTGGAAGGACTCCACCGGGAAGGCTGTCAGCGATGAAGAGAACGTTAAACAGTTTGAAAGATCTAGGTGTCTTAGGTATGGCATGCTGTTTTCATGTTTCTGAGAAATTAAGAATGAAGAAAAATATTACAAGTATTTACAGCGAGCGATTGCATTTTCATCATTAACCCTCTCACCAACAGTTTAGCTGTCACACAAAAGACAATTTTGTTGGTTAGTCCAGAGAAGAATTTTTGAATATATAATGATTTCACCATGATGTTTCTGAGAAATTAAGAATGATAAAAATATTACAGTATTAACAGCGAGCGATTGCATTTTCATCATTAACCCTCTCACCAACAGTTTAGCTGTCACAAAAAGACAATTTTTTTGGTTCATCCAGAGAAGAATTTTTGAATATATAATGATTTCACCATAATTATATATAAGCCAATGGAGCAAATTTTAAAGAACTAGTTGGCTTATTTCTCTCAATTTCATATTTTGGACTGAAAGCTTTACAAGGAATAAATGCAATGAAAGAATTTACCAAGATGGGACTAAACACTCCAGGCCAGCTGCTTATCTTGTTGTTGGACAAATTTAATTCCTGAAGAGCCCCACCTCTGACCTCTAAGAACCGAGAAAGACCACTTGGATTGAGAGTCTTTCCCTAGATAGAAAATTGAGCAAAAGACAAAGAGAGCAGCAGGGTGTGAGCAGCCTTCTCAATACAAAACAGAGATAGGCATACAAAGAACTAATTTAAGTTTGCTGATTTGTATACAATCAAATAGTCATAACTAGGTCAATATATATTACACAGTGTGAAGAGTCACTTTTATTTTCAGTCAAGATTAAGTCATTACCAATGATTTAAGACACTGACTGTACATGAAAGTTTATAGTGAGTTGAGTCATAATATCATTGCAACACTAATAATTGCATACTTTAAACAGTTATATGTATGGAATGTGAACTGAGAGAAGTAGCATTTAACTGTCCGCCATAAACTCCTCATACCGTTTGCATTTTCCAAATATTAACCTATATGCACAATTTCACAGAATGCTTCTTTAATTATATTATGAATGAATTCAATTCAATTTTATTTTATTACAAATCAACCAACTGATGACATCAATCAAACTTCATCCGGACAAATAAATATATAATAAATATAAATACTCATAGAGTAGGTCAAACATGCACTTAAGATAGAAAGTCAATTGAGGTGCATACTAAAACAAACTAGAGAACTATTAGTCAGTAGAGAGCAAGAAATACTTCAGGCAAAAATGAAGAGAGGACTGTTAAAAAACACAGTGAAATAGAGAAGATCCACACCCACCACCCAGTACCAATAGCACTAGAAAACCAGGCTACAGTGAGTGAGAAAACATACTTCAGTACTTCTATATATACAAAAGAGAATGACTTGAAACTTACAGGTAACGTAATACTGGAGATGTCTAGGGCTACAAGATTGCTTAGCCCATTGGTGATCTGCTCTAAAGATGAAGAACCCAATTTAATGCAACCACTCAAGACCAGGCGCTTTAAGGAAGGGCACTCCTTAACGATGTTCTAAAGACAACAAAAAAAGTGTTCAACGTGCTACAGAACATAATAAAACTTGAAATTAGGCCTTCCAATTATTTCTTTTGAACATCAATGACTTAAGTAAATATACCATAGGCAGTTGCAAATGCTGGACAAATGTCACACTGAAGTCCTGAGGTATTTGTGGAATTAAAACAGGAACTATAATAGTGCATATTAAACATTTCCAGCATTGTTTGGATACTGGGGGTGGGGGGGGGGTAGCCCCGGTTCTGTGGTGTCCTTCAAAGTACTAACAAGATAATACTAGACCTGGAGAAACCCATCAAAGACCAAAGATAAATGTCAAGCAATTACAGTTGCTGTATGATTGAATAATTACTTGCAGTCTACATTTGGGAAATTCAGTGAGCAGAAGTGGATCATCCTCAATACTTTAATTAAAAGAAAAGCTGATTGTACTACAATCAGCTTTTCTTTTCCCATAAAACTGAAATGATTTTAATCTTATGTAAATGATTCAACTGTGTCATTTATCTCACAATTCATAATTGATTTCAATCACGGAACATCGATGGAAAACAATGAAAACCAAACAGTCTGATGCGACATCACAAATTATTGCGCTTGCAGTGTACTTATCCACAAAAGCTTCTCTTTTTTTTTACAAATTTCATTTTTACTTTTAATCTCAGCAAAGATGGTGGTTAGAACAATGTGTTTCCAATTAACTTGGTCTGTGATTCATATTGTTGAAACATTATAGACTCTGTTATCCCATTAAGTAATAATTTAAAAAGGACTTACTCACCTCAAATGTTGACTGATTTAGTTTAGACCAGTTGCAGATATTCAGATTTTCCAGTTTTGAGAATCGATTATTGATCAACCAGGTCAACCCCGTAAATCTCTTGCTCTCCTTAACCTTCACTGTGCTGGAATCTAGATTCACCTTTCTCCACAGCTTAGGAAGTGTGGCCACATCTCTCCAAGTCCTTGAAACTTTTGACATTCTGCATACGAAGTGAACATTAACCAAGAAATGTGAAACTCCTTTTTATCATTTTTCTCTTTGGTGAATTATTTTCGAACAAGGTGAGCCTAGTATTAAATAGTTTACTTTTTCAAGGAGATCTCTAAACAAAATTCTTAAAAGTGCAGACATTTGGAACTCAAGATAGCTTTTGAAAACATTTTCCATGTCATTAATTTAACTGACCTTAGAAGGAACGGCACAGCACCACCATCTGCGACTCCAAAGTAAAATATTTTCTGGAGGATTAGAGTCGGAAGATGACTCCATGAAGTTTTATCGGAGGTATCGTCATGGCGAGTAGTTTCTGGTTCATCGTCATCACAGCTAGATGACTGAACTTTCCTCCTTTTTACTTTTAGTTTACGTGACTGTGTCTTCCTTTCCTTTTTGCTCTTTTTACTCTTCTTTCTCTTCTGCTGTTTTCCCTTTTTCAGATGTTTTGTTGAATCGCTTCCATCGTCCGAGTAATTTGCCTTGGAACTGCAAGAATCAGAGATGGAAAGAGAGAATCTGTTCTTTGTTAACCACAACCTTTTCCTCCCACTGTGTTATCTCATCACTTGGTATCCCTATATACATAACAATGAAGGTAACTAACAGAATACAGAATTACCAAAAATTTGAGAAAATTTACCAGTTATTAATATCAAAATCTTGATCACTGTCATCTGAGCTAGTTGGCCACTCATCTCCTCGTACTGGTGTGAACGAAAACATCATGGGTCGCTTCTTACTGTGTCGAACCCCAAAGATCCCTCTGTTTGCCCTGTGATGTTTTGGGTCATCCATCGTTCAAAGTGCATTAATCTAATTGGATAAGAAAGTGAGCAATCTAAGTAACTGGGCTGATTGGCTTCAACATATATGGTAATTAAAATCGCCAGAAGTTTTCAAAAGTCTTTTCCGTTGGTCCTCTTTCTCCAAATTAACTTGAAGTCATTTGAGGATCATTAACTTAAACAAATTAATGTGTCAGTGAAGGTAAGATTCTTTAAGGGTGTTAGTAAAATGTTTTTTGAAGTTGAAGCATAAGAGACCATTATTTGACTTAAATTAGCAACTGTTGGGAGCATTCTAATGACCTTTAATATCATATGCAGGGAGTAATTGATCTGCAAGTTGAGGTATTGTGTGACAAAGTTATATCAGACACAGAGAACCAGAGCAATGGAAGTAATATCCATGGAAGTAATTTTCATTCCTTCAAAACTGCTATACAAATTTGAAACACTATATGCTCTGCACAAACATAGTAATGACCATTAAAAATGTCTACCTGGAATTCCATTAACAGTACACTACAATATGAGCAAATTTGGTGATAATTTTATAATGTTGAGTTAAATGTGTATCATTTAATTAGTAGACAAGTAGGTAGTAGTAAGTTGAGTCTCATCGCAGTAAATACTATGATCGTTATTGTTTTTTCTCATTTGAATTTCTCTTTACAATTTCCACCATTTTGGCCTTTTGAAAACTTATTTTTCTTCTTCGATCTCATATACTTAGCGAAACCCATCCCAATACTGTAGGCCCAGGTTCAACATACAGCAGTTGATACACTTAGGCGAAAATACTTTGCACCATAGCCAAGACGGATTTGCTTACGAAGTGCGTTGTTTGAAACGATGGGATCCTCAACAATAACTCAAACTCGAGACGATAATGGCAAAATAGTGACGCAGGAATTTGCGTTTAATTTTCACGGATGTCTACGGAAAGTGGCGGATTTTCTATTCAACCTGCTGAGTAGTTGCCAAATGCACGAAATTCAAATTCAGAATCAGACCCAATGTTTTTGTGTGACGTGTATGGAAAGCCATATGTGCAATAATTCAATAAACCGAGTTTATCGCTGTTAAACTCTGTTTTTCGATCGTTAAACTCAGTTTATCGAATAGATAACCGTGTTTTTCGCGATAAACTCAGTAAGCATATGGAATCTATTGTTGAAACATTTTACTGGAATATATTCTTGAAACATTTTCCTGGCCACTCTAACATATAGATATCCGCTATTAGCCACCGGCTAGAAGGCGGCGCCATCTCAACAAAACACATCTTTTATATGAGGGCTCAATGACACACCTTTTTTTTCATTTATTGAAACCAGTATAAATATAGCATATTTATAAAAAGGAGTACACATGTCAAACTCAAAATAAATAAATATGAAAACCATGATAGATAAGATGTTCAAAAGATTGCACAACAAGAAAGCGTTAACACTATGTACATTACTAGAACTAGGTGAAACAATTAAAGAATATGAAAACCGTGATAGATAAGATGTTCAAAAGATTGCACATCAAGAAAGCGTTAAAACTATATACATTACTAGAACTAGGTGAAACAATGAGTAAGATAAATTAAAAGGTTCCAAAATACCAAATTGAATGTAAATTGCAGCACGGTAGATGAAAGAGTTCTTATAAAGTTGAATTCTATATTTTGGCAAGATATGAGGGTTCCTAAGATTCCTGGTAGCTTTCACCAACAGACAATTAAGTGGCCCATGTAGTGGGTGATCTTTGTCATCTCTAATTTTATTTGTCATCCTTACAAATTCATTCTTTGCAGCTGTGTTTACTTGATCCTTCAGTAATAGCTGGCTTACATTCAATATACGTGAAGTATCTCATCAGTCTAAAAAAATTAAAGTTAACAAAAGCTTAATTGATATTCTAAAGACAGTTCCTTATCAAAATGGCACATTTTATTTGCCATTGGGGCACGTTTGATATTTTGGAAAAAAATTGGGGCGCACGTTCCCCTGCCCATGGTTCCCACCCCTTGGTAATTCACTTCATTCTTATTATTGTTCCTTTTCATCTTTTTTCTTATCTGTTTGTTTCTTGTGTCATCGTTGTTTTTTTTCCCCAAATGGCCGCCCATAAGACTCAGCAGATTCCCTTTCGTCAGGACTGTTTACTCAGTGTTTAACTTTAGGGCATACACCAACCCTACATTGTATGTACAATAATAGTACATACTGTACGTATGTACTACACCAAAGTGTCTTCAGTTCTTCACCGTGCACTTGGGCGATATCACTTGCACTGCGTGGAAAGTCGAACTTCGAAATATAGCTGAGAAAAGTGACAAGAAATGTAATATTGTATGATTAATACTATCAATGTCTTCTAAGGATGTTGAAAAAATGACAGTTCTAAGTGGTTTCCTTCAATGCTGAATGTTTGTACTGTAGCCTAGCACCATAACTTAAGCCTATTTAGGCTAGCCGCCGAAAATACAGATAGCCTAGCCTAATTCTGATGGTAGAAACCACTACTAGTACTACTGCAGAAGCACAACCATGTATGCCCTAGCCTTCAGTACCTATACAATACTATCTAACTTTGGTCAAGCCCAAATTAGGGTAGCCTATATTGTTAATATTTAGCTTTCAGCTGTTTGTTGTAAATGAAGTTTAAACAGATTTGGTCAACAGAGATTGATTTGTAAATATCTCAAGGCATGCAATGCACTTGTAACAAGTTAAAATAGGAACCCTAGCTAACATGACTTAAGTTTGAAGTAACATTGTGCCGATATCACCCGTGTCGGTTTTGCAAATATTCGGTATTCCAATCTTGGTACAATACGAAGGTCAAACCCCACCTAAGTTTAAGTCATGCATTAGTAATAGTACATAAAGTATCAAAATTAAAATCCGCTATCGTAAGTTATTATCTTTTGCACAACTCACAATCAGTAGCTACTTGTGTAATTCTCATTTGCAGAACCTATTAGTAGAAGAAAATATGTGTGGATCCTATAACACTAGTCCTCTTGTAGCCTCTTTTGAAGTGAAAGATCATATTCCCCACCAGTTGATATGCTTGAAACTGAGCTTGCATTTTCTATTTGTTGAAAAACACAAGCCTACCCTTCCTGTTACTTCTTTGGGTGATTTGTTACTCTATTGGACCAACTATGTTCAACACATAGCCTGCAAGTTTGATACAAACTGTTTTCAAATGGAGACAAAATTTTTTTTAGCAAAATGTTCAAAGATGACTGTGCAATGAATAAAATTTATTTCATGTAGAAAAGACATTAGTGTATGCTGGCTAAGAACTTAATTACTGCTTGTTTTTCCAGAACGAAAACGAAACATTTTCTTCAATGTTATAATTTCCCTATCAAATTATATCCTTCCGTTAGCCAGCTAAACTAACAACTAAGCCTAGCCAAAACTAGCAAGTGCTTCGTGTTGAAAAGTTTTGTAAACCAACCGGCCACATATTGTGATACACAAATTTGATTCTCACAATACCATCTTATCATCAGTTATCAATGTTTTAACAAACTATATCAATATTGATTTTTCGTTATCGGCAATGAGACTAAATGTTACCGACACAGATATGCCGCCCATATTACTGATAAGGATCATTTATTTATATGTCTTCGAGATTCAAGAGACATTGACCTAACTTTAAGTACTCTTCTTTTTACCTAATAATCCCTTCATTGAATCCATCCCTGCATCTTTAGTCATAGCTATGCTGGTCTAGATTTTCACAATTTCAGCCGCTCGCAAAAAAAACCTGCCACTGCATAAAATGTCTACCGGCTAAAGTCAAATTTCCACTTAATTTTCTTTTCCTTGAATTCATATAATCTTAAGCAGCATTAATTCTCTACCGGCAAAATGAAAATACCAGTGCATGGATTTTTCAACTTGCAAACAACAAAATCCACAAGCATTTAGCCAGTAAATAGCCTGAAGTTTGAGGCCTACTATAGGATCATTTGAACTTAATTTTTGAGAGTGCAACTTGAAAGCTGCTGAAGGATTAATGTTTGCAATATTTAATACATGTCTAAAACATTTGGAAAACTTAGGAATGCTATTAAGTTAAAATCTATCTAGCTGCCTGACTTCATGTCGCAATCATTTGGCAAATGTCGCCGAAGGTCAATTTTGGGGATTTTTGAGTAGGTGGGGTTTTGAAGAAAAATTATTATTGGTTGGGTTTGCAGAGGTTTATATATGTAATGATTAAAATATTTCCTTCTTGTTTTCTAACAGTTTAAGGAGCTAAAATGTCCTACCCTCACCCAGACAACCCTGATGGTAACTTCCTAGCAAGTGGGGGAGATCAAGTGGATTTTGCCCGTTCAGCTGTCAATGTTGTTGCTCTGTCAGATATTCCTCCAGTTTATCTGGAGAAAGATACAGGAGGGAAGGAATGCCTAGCAGGAGAGAGATTGTCATTGGTAAGAGTCTCATATGTCGTTGGTTTTGTTTAGGATGGTGGTAACATCCCATTGGTCTACTACTTATCCAAGGCTTTCAAACTTTTCTCCCAAACTCCTGTCTTCCTGTAGTAATAATAACGGCATAATATGTTAGATGCTCATCTAGACATGCCAAGAGAAGTGTCACTGGGAGTAAATAACACTAGAATTAAGAAAAGACTTGTAAAATGGTCACATCTTTGATGGATTTTGATGGGAGTTGCAGCTATTTTGATGATTTTCTATGCTTATAATTGTGATAAGGAGTGATTAGGACAATGTTGTTCATAGGTTTCCATAGACATTTAAGTTTATCTTGATGTGATAACAGTAGAAAAGTGCAATCCAGAAGTTTATATGTAATATACGAATATGGTAGGTCTAGGATAGATGTAGTGTTGATAATTGTTAGATTAGAACATATAATTTATGAGCATCTGTTTCATATGACACTTGCAACATATCGGGCACTGTGTTATATGCTCATCTAGACATGCGAAGAGAAGTTTCACTGGATGTGCACAGAATTGCTTTAGCTACCAGTGCCATACATTTAACACGCTAATAATTCATACTAATAAATACTTGATCGGCATACAATCAGTAGCATATGTAAAACTCATTACAATACATTACAATACAATACATTACAATACAATACATACATATCAGTGAGCGTCCATATGTAAAACTAATTCCAATACATTACAATACATGTCATTACAATGAGTAGCCATATAAAACTCATTACAATACATTACAATACAATACATTAAAATACATACATTACAATGAGTAGCCATATGTAAAACCCATAACATTACAATACCATACATTACAAGACATACATTACAATGAGTAGCCATATGTAAAACCCATAACATTACAATACCATACATTACAAGACATACATTACAATGAGTAGCCATAAGTGAAACTCATAACAATACATTACAATACAATACAATACATTACAATACAATACATACATATCAGTGAGTGTCCATGTAAAACTAATTACAATACATTACAATACATGTCATTACAATGAGTAGCCATATAAAACTCATTACAATACATTATAATACAATACATTAAAATACATACATTACAATGAGTAGCCATATGTAAAACCCATAACATTACAATACAATACATTACAAGACATACATTACAATGAGTAGCCATAAGTAAAACTCATAACAATACATTACAATACCATACATTACAATACATACATTACAATGAGTTAGCCATGTACGTAAAACTCATTACAATACAATTACAAATACCATACATTACAATACATACATTACACTGAGTAACCATATGTAAAACTCATTACAATACTTTACAATACACACCGTACATTGCAATGAGTAGCCATGTGTAAAACTCATTACAATGCATTACAATACATACATTACAATGAGAAGCCATATGTAAAACTCTCACATCAAATGATTTTGTTTCCAGATTAGAAGCAGCTGGGGTACAAGAATGTCACAGGTCAATGAGCCAACCAGTGGAGTACTAGCATTGGTCAGTTTCAAAGGTGAAAACCTCAAGGAAGATAAAGTCAAGAGTTTACATGCTACTGTTGATGCAACTCTAGGGGCTGGAAAATGTGACTTTTTGAGGTCAGCCTTGTAATTTGTTTTTTGCCTGCATAGCAGGTTGTTAATGAGATGCAAAACTACTGTAATAATAATTTAATGATAATAGACTGAGTTCACCAAAGTGGTGTAATGCAGACTGAGATTGCAACAGTGGTGTATAGCAGATTGAATTCACTACACTGACTTGACTCGAGTCATCAACTTGACTTGTGTCACTGACTTGACTCGAGTCACTGACTTGACTGCAGTCATCAACTTGACTCGAGTCACAGACTTGACTTGAGTCACTGACTTGGCTGGAGTCATCGACTTGGCTCGAGTCACTGACTTGGCTGGAGTCATCGACTTGGCTCGATTCACTGACTTGACTGGAGTCATCAACTTGACTGGAGTCACTGACTTGACTCGAGCCACTGACTTGGCTGGAGTCACTGACTTGGCTTGAGTCAATGACTTGGCTCGAGTAACTGACTTGACTCCACTCATGAAGATCACTGGTTATATGACTCGACTAAATGATGAGTAAATGCACTATAAAGATTTGCCTACCTGCTTTTGTATTCCTGCAATAAAAACTCATGAAGTCCATATTTTAAAGGTTTCAAAGAGAAAGATTCAAGGAGAGAGAATTGTAGAAGGCAACCTTCTCTTTTACATTACTGTACTCTATAAAACGGACACCAGCATGTGTCTTCTTTAACTCGTACCAAGCAATTTCTGAAGTAGTAAATGATGGTTTATTATTTTTGTCTTCATAGGAAAAAATGATTACTGGCATACTTTGGATGGAGCAGAATTTGTGTGAAATTTATGTTTTCCCCATCCTGCTCCCATCCTAGCAAACAAAAACTATAAAAAGAAGAAACAAAAATATCTACTAACTTGATAGTAAGTTAAGACCTACCCCTTGAATTACAACTACAAAAAGAGTCAGACATCACAAAATCAGTAGAAGCTGTCGATGATAGGTAAAGTAGATTGTTAGCCTTGCACTGCAATACTGGATAAATTATTCCCTGGAGAAAGTGAATGTATATTGGCACAACCAATGTTGAATAATCAACTTTCTCAGTTCTTCTCAACTTGAACAGACTTCGTTTAGTTTGGACAAGCGACTGAAGTTTGCTCTCATTTTATTGTCCTTTTGTAACATCTTTTTTGGTCTTTGTATTTCAGTGGAAAGATTTAAATGTTATTATTAGTAAAAGTAATATAGTATTTACAGTTGTCATTGTCATTGTTGTTAAATGCATTCGTAATGCAAGACTTACTACGTATTTAACTATGCACATGCAGTAACCGAGTGCTACAAATTGATTGCATTCACCAGGTGGGGAGGTAAGGAGATATTGTTGAGTTTCGAGGACATGGCTCATTACAAGACCTTCGGAGACTGCTTTATACAAGGAAAGTTTGACTCCGGTATGACACAAATAAAAGGTATGTTTCCTCAAGACATATTCTCACTTTTCTTTAAATTGATCGAAAATTCTTGTTACCTTTGGATGAACGCCTCCCAACTGAATGCGACCTGGCTCAACGCAACCATCGTAAGATGGAAAACCATACATAGTTTGGCCGTGAACACTTGCTCATGACTAGGACTGACCCAAGATTAAGCATATTTTTTTAATCACATCTGATGCCGGTGAGAGAACTCAACATGTAAAGGTTTCCCTGATTGGCAGCAGTGGGCAACAGTCAGGCGGTATGCAATAGTTCAGTCGCAACAAATGTAAACTGATGAAAGGAAATCATTTTGATTGGGCCTATCACCAACTCCTGCTGCTAAAAGCAAATGGTTGTTCAGTGTGCCGGCATCATATGTGTGGTAAGAGTGGGGTCAATTGTTTGACCATGGTGCCATGACAGATAATTGAAAAATAAGTCCCACAAGCCTAGTTGAGTTGTATCTTTCTCAGTCTTCTTCAGTTTGGTCTGGTCTGCATGCATCTGGCTTAAAATTAATTTCCTGCTCAGCCAAAAGAAGGAGTTTATTATTTGTTAATGTACACATCAGCATAACTATAGGTATTAGATCAATGACTAAACCCTTCCACACAGTTATATTATGGTAAAGTGGAACAAATTGTAAGAACGTTTTTCATAATTCCAGTTTATTATTTGAAGTTTTGGGGAACCCATGTTTGCATTAGTCACAAAAGGGTCAGAGGTCCAGCTTCTGACAGTGCTTTGACTTCTCTTTTCAATACAGGAGCATCTTTCATCAACACACCACAGTGCTTTCTAGAAGTTCTTTCACCAGTGGAGGAAGGAAGTAATGTACAGGGCGCCCTCAATAGGGTGGTCTCCTCTTTTTCTGGGGCCTTCACACACTGCACAGTCTTGGAAACTAAGGACTTTCAACCTCAGGAAGGATTCATGACCAAGGTTGTTAACGGGAGCATTCCATCTGTTGCCATCACTTTGATATTTGCATCTCAGGCTCAGCCGCTAGCAGCGGAGACCAAGACTGTCTTGTCCTCGTCACCATGGCAACAAGTAACCTTACCAGCCCCGCTACAAGACGAGATTGGATTTGATACGGATTATTTTGTCAACAAGAACCTGCCATTGCCCTTGATTGGGATAAAGACAGGGGCCCCTAGTACAGGAGTGCAGATCACAAAATTGGTTCAAAAGAAGGAAAATTTTGATGAGATGGTGAAGTTTTACCAAGGCAAAGTCGATAGCCATTCGGTAGGTAGTAGTGGATCTTCGGCAGCAGGCATACTCAAAGCTAAGTTTGAGTTATCGCGCAACTCAGAGTTAGTGGTCACGTTTCTGCCAGGCCTGTCCTGCGAGAACACACCCACGGCTCGTCTGTGCTTTCTAGACAAATCCGCTGAGGAAGGCAAAGTGGAGATATCACAAGATAAAGAAGGAAACGAAGTCATCTCCGTGGCCTGCTACAAATAAAAACATCTCTCTGTCAACATTTCCCTCTCCGAAGATAACCTGTTTTTTATCTCTTTTCTATTTCATTTTTTACATGCAATACAGTATATGAAAGGTGATGGAGTTTTGTTTTTGGTTTGATATTTATAGTTGATTCCATTTACAAACGGTATAACTCTCTAGTACTACCAGCTGTACCAAATCTTCATTGTCACAACCTAAAAGTATGTATTGTGTACATTTTACAGCAGCTTTGGATTTTTTTATAGAAATTTTCATTTATTCAGAGGATAAAGTATAAAATATTAATACTTATATTTTAATAGTCATGTTTTATTGTGAATGCCATCTCCTTCAGGAATGTTAACAGCGAGTTGACAGTGATCCGTAAAATCGTGTCAGTTGTCATGGTTTCCTTTTTTCAAAGCTTATTTTGTAAATTTGTATCCTGTATAACAGGTAGCCAGCTGTTTAGAATTCAAGCCATCTGCTAGCCTAACACAGTAACAGGTGATCCTAAGTTCTGTAATGTTCAGTAAAGATGAACCAACCACCACAGCAGTAGACACAAACTTACCAGATTGAGAAAGATAAAACTGGTAAATTACTGGTAGAACTGACAGTGGAACCCAAACTTTGGTCACCATGGGATAGACAGTGTTAATGATGACTCACGACTCAAGTCACTAGATATCTTCAGAATAAAATGGATCCAACAAGTTTGTTTACTTTTTCCTCATGGAGATGTTACAGTCACTCAAGCCTATCCGGAGAATCACTGGTAACGATTCGACTCAACTCGACTGTAATGTAAAGTGCCTTCTTACTACAATATCTGTTGGTGTCAAAACAATATTTTTTACTAAGTACATAGTTATCTTTTGCAACAATTTCATTTAGCACAATCAGTGTTCATGTATTACATAGTTTTCCATAAAAATTGGGATATTTAATTGAAAAAAAAGTTGGCAGTACCTTTTTCTCCACTACATTACCAAGGAGAATACTGCCAGCTGTTTCTTAAATTTCAAACTTGTCATCTCAGCAGGCTTAAACATCTTGCTGATATTTTTGTCTTAGAATAGACTTCCAAACTTAAAGGACAGATGTCCTGTATGCAGCATTGTACTGCAAAAGCACCTGCGGTAATATTGAAGCCACCAGCTGCAAAGAAATTGTCCATAATAGTTGCAGGAAGTTTAGACTGTAGATTCTAAAACGGTCAATTTACTACAAAAACAACCTTACCTAACATGTCAGCCGGTCAAAAAACTATGACAAGTCTGTGTCCACATGCTCAATATGTTGCACCCAAAATTTAACATTTGAAATGGAGGATTTATGAAACATAAACAGGTTGATGGGTTGTATACAGAATTGTGTGTTAGTACATGTACAGTGTTATGTAACTTCGTTTGAAGTATGTAGTATTTAATATAATTTAACTGCTTTATCACAACATATTTTCAGAACATTGTCTGTAAGCATTCATTTTTCCCCCCTGCAAATGATATGAAATATCTTTCTAGAGAGGCTGAATCCAAGAGTGCTGCCACCCTCATATTATTAGAAATATTTAAGATTAGAAGTCATAAGATTTCAATGGTATTGTTTTCAACTATCAAGTCAGTTTTTAGTTTATGTAAATAGCAGCTGTTAATGTGTTAAGCATAGCACAGAAATGCTAATACTGATCATAGAAATAAGAGTCTCAGAGCTCTGTTTTGCATATATTTATGTATCATTCACTTACAATGTTTCAACTTTTTCGATAAGATTTTGAAATGCATTTTTGTATATATTTAAGGGTTATAACATACAGCTGTCACTGAGTATGTCACTGGCAGTTAATGTGTTTGAGAAATCTGCAAGAATCTGGCACATATCTTAAATAATTCCAATTACATTCCTGTTTCTAAACGTCCATCTCAAAAACCCCTTTCTTAGACTAGCAAAAGGCTTATGGCATGTTGAAAAGTGGTATATTTTCAATTTCTTGAAAGCTTGCTTATGGCATGCAACCCTACCAATTTAACCACTAATAACTATGACCCAAAATTTAATGTCGGGATACATCAGTTGCAGGGCTTCAACTAAACGAAAGTGCACCTACCCCTTGCTGTTATGCTCTTCAAAATCGTCCGTTACCACTGGCAACAACTGCCATGCCCTCATAATGATAATTTAACTCCGTCATCAATTTAAACGAGGTCTCAAACGTTTCGGAAACTCTTCATGATGTTTGCGTCAATTGTATCTTTGGAAAACGGAAAGATCTAGATTACTGATTCAGGAGGGATCTCATTAATTCTTCTTTTCTGTCTATTCTGTATGAGTAATCTCAAACTTTGGAAAGAGTGCCTTGATGCCATTTTTAACGTTATTATTATTCCCTGATACCATTTTGATAGCTGAAATATTGGTTGTGGTGTCCTGTCATGTAAATTAGAATCCAAAGCAATTTACAACCAACCCTTAAAGTGGTTTCCGTGCCCCTCTCAAATCCTCAATTCAAACCTTGCTCAGACGGTATATTTCATTTCTTTGCAACTTCAAGTTCACGTTGGTTGAATATATACATATATATCTTTGAATTGATATTCCTAGTAAAATGCAATAACTATCTGGTGACAGAAATGGCTATAAAAATTGCCATTCTTGCTGAACCACCTTCCAGTTATTGCAAGATGATATCCTTTAATGTAATAGAGCATAAAGGCAAGACACCTTTAGGGTCCTTGATGGGAACTTGAGTGTCCCTCCTGATCCTTTTATTCTACTAAACTAAGCTAAACTAAGACACACGTTAAATCGATTATACTTTTCCAGTTGTATGATAGCTCGAGATGATTTCTCTTTGATGGAGCAAATATTTTATCATTTAATGTCCGAAGAATAATTATTACAATTGTATCTCTTTTGTTGAATATAAGAATATATATATATGGTTTCTTGTTTGGTCACAAATTTTCATCATGATTGGGTTGAAGGTACACTCACCAAAATAGAAAATCTAGTGATTTTCTATTAAAAAAGGAAATAAAATGAAGAAATAACCATTCTTTTTGTGTATTCTTTGGAGTCTGCATCTTAATGTTTTGAAACTGTTGAAGATGTTCTACATAATAAAATCTCATAACAAGGTACATAACTCCATATTTTAACTGGGCTGAGTTTGCGTTACAAATAATGAGATAAAAAAAGTTCCTGTTTGCTAATTGTGCAGAATTAATACTTAACATGAAGAGCCTTATCCCCCCCCCCCCACATCCCTCCTTAAAGGGTGTGAAGACTCGCCCACAAAGAAACGTCTCATGTCGGTAATCTGACCTAGTTTCGAATGAGGTGTAACAGTGTTAGACAACGCCATCGATCCCAGAAAAACACAGCTTGCTACCGTCCGTAATTATATAGACACTATAGTGTACAGTCAATACATACAGCTACGGTCAATACCCACAGCACTGTACATAGTAGCGATGTACATCTCAGGTTTAGATAAAAGATAACAAGGGATCACGTTTCATTACTGTCTGCATTTTGTAGCGACAAGAAGAAAACTTCACTTGCAAGCAACAGAAAGTTAACTTTTACAGAGCGCTGCATGTGGTATTGGGCGAGTCTTCAATGCCTTTAAATAAAACCCATGGCAGATTGGGTTGACTGTCCTACCTCCTCTAGTATGCTAAAGCCAATAGATCTAGGGACTGGTATTATTATATGGCAGGGTGGGGGAGAGGGGGGGCAAGGGGGATCAGGTCACAGGAGGATATAAAGGTAATACAATGTAGAAAGCCTAATAATAGCACAGATTACCTTTACAAAAGTTTGGTTAAGTGCATTGTGGACATTTATAATCTCAGCCTCTATGAAAGGTAATTTGATATTAGTGCGAAGCCAAGGGGTGGGCAACCTACGGCCCGCGGCCACATGCGGCCCGCTAGTGGGTTTTTTGCGGCCCGTGAGATGTCTCAAGAAAAAGAAAAAAAATCAATCTATTTTACATCATCACAAAAACGAGCCAGCTGTTTAGAATTTATCATTTATCGACACTAATGGTGCTGTTATAGGTAGGCCTATTATCCCCATTAATTGTCAACTGTATTGACATTATGTTTTGTGAATACAGATTAAGTACACACACCTATTGCTTGAAAGTCCTCTGAATCAAACGTTTGAAATCAACAACAGGCCGTCGGTTAGGTGCAGCCCAGTCAATTTTTCACTCCTTATATCTGGCCCATTCATTCAAAACGGTTGCCCACCCCTGACTAAGCCCTTCTGGAGTTTGGTATGACCATCCCAAATTGTGATATCATTGAAAGGAGTAGTTTAAGAGGTAAATTTATTTGAGCTTAATGAGAAAAGGACCTCGATCTAAGCATCTAGGTGTAAATTAAGAAATATTCATTTGTAAGTTATATACTTGTTACCAAAGTGAACTTTAAGTAAGCAGGTCTGATGTCATGATATCACAATGACAAATATATTTGACTCTTTGTTTTTCATGTTATTGCTCTGAACTTCAATTGGTACAGTTTCAGCTTCGATTAGATGAATTATTGATCAACCAATCAAGATGATTTTGTTGTTCTCTGGTGAATGTAACTTTCTAAGTAGAAAATTCACTTTCTGATGAAAAATGAAACATCATACTTGTCCATTTATGACATCACTCGTTTTTTTTTTCCAATTTTGGTTCCAAACGTAAAGTTGTTGACTGAACATATCTTGAAACCTGCTTGTCAAAAACTGAATGAAACTCAACCGCACTATTACATTATATTTCTCTGTTACTCTTCATACCAACATTAAATTTATCATCTGAAATATCCTTCTACTGCAGAAACATCTGACTTGACACCAGGAAGCTGAATACAAGGGACATGTTGTGGCTGCGATACATCAAAACAGACAATAAATGTTCTGTTCATACATGTATGAAGAGTGTGAGAGCTGCTGTAATCTTACAAACAGTCAGATGACTTCTATATACTTCTATCTACTGACTGTTGCTATGAATCAAATAACGTTGTGTTTAAAGGGTGTGAAGACTCGCGCAAAAAGAAAGGTCGGATGCAGGTAATCTGACCTAGTTTCGAATGAGGTGTAACAGAAGTGTTAGACACCACCATCAATCCCAAAAAATACACACACAGCTTGCTACCGTCGGTAATGAGACACTATAGTGTACAGTCAATACATACAGCCATGGAAACCACCCGACGTGTAAGTTGTAATCCATAAGCCCTTGTGGGTTTCTCCTACATTTGTGGTCGTTTAAGCATTGTAGAACTATCTGCTGATTATTATTATTATTTTTGATTATCATTTCTACATACCAAAAAATAAATAAATAAAGACAATGTACAAGTTATCACTGTACAAACATTTATATTTCTCACACAAAATTTCCAAGTAGTAACCAAAATATATACTTAAAATGTAACTTTCAGCAAAAAAGAAAGAGAAAAATGATTGGAAGGGAAAATAAACTGACAATAGGTGGAAGAAAATTTGGAGCAATTTGGAAGGAATGTCATCGGTACTAAAGAAGAATAGTATCGTGGAACCCATCAGCTGTATACTTGAAATCATCAATTTGATTGCATAGATCCTCAAATCACCATCACAAAATTGCTTCATAGAACTTTCGTATCTAATTAGAACTGCCCACCTTCAAAATCATTTTGTTTGTTTTGGTTTTACAGTACTTGGCCTCAATATATGGATATGGCTTTAAGACATCCTGCTGCTGCTATTTAGAAAAAATTTCTACCAATATTAATATTCTATACATAGAATCTAGTAAATGTTTTCACACTAAAGTATTTTTATAAAATGGTAGCTTTATTGTGATGCAAAGCTTGGTATGGTAATGAACTTTTAGGTTTCCCTACTTGACCGGTACGTCAAGATATAAAAACAAATGCAACTTTTTCAAAGTTTTTTTCCCATTCAGCACTTACATACTACTCTAATAGCATATATACTAGCATGTAGTAATATAAAGAAACTGGTCAACACATCATGCTCACAATCTCTCTCTACAGTTCAAAGAAGAAAGCAAAAAAAGAAAGAAAAAAAAACCCAATCGATTATTATATTTTAAATGATTGAGAAGATGAAGTTACAGAATACCATAGATGCTAAACCCGATCTCTTTATTTTTGCACAAGGTAACAATAAATATAAAAATCATGAAAGACAATATTTTATCATAATACAACATGCTACAGAAATGAATGTTTTGAAATCCTTCAATATCGTACCGTATCGGAGAGATTTCTTTACAAGAAGAGTGATGGATGAAAACATACCCGAAATGGCGTGAGTCTTTTCTTTATTTTTGTGCTAATATTATCTATTCTAGAAAGCTCAAATTGATCTTGTTATTTCCATTGCCTGATTGTCATAAATATATAAGAAGTTAAAAAACCAGCAAAGTATACCCTCTCATTATCCATTTACCAATATTGCCCGATAACAGATATTTTCTCTTCGATGCAGCCTATCGTGCGATTTTCCGGTATTCTTCGGCTTCATCATAGTTCGTCCTCGTGGTGGAATACGCCCTTGTGAGATTCTATGCTGCCTGCAAACAGGTCAAGTCTGTCCAGTATCTCCTGATATGTGAGCTCATCATTTGTATCGGCATCTGCCAACTCGATTAAATGCTCGGCCTGTCCAAAAAGATTGAAAAAAAAGAGGAAGAAGAAGCCCAGTTATATCAAAGAAACAAAGAAGATGGATAAAAGTATTTTAATTAAAACATACTGGGAAAGTCACAATAAAGAAAGCTTTGGCGTTATACGGAGAAAAAACGAACTTGGCAAAGAATGACAGGTTGTGTCTTGCCCGCATGCTTAGTGATTCCTTGTCATTTTGATACAGGAACATTTAATGTAAATTGCGCGCACAAGGTCCTTGTACTATAAATATGGTGGATTGGCATAACAAGTATGAAGTTGATCCAAGCTGTACTCCTTAGAGTTATGGTAATTGCAAAATTTTCAGGCTTTGAAATCTGTGGACCTCAAATGACCCTTTACCTCAGAAAATGAGTCTTCTTGTACCCGATACTAAATGTCATAAGTATGAAGTTCATTCACCATATAATTTTAGAGTTATTGTTGCAGAAGCAAAGTAACACACAAATGCACACCCCTCCCCCACCCCTTCCACACACACCCTCATGTGGATTCCCTTTGACAATGAATAAACAGTACCAACCTCATCCTTTGCTTCAAAATGGTACTGAGGACGGATAACGTTGACTAATTCCTGAAAGCCTCTGGCATAACCGTCCCTGTTGTGATCTACCTCTTCTTCAAAGATGAGCCTCTCTTCGTCGAGAAATTGCTTCTCTTCTGGATCCTCGAGATCTGTTCATAAAAGGTACATAAAACTGCTTGAGGTAAAGATACCATGTACATGTTGAACAATGTTACAGGGGTTATTCAGGAAATTCAATAAATGTCTCCAGAAATTGGAGGACCATGGAGTAGAAAAGTTTCCATTTAGACTGTTAAATTTGGCTCTTAGCATCCCATTCAGTACCTAGAGGATGGTAGATTGAGAGCATGAGAGGGCGGTAGATTGAGGGCATGAGAGGGCGGTAGACTAAGGGCATGAGAGGTTGGTAGATTGAGGGCACGGAGCAAGTAACATGGTAACTCTTTAAAGTATTCTTTGGGCAAATGTGCAGATGAGAACTATGAGTGCTATTGAGTATCGTCTAGTAAAAGCATTTCGTCTGGCATTTTGCCAACATCTGGTCACTGAAATACTGTTTTTCTTGATCTCAATATTCAGGCTTGAAATTTTCAGCAAACTTTAAGTTTTCTTGGGATGATGGATTCCCGATAAACATACCAAAGTCAGCCTCTTCGTCACCTTCAGACAACCATTCCAAAAAGGAAATAGCGCCATCTTTATCAAGATCCATCACTCCAATGATGTATTCCAATTCGACTTTCTGTAAAACATGAACAACAAATGACGGAATTGTATACTGTAGTTGTAGCCAGTAATTGGTGTATTTATAGGAAGGTATTTAGGACAACTGAAGCATGACTTAAATAATAAATATAGTAAGTATCAAAAATAGTAAGTATGTAGTAAGTATCCTCCTACTCAACTGCCCTCCTTCCCCCTCCTCCCCCCCCTCCAACCCCCTCCTTCACTCCCTCCCCCTCCACCCTCAAATTATGGTTAATAAACTATCACATGGGATATAATTAGTTATTTTTTGGCCTCCATAAGTTCTGAATTAGTCTTATCAAACTATTATTATTTTCTGTTCTGGAGTAAACAACTTTGAAATGATTATTTGAGATCCCAAATGAACAAATCATCTACAGACAACAATATGAACGTCACAATATACTAAGAATAGAAGATTAGCTTCTATTTATTTAAGTCCGATCAATCAAATACTGAAAACGACAGAAGAGTTTAGAATAAGGAAACACGACGGGGAATTATTAAGTGTTCATATTTTGTGTTGCAACGTTTGAAAGCTTTGAACTTTGTCCCTTAACAATAATACTGTCACTGCACACAAAAACTGTTGTACATCTTTGCAATCAAATAGCAAATTGTTCATTTGTCATGTAGCCTATTGCAATGAGTTACTGGATGAAATATTCCCGGCACAAATACGCTACACTTGATCTGACTGGCAGGCAACAACGCTATAACGTCCTCAGCAGTAATTTGCGCAATGTCGAAAAAGAAACTAATTTCATATTTATTGTACTCTATATGTATCGACTGGCAGCGTGTAATTCTGGCGAATATGACCTCTACTGACCTCTGTTTCTTGAGAGTTGGATGGGTTATGTACGCACAGGTATTCATGTCTGCTCAATTGGCCATCCTTATCTCTGTCTGCTGCTTCAAATACGTTACCAGCATGAGTCATGTACTAGCAAGTGGAAGAGAAATGGAAGAAATACTTCAGATATAACACCAGAGGCTTCAATATGCTTAAAAGATATACCACTAGAGGCTTCAATATGCTAAAGATATAACACCAGAGGCTTCAATATGCTAAAGATATAACACCAGAGGCTTCAATATGCTAAAGATATAACACCAGAGGCTTCAATATGCTAAAGATATAACACCAGAGGCTTCAATATGCTAAAGATATAACACCAGAGGCTTCAATATGCTCAAGATATAACACCAGAAGCTTCAATATGCTCAAGATATAACACCAGAAGCTTCAATATGCTAAAGATATAACACTAGAGGCTTCAATATGCTTAAAAGATATACACACACTAGTGGCACTATTGGCTTCAATATGCTAAAGATATAACACCAGAGGCTTCAATATGCTAAAGATATAACACCAGAGGCTTCAATATGCTAAAGATATAACACTAGAGGCTTCAATATGCTTAAAAGATATACACACACTAGTGGCACTAGTGGCTTCAATATGCTAAAGATATAACACCAGAGGCTTCAATATGCTAAAGATATAACACTAGAGGCTTCAATATGCTTAAAAGATATACACACACTAGTGGCACTAGTGGCTTCAATATGCTAAAGATATAACACCAGAAGCTTCAATATGCTAAAGATATAACACTAGAGGCTTCAATATGCTTAAAAGATATACACACACTAGTGGCACTAGTGGCTTCAATATGCTAAAGATATAACACCAGAGGCTTCAGTATGCTAAAGATATAACACTAGAGGCTTCAATATGCTCAAGATTTTACAATTCATTTTGAGGAGCCAACTTTTATCTCATGTCTGTCTGCTAGACAAGCTAGTCCAGATATTTGTCTGTCTGTAACACAAGCTAGTCCAGATATTTGTATTTCTGTTACACAAGCTAGTCCATATATTTGTCTGTCTGTTACACAAGCTAGTCCAGATATTTTGCATCTGTCTACTACACACACTAGTCCAGATATTTGTCTGTCTGTTGCACAAGCTAGTCCAGATGTTTTGTTTCTGTCTACTACACTTGCTAGTCTAGATATTTTTCTGTGTACTACACAAGCTAGTCCATATATTTGTCTGTCTGTTACAAAAGCTATAGTCCAGATATTTTGCATCTGTCTACTACACACACTAGATATTTGTCTGTCTGTTACACAAGCTGGTCCAGATATTTTGTTTCTGTCTACTACACAAGTCAGTCCACATCTCTTGTGTCTGTCTGCTACACAAAAAGTTCAGATATTTTGGTATTTTATACTTGAGGTGTTTTGTCTGTCTGTTACACAAGCTAGTTCAGATATTTTGCATGTCTACTACACACGCTGGTCCAGATATTGTCTGTCTGTTACACAAGCTACTCCAGATATTTTTGCATCTGTCTACTACACACACTAGTCCAGATATTTGTCGGTCTGATACACAAGCTACTGTAGTCCAGATCCTTTGTTTCTGTCTGCTTCACAAGTCAGTCCACAATCTCTTGTGTCTGTCTGCTACACAAACAGTTCAGATATTTTGTGTCCCTTTGCTATACAATCTAGTCCAGAAACTAAAATCTGAACTGTCATAAATATCAATATGTCTTGAACGTTACAGTTTTAAACATTGGAAGCATATATGATTCCTACTGTATGTGACGAAATGTTATTTTCTTTTCTATTTCTAAAGAAAGCGAAAACAAACCAACCAACAAGACCAAGAACCAACCTCTTGAGTTTGCTCTTCTTCTCTTTCCTCGTCTTTCATGTATCCAAAGTTGTATTCCATGTACTCCTCCTTGCTGACCAGAGAATTTTTATCTTTATCAGCCTCACCGAATTGCCACTCGGCCGCTTCCACATCGATCTTTCTCAAAGATTCCCTTAAATGAGCCACCAACTCCTCTGTTTAAGGCAAAGAAAAAAAAAATTTGTTTGTTTAAATGTACAAATACAAGAGTAATAGATACCAATGCACGTGAAGGGGTCGAATTAAAAGCTTAAATTTGACCATGAAATATTATGCAAAACCAGGATGAAGAAATACCATCAAATATAACTAATAAATTGGCAGCCTCTGTGAAGTACACCTGAGATCTTCCCAGTCCGAGAATATGCATCCTTAGATAAGTGGGGAATTGGTTGCCAAAAAGATCCCCATGATATACGGTAGAGGTTTATGAAGGGTTGGGTTTGGCTTCTCCTTTAACAATTTATACGTGAAGTAGTTCATTTTTTTTGTTTGGTCAACAGGGGAGGTTACTTTACAGTAAATCTAGATGACCAATAGGTTTATCAACTAATACTCTTCTCTTTTTTGCATACAGTAGATATAAATCAATAAATTATTATTATACATTTCTACCATCACTCAATAATAATTGGCAAGCCAAAGAACCAAATTACCATAAAGGTATTATTTGCAAACTTCCTGTGGCTTATATATTCCAATATATCTTCAATTGTTTGCATCAATCCACTTTAATTTCAAACATGAAGAGACAGTCTGAATGGGCCAAATTGCTTACATCACCTGTAATATGATTAAAGCAGCATTCTACACTGGATTGTACGTCTGTGTAATTTTAATCATGCAATGCCAGACATTACTGTCCATAATACATGTACTACAATAGAGATCTATAGTGAAAATATAACCCATCTCGCTGACCATTCCAAATCTCGCTGCCCAGCCCAAGTTTTTGTTTTATGCAGTATGGTATTTAAGTGACTGATTTAGTGAGATGAAACAAAGTTTGTGTCCCACAAACGTTAATCCAACTTTTATATTTCTTATATATTAAGACACCTTTTGCAATGTTGGTTGACAAAAGTAATGTTTTTTTTTTCTCTTTAAATACATGAGTGAGTACTTAATTGGGTAACATCAGATTGTACCAACTTCAGCACAAAATGCCACTTTATTGTGCTTTCCATTCCATTTTCCAACAAACCTGTTTGTTTTGAAATCACATAAACCAGTGGAATATATTTCATTTAACATATTCTCTCATATATTGGTTCTTCTGGTCTGCATGAACAGTATGCTGGTAACTGTGTTAATCTCCAGACAACAGTTTTTGAACATTCACTTTACACATTTGACTCCACCACTTGACACATACGGTAGGCAATATACAACAGCAGGGGAATTGCAAGTTGCAACTCTTTTCTGCGTATTGTTTTCACTTTTGAAATTTAAAACTTTCAGATCATATATAAGAGCTAGCTCTTCCTCACACTATATTAAACATATGGAGAACACTAATGAAACAATCTAACATCATATATATGCCAAACAAACATTTTTTTCTTTTTGAGAGGCAACCCTTTCTTTTGATGGAAACATAATTCTTGATTGACTGTATGTACAGTACATATTACTTGAAGAATAAAATAATTCCGATAAGTATATTTGCACTGCCTACCTTTCTCAACTACTCCATTTTTGTTGTAGTCCACTTTATGGATGATTTTCGCAAGTTGTTCCTTAGCTTGAGGTTCGTGTAAATGCTCAAATTCTTCTGCAGCTTTCTAATAGTCAGAAGGAGAACATCAGATTGTTTCAAGGAAAAGATTTTATACAACAATGGTTAAGGTTTTGAAAATACTGTATGTCATTATATAATGAAGATAACAGTCTAGTGGTCGCCAAAAAAAAAAATTCTGCTAAAATTTGCATGTATTTGGTATATCAATTTTATGCTTCTACTTTACATTAATTATTAATTTCGTTTAAATTTCACACCAATAAAGAAGTCAAGACTAGAAGCAAGCAGATTCTTTGCATGGCATATATGAAATGCAATATAATGTAAAATAAATATAATGTAAATAAATATAGAATGTGTTTTTTTTTAAGTAAGAGAAAAATATGCACCAAGCAAGTTACATGTTGTAGTATAATTTTTGTTACATGACAGTACAAATATATGCTAGACCACAGTAAAGAAATGTTGGTGTGTAGTATTATATGATCAAAAGTTTTGTTACTGTTTTAGCGTACCAGCATATATATGCTCAACGGATTACAAAGTCTCAAATTTCATGCGTTGCATGTATGCAACAATGTCTATCATGAAATGGTTATTGATCCTTCTAATAAATACACTATTATCTACATGGTAAAGAAACAAAATGAACACAAAAGGCCAAAATTAACATGACTTTTATGATTTTTTTAACGATTATTTTCAAATAATTCTGCAATACCATTGAGCAAATTTTTAAGTCCTAACAGCATGTCAACAGCATGTGATTACCCTGCACATGTAATATTTCTCACAAGTTTCAATTCCAAGTGAAAATTCAGTTTGGCTGTCATGAACGAGTTGCAGTTGTGATTGTGGCCTGTACCGACTCTTTCGATAGGTACAGTCTTTTACCAAGTACAGTACTGGATAATACAGAAATCAATACTATACTGTATACTTACAATGCCACCAAGGAAAGCTGTATGGTCAAACTCCGGGTCATGTTGGCCACCATCATGATAATGTTGAGGAAACATATCAAATGTTTTCACATCTTCATGGTTAAGGTTAGCACCCAGGGAGTGTGCAAACAAGGCAGTTATACACAATACAGTTATTCTGTTTATCATGGTGATAACTCTAGTAGCTGGATGTTTTGAAGTGCAAACAAATGTTTCTGACATGAAAAAAGTAAAGACATTTTGTCAAAATTAAACATGAATTCAATGGTCTGTTCATTGATCAATTTATCTTAAGAAAAAAGTGATAAGCCCCTTCATAATGTGGCACAATTGCAGAACACGACATAACTGGAAGCTTCACCTTGTAGCAGCCGCTGCCACACATGAAACCCCTTTTGGGATTAACCTTTTTTCAATAAATACTAGCTTACTGTACTAAATTTTGACTTGCGTATCATGACCACAGATCACAGTGTAGCCACACAGACAACACATATTGGACTTGAACACATTGTTTTCAATAAATACTACTGTACTCAGGACTGTATGTATTATGCATGTAGAGATTATAATGATGTGTAGTTCTTAATATGCTTTACCCATCAAATGACTGCATAGATGGCTATGATATACAGTAGAGCTTTATGGTTGCAAGTGTAAGCTAATGAAGGACTACACGAGTAGGTCTTTTGACAGCCTCTGTCCTGACATGCAATACTGTACAATATGTCGTACAAGAGATCTAAGTTTCTAACCTAAATTAAACTGTATTCATATCTTTTCTGCTTAATCACAGAATACCCCACAAGTCTTGAATCTCACAGATTATGGGCAAAAGTGCCAATAGCCCCTAGTAAAAATTGTATTGTCATTCTCAAAACGCCCTGTACATGTGAGTTGTGGAGTATTCTGCAATTACTCAATGTTTAGTTATGGCTAATAATTGAAACTCAGTCACACACAGCTGTGTTGACTAACGTTAGGCCTTACTAGTAATGTTAGATCATAACATATCTACATTAAAATTAACCGAACAAAAACTACATTAAGACTTCTTGTAGAAGTATCTGAACTACTTACATGTTGGCCTTTGCTGCACGCAGAATTCAAGAAACGCCGAAGTAGACAGATTGGATTCACGTCGTGGAACTGTAAGACCTAACCAGTGTTATGTCATGCCTGGCTTACATCAAATATTATTATTGATTCGGATTCGGGTTTCAACTTTACAGTTGTTCTTTCGAGTGTGGAAGTACACGTATCCTTACATACAGTATGTGAAAGAAGGCCAAGGCTAAAAACGACGAAATTCATCAGCTGAGGTACACGTTGTCAGGCATCGCACGGTGCACGAGTAACTACAAAAGCCTTTCGGCAATTGTCGATTTTGTTTGTGCAGTGTTTTGGTTCAGCTGATACCCCGTGGGCGCGGTTGCAGCTAGCTACATATTGTCCTATAGGTACCAATAATAGAAGTAATTAGTAGGGACACGTCACTATAAATCTGTTAATAATTGCGTTTATTGGTGTTATAACTCTGCATCTTTCCAACCAAGCCTTGTTATAAAATGCACCTTTCACTTCATGCCAATCAAAGAAATCTAGCCTATAGCGGCTACAATTAACTTTGCTGTTAACCTAGGCCAACTGAATATTGAACATCCCGAGGAAACAGACCAACTCTCTCTATAACAATCACTAGCTAATCGAATCAGAAGAGCTAGCACTTACATAGGTTAAATCTCTGACCCAGGTACAAAAATCTTGACTAGTCCAAAATGGCACCATAAACGTTTCACAGAAAATACAGAGAAATATTCTCTTCGTCTGCATTGACTTTGCACATGAATGAGATCTCAGATATTGATATCCAACACCCAAGCTCCACTAAGGGTGATAAATGTCCAATTAAATCCCCTAGTCCCAAATCCCCGCCCACTGTATGGTACTCATATACTTCATGAACGCCTATAGGGTACATACGAAAATCGGGCCAATATGACCCATTATGAAAACCTCTTAACGAGAAAACGAAAGATGAATACTTGTTTGAACGCCATAGGTAAATGACATATTTCTTGAGTAATTTTTGCGAATGTCTTATACGTAGATCAAAGCTCCAATTCAAGTCTGGAAACTAAAGAAACCGAGTATGACTTTTGGTTTCGATGATAATTGTAACTTTTGTAGTCACTGCTTGTGTGTGGATATGTGTGTTTGATGAGGCCCAGTAAACCCAGTCTCAAGAATGGAACTTTGGACAGGTGTCATATTGGTATGTATTAGAAGGCCTACCACATTTAGTACACGAAGCCCACTTGTGTGGTGGCGATCAAAGTTCATTTGTACGAAGGCCCATTAGGGCCATAGTGAAAAAAAAATTGTCAAGTAAAAAATAAAAAAACCAAGTGAAAAATTGATAAGTGAAAAAAAATTGACAAGTGAAAGAAACAAAAATTCAACCAAAGAATTAATCTGTCATAACAGATTATTTAATCTGTCGTAACAGATTATTTAATCTGTCGTAACAGATTATTTAATCTATCGTAACAGATTATTTAATCTGTCGCAACAGATTATTTAATCTGTCGTAAACAGATGATTTAATCTGTTGACAGATTAAATAATCTGTTACGACAGATTAAATAATCTGCTATGACAGATTAATTCTTTGGTTGGAAATTTTTTTCTTTCACTTGTCAATTTTTCACTTGATTTTTTTTTTACTTGACAATTTTTTTCCACTATGGCCCTAATGGGCCATCGTACATTTGTGGTCACAAGGGGTCAAGTTGTAAAAACATTGAATACACAATATCTCAAGATGGGAAGCTTGTACATATCATAAATGTGACATGTTGGGTGTAATCCATTGAGTACAATTAGAGGCCTTGGTGGAGGTCAAAGGTCATTTTGAAATCAACAGGGGTCAAATTGTGAAAACATTTTTAACTTGATGTCTCAATGAGGAAAGCTTGGACAGACCTCGAGATTGGTATGTACTACGTACATTGAGTAGAAGAAACTTTAAATGTTGTTTTGGTAGAGATCAAGGTCATTTTGGTCAACAGGATGCGCCGTAGTGTCCATTTCAGTCATTGTGAATATTGTTTGTCACATCTCACGCTGTTTATTATATTACTTAAATCAAGTATGCTGTTCATGCTGCAGGGCAAATAGCTTATAGTACATGTCACGTTATTATAAGATTATTCATGTTAAATTATCCAAACCACAATGCACTTTGTAGTCTTCTTTAACTATCTTGAAATGTGGTATGTAGATTGTCAGTGGTAAGGATATGATATTTGTTCCGAGATCAAAGTGCTGAGGACATCACAGGTAAAATGAGGAAAATTGCAAAATCTTCTATCCAAAGCAAATCTCAAGCTATCTACTAATCACCAAGCAATGGGTTTGGGGATTAATTTTTGTTGGTCCCATGTAAATTTGATATGAACTCAATTTCAGATGCCGTATGTTGTATTCCAATTAATATTTCAAATGTATTATAATCAAATTCACATATATATATATTGCTGTCTTGAGCATATCTAGCCTGCTGAGACAATAACAACTTGTTTCACCAGCAGGCAACAATGAGTCGGATGGCTCCGATGGTAATACCCTCCAGCGTTTGGATAATACGTTCATCATGTGATGCAAAAACCAGCATATGGGGTCAACCATAACGATATAAGGGCCACACTTCTGAGTTCATTATTCTCCGTATGATTGTACTTTACCTCTATAATAATGCAAATAATAACAAACATTCCCAATGTAGATTCAGAGCGGTGATGTATACCAAAGGACATCAGTTTTCCGGTTTAGTTCCTAATCAAAGAGAACGATTTGTTCATAATTAAAGCTTGGTTAGATGCTGCCTTGAAGTACGTATGTACGCCCATCCATGATGGGGGAGGGGGTGGGGAGGGGGGGTGGGAACTGGTTGCCTTGGACATCTGCAAATTGCAACCCTTCACGGAGCTAACACAAAGTCAATGGGAGCTGTTAGTTTTTTCCTAAATCAAAAGCAGAAATAGCATTTGTAGCATGTGTTCCGCCCCCCCCCCCGTGCATCATGGAAAAAGGAATTTGACCTAAACTAAAACCTGACCCGAATTTTGTATGTACCCCTAGGCTGTCATGAAGTATGAGTGCCATACCGTGGGGGGTTTGGGACTGAGGGCTTTGGACATTTGCAACCCCTCGCGGAGTTAACACAAAGTCAATTGGATCTGTTTGATTTTTTTCCTAAGTTAATAGCAGAAATAGCATTTCTAGCATGTGTTCCGCCCCCGTGCGTCATGGGAATAGAGATTTGACCTAAACTAAAACCTGGCCAGAATAATGTTTGTACCTCTAGGCTGTCATGAAGTATGAGTACCATACCGTGGGGGATTTGGGGCTGGGGCTTTGGACATTTGCAACCCCTCACGGAGCTAACACAAAGTTAATGGGAGCTGTTTTATATATTTTCTATATAGAATACTAAAAAAAACATTTCTGGCAAGTATTCTGGGCCCCGTTTGTCGCGGGAAAGAGGAATTTTGCCCAAAATTATAAGGCCTGACTAGATTTCCGTATGTACAATTTAGCCTGTCATGAGGTATGGGTACCCTATCGTGGACATTTACCCCGCCTCACGGAGCTAACACAAAGTCAATGGGAGCTGTTTTATATATTTTCTATATAGAATACTAAAAAACATTTCTGGCAAGTATTCTGGGCCCCGTTTGTCGCGGAAAAGAGGAATTTTGCCCAAAATTATAAGGCCTGACTAGATTTCCGTATGTACCATTTAGCCTGTCATGATGTATGTGTACCCTATCGTGGACATTTACCCCGCCTCACGGAGCTAACACAACGTCAATGGGACTGGTTCGATCTATTTCTATGATACTAACGCACGGCACTACACAGATGTAGGAATTTTTTGAAGAGATTTAACCGCTGTAGGCGCTATAGCGCCCTCTCAATCGAATACAAACCTCGGGTCCCTGGCAAATCGCACCGTGATTTCGCATTACAGGTCACCACTATAATGGCTCCCAATTTGGCTACAGTGTGCTGAAAATGAATAGTCTCAACACACACACAAAACCATACTGGTTGCGGTGGACCTTCAATTTGTTCCCAAAATATTCATAATTCAGTAGATATTTATATATGTAACCCGGCAACCCGTCAGTGACAACGGCGGCCGGCCGACGCAGATTTGCACATCGGATCAATAGCAGACCGACGATGGTGCCGCCGGCGGGCAAACAATGGTGACGTCGGCGGGCCGACGCTCATTTCCCATCACATCCGAATTCAGTTTAATGAGGCCCAGGTATTGTGCATATTCTAAATTCATCCGATTTTGTCCTACTGTGGTTCCCTCATGCATCATCCCTCCATCTTTACTACAGTGTGCACTGCAGCGGGACAACTGGAATGTTCATGGACCCAAGAGAGATGGGCATCGATCGAGTGGTGTAGCAGAGAACACTGGTGTCAGATATTTCGTATAATATCAGCGTGTTAATGAATGTTCACAACAAAGCTATTTCTGTGTCTGCTCAGAATAATGACAACTTAACATGTTTTCGCGAAGTGATTCCATTTATTTTTAGTCAAAATATTATTTTAACAATTATGGATCAGAAGTACACTTAATTATTACTTGTACAATTATGTTTCGATCAATGCCCGTGGGATTGTGCTCTGAAAGGACATTTGTCACCAATGTTCTTTTTAAGCAAGCAAAATAGCGATTACTATATGTAACCATTTGGGGGGGGGGGTTACGTACGGCCGTGGCACATACTAACCGCAACACCTAACACCGTCCTTTCGACATATGCACGCTCTTTCACTCATTTTGGCAATTCTGTCCCCTCATATATCCAAGTGACCAAGGAAGACCTTCCACATGTAAAGCACTTAGGAATGTTAAAATGTCTGACTATATAATAAAAAGAATGACCTCTAACAAGAGGACTGGAAGAAAAATTGGACATTTAATTTTTTTTTTGAAGTTTAAAGCCCCAGTAACAGGCTGAGAAAATCATTTAAATTGACCAATCACCAAAGTATAGCTTTTAATAATTAATTGTATCTTGCTTATTCGTCCATCTGATCTTCAGGTAGGAATCCAGGAACTTCTCATTAGAGGACTGTAAGAGAAAATAGAAAGATCTGATATGCAATATTTTTTCGTTCATTTTTTTTTGTAAATCTGTCATAAGAGAGCGAGGGATATGGAAGAGTGGAAGGAACAACCAAATGTTGGGCAGAGCATGATTGGAAGCTAGCTCCCCCATTCAGCCAATCGTATAACCGATTTAATCAGTAACAAGTGTTGAAAGGTGGACAGTTTCCCTCAACTTTCATCTTCCGGAGATTGATATCGTGAAATCTATAACGCTTTGATCTCAGTTCCCAATATCCCTCCCGTGGGGATTACGGCTTCTACAACATGGGCCACATGATCGCCCCTGGTTTTGGAATCCTGCTTAATCCGACCATGAACATGATGAGAATTTTACCTCACTCTACTAGTAAGAAAAGACCTTGTCTATATACCACTGGATTTGAAGGATCAAAACTACAGTATTAAATGTTCCCAAAAGGAAATGAAGGGCGGTACTGAAGAACTTAGCATGCATAGACTCCTGATGTGTGACCTGATTAATTCACTTTGGCTTCGGCTTTGAGTACAACGGTTCTGTATACTGCCGTGTTGGACGAATCTAACCTTAACCCTTTAATAGTATTTACCGAATTTACGCTCCGCGTTATCGTCATTGCTGAAGTTGGAATTCGCGGTCCCCTCACAATTTTGCAAGGTCGGTTTTACATTTTGGGCCCCCTCCCCCCCCCCAAAAAAAAACAAACGGGTGGCGGGTGGTTTCACCGACCCACATCCTGTTTCTATCTCTGTTCAGGGCTGATATCGTTACACTGAAGACAAGCCACTTCTTGACATCTAAAGAGACAGGAGCCTAAATTGAAATTAACACCGCGGAGGTATTACATTCATCAGTTACGCTATTGTTTAGTGTCTACGGAAGCTTAAGAGTGCCATCAACATAAGAAAAACTTTGACCAATAAAGTTGACATTTTTCAGTAAATTGTTTAGATAACAAGATAATATCTTATCAAAAATCAGATAAATGTTGGATTGCTCAGTTGAGCAATTTAACAATTTAACTGATCAATTTAACAATTTTGTGCAAAATGTTTGACAACTTATCGTATCTCGTCAACTCAACATTTGCTGCAAAATGTTTAAGTGTTCACTTCATTCCATCTGAGCAATTGAACGATTTTCTGCACAATATTTAATTGACAACTTATCATCAACTTGTCGTCAATTCAACTTAATTTTCTGCAAATATTCAATTGTTCACTTCATTCCAACTGAGCAATTGAACTGATTTTTGATAAGAAATTTTCTTGTTATCTAAACAATTTACTGAAAATTTTGACTTATTGGGTCAAATTTTTTATGTTGATGTCACTTTTAAGCTTCCGTAAGTGTCTCTTACTAAAACTAAAAAGTAACCAGTATGGTACCTTTACTCGGCCGGTAGCGAACGTCGGAATTCAAGAAAATCAACGTCAAGCTCTGTAATTTAGCAGGAAAATTAAATAGAATATCACTGAGCATATGACGCGACTGCGTGGTAAACATCAATCATTAAATGTACTTAATTAATTATTATTATTAACTTGGACCACATTTTGCCGATATATATATATATATGTATGAAACGGTTATACAAGTTATATCAGTTTACTACGAAATCCCATACAAGTGGAATTCGAAAACTTTTAAATGTAGTTTTTAGTTCGTTCGAACAAATTATTAATTTTCTGCTAGGAATGATTATTTCGTTCAGACGTTATTATTTCGTTCAAAGGAATTATCTTTTTTGTTTTTGTTATTCGTAGAAACGAATGGATAACTATTT
This sequence comes from Apostichopus japonicus, assembly GCF_037975245.1. Lineage (NCBI taxonomy): Eukaryota > Metazoa > Echinodermata > Holothuroidea > Aspidochirotida > Stichopodidae > Apostichopus > Apostichopus japonicus. The sequence goes on along the minus strand of NC_092582.1, from coordinate 9,098,499 downwards.
TGTGCTTAGAGTGGGTCTCGGAAGAAGCCTTAAGTTTCATTTCGTAGTTAGTTGACCGCTCGTAATCATCAATGATTACATTGGGCATGAAACATTATTCATTAATAAGGGGTTAATCAACGGTCTAGTGTGCGTTACTCACAGGATTAATGCACGATCGGGGGATAATGCAAGCGATGCACGAGGGCGGAGCCCGAGTGCATCCAGCGATAGCATTAACACCCGGAGTTCATTCATACACTACCATTTGTGTGGGGGAAAAATCATAAAACAAAACATTTTTGGTTACATATAACCAAAGATTTATTAAAGTGATGCCCCGTAATTTTACCGTGCGTTACTCACAGGATTAACCACGGTCAGCTGACCTGAATGGACCAATAGGATTTAGGAATCTTTACTAAGTGTGAATGAAATGTATTTAATGGGAGGCATTCCTCGTTCTACATAAAGTCATTGCCAAAACAAATGAAACCAGCCGTTTAAACACTTATAAGAAAACTTACCACACTGACATGTAGTCTTACTAAAGTAAGACGGTGGCTCGCACATCATGTACCGACGACATTCTATTAATAAAAAAAATGATCAGCGATAAAGTTTGAAGATATAAGAGTGTCAGTTTAGGTTGAACGGATAATCCGGAAGGAGTTTAGTTTTGACTGATACATCTAAACAGACTTGTGAAATTTGCATTCAATTCCTATATTTCGTTTCGAGATAGAAACCTTTTAAGGTTGACATGTTTGTATAACAAAGCTGAACTTGAATCAAACATGCAGGGTCATATAGAGACACACTGACAACTTTGCTTTATTGTTTTCTTTTCCACTGTTCTGGATTTTCGATTTAGGATTTCAATTATATATATATATATATATATATATATATATATATATATATATATATATATATATATATATATATATAAATATATATATATATATATATATATAAATATATATATATATATATATATATATATATATATATATGGAGGTTGTGACCGACAAAACTATTAATGGTATTATTCTCATACATCAAGGAGTCTTGAACTTAGTGAATTAATCGAACGACAATGGTTGAAGAATGAAAAAAAAAACATGCTTGATCAAGTTTAAGGTTAATTGATCTGTAATAAACTTTCTAGCATGTTTGTGGCAATATACTGATGACTTTTGAAGTACAAGCGTTTACACTAATAACACCTATACTCACGGCAACCACAGCATTTCTTATCGAAGACAAATCCTTTTGGGCAAGCTTGCCTTCTGCATTCTGAAAAATATTATTGTTTGCATACACCGTTAAATTAGCTTTACTGCTACATATAGACACACGTAGCTTGAACATATTGTTATATTTTGACATACGGATGACAGTCAACAAAGAGCTGGATGAAAATTGCACGATCTTAACCTTGTTTCTCCCCCTCCCCCTCCCTCCTGGTTTCTCCATGATAATTTAATTTTAATTACTTTCATCTTACAATTTAGAAGGGGGGAAAACGAAAGAACAATTGAATTGAGTTCCTTCACCGAGTTATGGGGTGTAATGAGTCTAGAATGAGTGAAATTGGACAATATTGGCCTATACTTTACTGAAGTAGAATGTAATTCTACTTAAGTATATTTCTAAATTCATATTCCTTAGGCAGAATTGAATTTCACTTAAATAGAATGCATTTCACTTAAGCAAACATAGGGGATAAATGTTAAAGGTCGTTAACACTCGCCCCAAACCGCGTGCGGCCATCTGTAAAAGTTAACTTTCTGTTGCTTGCAAGTGACGTTTTGTTGATGTCGTTACAAAATGCAGACAGTAATGAAACGTGATACCTTGTTATCTTTAGCTGGACCTGAGATGTCCATCGCTGTATTGTTTGTACACTGTGCTGTGGGTATTGACCGCAGCTGTATGTACTGACTATACACTATTGTCTAATTACCGACGGTAGCAAGCTGTGTGTGTATTTTCTGGGGTAGATGGTGGTGTCTAACACTTCTGTTACACCTCATTCGAAACTAGGTCAAATTACCGGCATTAGACGTTTCTTTTTGCGCGAGTCTTCACACCCTTTAAGGTCGACCCAATGTAAGGGAGTCTGGGCCTCCCCAGAAACCAAATGAAATGGTATGTTCTGAGGCATATATACGTAGACTATGAGTCAGTTCTATAGGTGGGTATGTATGCATATACCGTACATACACAATGTGCGTATAAATATTTTTTGTTTTGTGTGGGGTTGAACGGAATAGGGGTGAAGGTAGGCGTATATGGATTGTTAGCTCAGTACTTTCATCGGTAAATGTTCATGGAACGCCCAAAGCGTCACGAGATAGTTTTACTTACTGCACATACACGTCCTGGGGTTAAAGTTGAAGCCTGGGAGACACTCAACAGGGTAACAATCTGTTTAAGAAACAAAATGAAAAGACAAAAAGGTAAATAAATAGATAAGGTTAATTGTATACATTACAGAATTAAGTGAAAAGACTGCATGCATGTAAATGTGAAGTTACTCTATAGTAAGATCATTGCTTGCAATTACTGTTGATATTTGTACTGTCCTTCTCCATTAGTAGGATGCATTGCAATCGTGTAGAAACTCTTTGCCCCTGTTCTTCATCTAAAGTCATCAAGATATGATTTCATGTTTCGCCAATCTATAGTATAAGATTATTCATCAGTGCATGGGTGTCGACTGAGTGGAGGGATGGAGGGGGGGGGGGTACCGATGCAAGTGGTGTTTACCCGTCGCACTGGTGGTTTGAAGCCTTTACTGGAAGGTAACTAAATAACGTTTCCCCTTCTCATTTGGTCGCTGAAATGTAATTTATTAAAAATCTGTATCCACACACAAACAATTAAATGCGCTTACAGGCCTTATATGGCCTAAGCAATGAAATTTAGGCATATCCATGTCAGTTTAAAGCTGCCCAGCCCTTCCACCAACCATAAACACTCTTTGAGAGGTAAAACAACGCCCATGATTATAAAATGATGATGAATATTCTTACCACATGTGCACGTTTCTTCATTGAAGTATTTTCGTGATTTGCAATCCTTTACCTGCTTGCATTCTGTATTAAGATCAAAGAAATATGATATAGTTAAATGTTCACATTCTCAAACAGGTTTTAATAAATATAAATTAATGCTTCAAGAGCACATATACTGGACAAATAATAAATTCCTAGTTATAGCTCGATTTCCTTTGGATGTGATTTGCACATTTGGATTAAATTAAAGAGTAACGGTACTTGGAACCCCTCCCACCCTCACTCCCAAACTCCCATTGGTATATACTCACACAATTATAAGTTATCATATACAGCCTCGCGATTCCCCCCCCCCCCCATGCACTAGTGCGCATGAGCATGCATCACATAACAGCCAATGAAAAGAAAAAAATAATAACCCGGATTTGTTTGTATTCGTTTCCTTGACTATATCTGAACGAGATATCCAAAGCCATTATTTAAACTGGCGTATAATGCAGCACATGCATAGGCGTAGGAGCCCAATTTGATTGGGGGGGGGGGGGTGGGGGGCTGTAACGACTTGCCCGAAAAATATAACCAAACTTTTTCGCACGCTCCGCGCGAGTTCAACATTTTAATTTGCATATCATATAGGCATGCATCGGTTATTACATCGCATGCCAATTACATACAATCATTTGCCGCGTTATTACCCTTCCATATTGGTTATAATTTTGGGGGAAGTCGTTACAATAATAATGATAATAATAATAAAAGTATAAAAAAATTGAAAAACACATTGCAATTATTTTTCTTTCAGTAGGTGCCCGAAAATTTCTCAGCATATTGCCCGGATTTTCACAAAAATATTTGGTTGGGGGGGGGGGGGGGGCTCCTACGTCTATGAGCACATGTTACTATATATCATACATACCGCAGCGACAAGTCTCGTAGCTAAAATACTGTCCCTTGGGGCAATCAATAGGTTCGCATTCTTTAACTGTGTAGACGTACAAAAAGGAATAACAATTAAGACGGCTTTTAAATTGAGTGGAAAAAATGAAGATAAAAAGTCCTCTTTATTACAGGGTTATACTTTCATTTACATATCATCAATGATTTATAAAACTAGTATGATTAATTTTCTGACGTTATATTTCCCTTCCCCCAAACCATCGCTAGAAGCATTATACAGTTAAATACATCAGTGATGAATGATTCAGGGGGAGGGGGGGGGGGGGAGGGAGGAGTGCATGGACTCTCCCCCAACTTCCAAATATCCAATTCTACCAATGCTCACCGCATTCACACGTTTCCTCGTTGAAGATGTAATTCGGTTCACAGATTTGCTGAACACATTCTAATCAAACACAAGAAGAAAAATATGAAAAGCAGTGAATCATATACCATTCTGAACTTTTGTTTTATGTTCATTTATTTCTTCTTGAAATTAATGAAATATGATTACTTCTCTTAATAGCGATATCGATAGGATTAATCATGCCTATGCCTAATTCGACGGTTATCCGAGTGCTGACGGCATTACGGAATAACTTGCGAATCCCCCTTTTTTCCTTCGAATTGTCAGGTTTCTGACCTAATTAGTAACAAGACAATAGACATTGTGGGGTACCTGCTCTAATGGTAGCAACAGGCTTGCTGAAATTTGAGCATGGGTGACTGTTATCTGACTTCCTAGCATATTTGGGACATTTTCTAGCATATTTTGGACTTTCTAGCATATTTGGGACTCTCTAGCACATGTGGAGGGGGGTCGGGGTGGGGGTGGGGGTGGGGTGATACTGATGATTTTTAAAGTTTGGCTGAAGATCTTGATATAAGCTGAAATATATGTCGTGATTAATGTGGTCAATATACCCGTTACCCGGTTTGGGACAATTCCTCGACGTATCGTATTCACAAGTGTCTCAGTTTAGAACAGTTGGAGGGAGACAACTAACATCTTTAACATTGTTAAATGAGTATACGGTAAATATATGCATCCTGGTTATTTAAGTGGGTTAGTGGTTAAAGAGATTAGAAGATCTCGGATCTATAACTGTATGTGGTGAATAACGAACATTTATTTATAATATCTTTTCATGACTTACCGCATTGGCAGCTACCTGGGTTTACCTCTTTTGGAGGAAGACACAGTATATCAGGACAGTCTGAAATTGAGAAATATACATAATATTTTTCGTTGCAATTGATACCAGTGGCGTATCCACCGGGTGGGTGCAGGGGGATGTCAATACCCCTACCCCAAATCAAAATATCTGTGAGGTCATCTAAAACTTGAAAGATTTTCTTTGTTTTTAGAAAATAGGTCTACTAACTACTAACTAACTACTGACTAATGAAATCAGAAGAAACAATAACTGAAATAGCGAATACTGTCTAGGCGTTCACATTATCATAGGCCTATACTTTCATTTAGAAAATGGATAACTCATGAGGTATAATGAGTAACATGGTATAACAAACATGGAAATCAAAGCAGTACGTTTGGCACCAGCTTGGCTGCAGGAGTTTGCCCGTAAGTTGACGAAAACACAGCTAACCGCCTCAAAGGGGCTCCGCTCTTTGATTTCCTGTCAGGGTTGACTCCATTAGGTGAATTTTCGACCAAGACTAGCGAGGTCCACCTCCCCGCAGCAGAGCTGAAATTATTTCACCCATAATTGGGACCCTAAGCAGGTACTCATGCCCCGGGTCAGGGCACTCCTGTGAGCAATAGTGGCTAAGGGGCGGCTCCACACTCCCCAAAACCTCAACTTTCCCAAGTCAAGGCCCCACTACTGGATGTAGTTTAGAGTCATACCCAGGACACAACAAAATGACTAGCAGCTTAGCAAATAGGCTTACCACCATATATGTTTCTGTCTCAAAACACTTAAAAAACTATCATGAGTAGCATTCAAACTGAATGCATAATATAATTTACATATAGTGGTATATTACCTGTACGTGAAATACAACATACTATCAAATGTAAAAACTGATATACTGGATAAGAGATTAGCGAGTGCTGTGGGCTTTCATTATCTGCTAGCTTAGCAGATAGCCACAGCGATGCATGGGCCCGGTTCCTCTTTAATTTACGCTATAATTGAAATCCGTAATTCTTATTTCAACCAAGTTGAAAAGTTCTAGTTTGATTGGGGAGTTGAACAGATGAGAATGAAGCATTAACGACTACTAATCTCATAGCACAATATTTGAGCTCCCTTTTATGAGATACAAGAGCCATTATGAGCCTAATAAGCTTAGCGCCTACACGAGACAGTCCCCCACCCTTCAGAAATTAGGAAACGTTTCCCCTACAACCCCTCCAGTTATGAGTATCGGGTGGTAGATTCTGAAGTAACTGCTGAAATAACGGTGTATTAGAAAATATTGAATGGGTTAAAACTTAGGAAATGGCCGTTTGCAAAATTATGTTTTGTAGCTTATTTGTTTGTACCCGTAGAGGACCCCGTCTGGATCCACCCCTGAGTAGCTAGATTTCTAAGCTAAAAGGAACACTCCGTTTAACTTACCGCACTGGCAGGTATCTTCGTTTGGGATCATTGGTGGAAGACACCGTACAGGAGGGCATTCTGAAATAGGAAAAAAAGCATGGTGTGTTTATGTTGAGGGGAGGGGGGGGGGGAGTATACCTACAAATATCTGTCAGGCCATCCCCCAATTTTTCTTTTCCTTTCTGGTGTAGAAAGTGGTGAACGACAACGTATCACCTGGAACAATTGCTGTCGTGATATATCTGATTTAAGTACCAGTGACAGAGTGCCCCGGGGTATAAGTGTCAGTAGATTCAGCCAATACTCAAAGGTGGTATAGCAACTACTGTTCATGTCCCACAACCGTGCATCAGTAATTACTACTTTTTGTTCTTAACACGGTAACGTGTGTTACAAGTGGCACTGTAACAAATGCAAATCTGTCAACTTGTTCCCATGTAAGACAAAGAACTGCGCGATTGGACAAGGAATCTATGAAGATGAGAATGCCTTAGAGATGAAGTATAAGAGGTACGGTACAGCTTGATTCCAGTTGACACCTCTCTTTAAATTACGCCAAATCGTCATGCCAGGAAAGGCCAAGTTGGGTGTCCATAGGCCTACTTATAGCCTAAAGCGACTAGATATGACTTCATTTTAGAATGGCGTATTAAACTCGCACTAAATGATTGGTACAGCAACTACTTTTCATGTCCAGCAACCGTGCATCAGTAATTACTGCGTTGTGTTCGTAACACGTTAACATGTGCAACAGGAAATGAACAGTGATTACTGAACCAGTTATGAGTATCGGGTGGTTGATTCAGAAGTCACTGCTGAAATAATGTATTAGAAAATAGTGAATCAGTTAAAACACAGGAAATGGCCGTGTGGCTAATTTTTTAGCACCGGTAGAGGGCCCCGCCTGGATCAACCCCCGAGTAGCTAGATTTCTAAGTTAAAAGGGACAGTCCGTTTAACTTACCGCACTGGCAGGTAACTTCGTTTTGGATCATTGGTGGAAGACATCGTATATCAGGGCATTCTGGAATAGAAAAAAAGCATGGTGTGTGTATGTTTGGGGATGGGGTAGGGGGGGGGTGCAACTACCTCCAATAATATCTGTCAGGCCATCCAACAAATTTCCTTTTAGCAAAAATGCATTGCCTAGCCCATCAAAAATAGAAGTCTAGCTATAGCTCCCTGATTAATACCTGGAATATTAAGTAATAAAAGACACTGAAATAAACTCCAACAATGGTTGGGATTATATGTGCATGAGCCATTTTTCGATTCACTGCGATCACAGGTAACTTCATTCAAGACATTTGGAAGAGGACAAAATGATAATAAGGCATTCTGACATGACGAGACAATAGGTAGAAATATTTGGTCAATTGTTGCTGATAAGGAAGTGATTAAAATATCTTGACAATAAGTGTGTTAGTTGGTACCTTTATACAGGCAGGGACGTCGCTAGAGGGGTTTGTGTGTGTGTGTGGGGAGGGGGGGGGGGCGGGTGTCTCACCCCCAATCATGGTAAAATTGACGATAGTTGGAAAATTTGAGTGCGACAGTCGGAATTTCCGTCCGTCGCACTCTCATTTACCTATAGGGCCATTCATATATTCCTGTGATTATGAATGACCTAAAATTGCAGAAAAAATTTCGGTCAAAATTGACCTTTAATCAGTCATATTTAGCACATTTTCCTTGCCACTTTGAGAAATTGTATCTCGCGATCCTTATACTCCACCATACAAAACTACCAAGAACTACTGTATAAAATTAGCCAGCTTCAATTCGGTTTATTTATGTATTAATCTTGCTATTGGGTGGGTTGACACTGTTCGCTAGCTTCAAGTAAGTTCAGGATATATATTATTTCTATGGTATACAACGCTCATTGCTAATCTATGGAAGCTTAAAAGCGCCAAAAACTGCCCAAATAAGTCAACATTTTTCAGTAAATTGGTTAGATAACAAGATAAAGTCTTATCAAAAATCAGAAAGATGTTCGAATGAACAATTTTCTGCAAAATGTTAAATTGACAACTCATCATATCTCATCAATTGAACATTTTCTGCAAAATGTTTAATTGACAATTTATCATATCTCGTCATTTGGACATTTTGCTGCAAAAGGTTCAATTGTTCATTTCATTCCATCTGAGCAATTGAACAATTTTGTACAAAATGTTTAATCGACAACCTATCGTATCTCGTCAATTCAATATTTTTCTGCAAAATGTTCAATTGTTCATTTCATTCCATCTGAGCAATTGAACAATTTCTACAAAATGTTTAATTGACAACTCATCGTATCTCGTCAACTCAACATTTTTCTGCAAAATGTTTAATTGTTCGCCTCATTCCAAATGCTCAGTTGGAATGAAGTGAACAATTGAACATTTTTTTTCTATGTAGAAAAAAGGAAAAAGCTCTGTTTGTTTTGGTAATTCACTATGTCGTCGAATATAATTTTTTGAAAAAATAAAAAGTGTTCCTCTTTGTTACATTAACATAGCTATTGTAGTTAGTAGTCTATGTAGCCTTCAAGTAGATAACTTATACTCAGTTGCTTACTAGCTTAACCAGAGTGATTAATAAGTTTGTTAAGTTATGACCAGTGGTACTAATGTATCAAAAAAAGTTCGGGACAAAAGTGCAGTCGCAAAAGATGGGGTGTCTAACTGAAAATGACCTTATCGTTGACGAGTAGCGCGGGGGGGGGGGGGGGGGTACAAGTCAGCAGTCGGAATTTTCTGGCTTCAAAACCCATCCAGTTGGAATTTCAGCCACTACACCCCCCAATCATCAGACCTTAGCTACGTCCCTACAGGTAGGTGTATAGATGTATATCTTTGTTTGAAACAAATTCCTTGAAGTATCGCACATACAGGTGTCTCGATTTAGTTGGGTAGTTGGAGGACGACAACTAACATCAGGGCATTCTAAGGTCAAGAAAATATGGTAAAACAAATACTCGTTTTCTTCCCGGAATCGAAAGTGGTGAACTGAAACATATTAACTGGAACAATTGCTGTCGTGCTACGTCTGATTAAAGTTGCAGTGGCTGAGATAGGATTTCTATGGACCCGGGGTATAAGTGTCAGCAGATTAAGCCGATACTCATAGCAAGTACAACAACTACTGTTCATGTCCCACAACCGTTCATCAGTAATTACTACTTTTTGATCTTAACACTGTAACGCGTGCTACAAGTGACACTGTAACACCTGCAAATCTGTCAACTTGTTTCCATGTAAGATAAAGAACTGCGGATTGGACAAGGATTCTATAATGAGGAGAATGCCTTAGAGATGAAGTATAGGAGGTACGGTGCTGCTTGATTGCAGTTGACACCTCTCTTTAAATTACGCCAATTCATCATAGTCAGGTGGCTTAGCAACAATTTTCAGGCTTAACGTTACCGGCCGGACAAAAGTACCAAATTTGGCATGGAGTTTCTTTTCGACCTATCTATCGATTTTATCCGTGGAACCCACTTTATCGGTTCCGATTTTTCAAGATGGCGGCCAAAATCCAAGATGGCCGCCAGAAAAAAAGGAAATGTCATATATCTGGCTGTAAAAATCGGAGATGAACAAATGAGGGGTCAATTCAGGTATTTCCGGGGTCACTGAAACAGATGATGATCATGGCATGTTGCTTGAGTAACCCACTTCCAAGATGGCGGCCAAAATCAAAGATGGCCGCCAGAAAAAAGGGAAATTTCATATATCTGGCTGTAAAAATCGGAGATGAACAAATGAGGGGTCAATTCAGGTGTTTCCGAGCTCACTCAAACAGATGATGGTCATGGTATGTTGCTTGGGCCACCCACTTCCAAGATGGCGGCCAGAATCCAAGATGGCCTCCTGGAAAAAAGGAAATTTCATATATTCAATCCCCAGACCCCCTGTGCCCTTTTCTGATCGGGACCATCAAACCTTCCGTCCTCAAACGTGTAAATGAAACCGGGCTAGCACCCTGACTATATGTTATGGCTAGTATTCTAATTGTGTCACTTTGGTTCAGGAAGCCACTTAGGACTTATTGGGGAACTTTGAGGTGTGATCGACCGTGTGGATAGACACTGACGCAAAGCTCGTTATTATATGGGAGTTACGAGTGTCATGTAAGACTGATTACATTGAGTCAACTATATAATAGGGTAACTTGAGGGAAAACAGACCAGATGTGATTACCGACTCATTGAGAGATTTTGTACGATTGTGCACCCTTCATAAACACAACGTCAATTGTGCGAACAACACACGCTAAGTCAGGTCACTAGTCATCTGAGGTATTTAGGTCGTTCTTTTCGAACCTGTACTCCAGGGCTGCTATAAGCGAGGATCTCCAGGAAGACTTGTTGTCTGGTACAGACAAACCTCCCCCCCCCCTTTATAAACACAACGTCAATTCTGCGAACAACACACGGTAAGTCGGGTCACTAGTCATCTGAGGTCAACCAATAACACTAATAACCAAAACAACAACAATAACAACCAATAACACCAATAATGAAGGCGTGAAACCATCATTCCCACACCAACCGGACAAAGGGACACTCCAGCAAAAGGTGTTGCATAGTCCTGATGGCTTTACAGCCCAAACAGGGACAAATCCCATAACCTAATCGCCACCTGACTAGGTGAAAATGGTTAGTGATGAGGACCCCATGTGCAATCCTCCTCGCCAAGTCCCGGAGACGGCTATCTAGTGACTTGCAACACACAGAACACCACACATCTGGAGAGATGGCGGTTCGGCAAGCCGAGGGGGCCACGTTCAGCAGAACATCTGGCCCACCCTCCTCTTTGATTCTACAAAGTGAGTCACCAATCTGAGTATACACCCCCGAAGGGCGTGTCGCCTTTGGCCGGTTATTGGAAAAGGATCCGGGCCAGTAGTGGCGAAAAAGAAAACCACCCCAGAACCTAACAAAAAAGGCAAACGAGGGATTCTCAAACGCAACGAACAAACCTTTCAAAAGGAGAAAGCGCAGTTGAGATGGTAGGTGGACCAAACCATGCCCACCCGCTCAAGGGGGTCTTTTACAGAATGGTCCTTTTGAGAAGGTTTAGTTTGCACGTTCCCCAAATGAAATAAAAAATGATCCTCTCCAATCGCACCAAGGCAGAATCTGGTGCAGCCATCACCAGGATACCAAAGGAGAGGAACAATAAAACGATTGACAACTGTAACCTTCCCAGGGAGGTAGAGTCACCTCCGATTGAATGTGTCGAGCCTTGCCTCCACCTGATCAGCCTTCTCGGCCCAAGTGGTGGCCTCCGGGGCACCATAACCTAGCCAGATGCCGATTACCCTGATCATGACATCTGACCAAGTAGCATCGAACGGGAGGGATTGGCCACGCCAACCTCCTGAATGCAGCCCTTTGGTCTTGGACTTGTTAAGTCTGGCACCAGTAGCCTCTTGGAAGGTGGCCAAAACCTTCGATAAAGGCTTGAAGGAGACGAGGTCCGAGACAATACAAGTGACGTCATCGGCATATTGCACGCATTTAACTCTAGCCCCACCCGGTACATTGAAAGGTCGAAACCCCAAGCATCTGTCCAGCGAGGTACTGAGCGTTTCGCTGAAGAGAACATACAACAACGGGGAGAGGGGACAACCCTGACGGACTCCCCTTCGAACCGGGAAGGGACCAGAAGTAAATCCGTTAACAGTGACCATGCTCGTGACGTCCTTATATAGTAACGAGACCCAACGAATAAACACTGAGTTCAATCCGAAGGACTCGCACAGCGCAAGTCTGGAGAGGACCTACAATATCCGGCATCACATCCGCTAAGCGATTTCCTAATGCTTTGGCCAGGATTTTGTAGTCCAGATTTAACAGCGTTATTGTACGCCTATTAGGGTCCAAAGGGTCTCCCACTTTGGGAGGAGAACAATATTTCCAGCCCTCTTTGTTTGGCTCATATAATTCAACTGGAAAGCGGTAGCGAACACGTCTCTAAAGTCCCCACCGAGAACCTCCCAGAAGGTCCTATAGAACTCAGCAGGGAGGCCATCGGGACCGGGGACTTTCCCTTCTTCATAGCTGCTACCGCTGTCCAGAGCTCACCAACGAAGAGATTCGAACCCAAGCTATCGTTTTACTATGGGGGGGGGGGGGGGCTTGTCTATACCGGACAACAAGTCTTCCTGGAGATCCTCGCTAACAGTAGCCCTGGGGTACAGGTTCGAAAAGAACGACTTAAATACCTCAGATGCCTAATGACCTGCTTAGCGTGTGTTGTTCCCACAATTGACGTTGTGTTTATGAAGGGTGCACAATCGTACAGAATCTCTCAATGAGTCGGTATTCACATCTGGTCGGTTTTCCCTCAAGTTACCCTATTATATAGTTGACTCAATGTAATCAGTCTTACATGACAGTCGTAACTCCCATATAATAACAGGTTTGCGACAGTGTCTATCCACGGTCGACCACACCTCAAAGTTCCCCAATAAGTCCTAAGTGGCTTCCTGAACCAAAGTGACACAATTAGAATACCAGCCATAACATATAGTCAGGGTGCTAGCCCGGTTTCATTTACACGTTTGAGGACGGAAGGTTTGATGGACCCGATCAGAAAAGGGCACGGGGGTTTGGGAATGAATATAGGCTATATGAAATTTCCTTTTTTTCCAGGAGGCCATCTTGGATTCTGGCCGCCATCTTGGAAGTGGGTGGCCCAAGCAACATACCATGACCATCATCTGTTTGAGTGAGCTCGGAAACACCTGAATTGACCCCTCATTTGTTCATCTCCGATTTTTACAGCCAGATATATGACATTTCCTTTTTTTCTGGCGGCCATCTTGGATTTTGGCCGTCATCTTGGAAGTGGGTTACACAAGCAACATGCCATGATCATCATCTGTTTCAGTGACCCCGGAAATACCTGAATTGACCCCTCATTTGTTCATCTCCGATTTTTACAGCCAGATATATGACATTTCTTTTTTTTCTGGCGGCCATCTTGGATTTTGGCCGCCATCTTGAAAAATCGGAACCGATAAAGTGGGTTCCACGGATAAAATCGATAGATAGGTCGAAAAGAAACTCCATGCCAAATTTGGTACTTTTGTCCGGCCGGTAACGTTAAAGTTGCTAAGCCACCTCACTATCATGCCGAGAACGAAGAACGGCCATTTTCGGGTACATCCATAGGCCTACTTATAGCATGAAGCGACCAGATACGAATTCACTTTAGAATGTCGTATTAATGAAGTCGCACTAAATGATTGGTACAGCAATTACTGCTCATGTCACACAACCGTGCATCAGTAATTACTACTCTGTCATCGTAACACGGTAACATGTGTTACAGGACAAAAACAGTAGTTACTGTACCAACTATGAGTATTGGTTGGTAGATTCCGAAGTAACTGCGGAAATATCGGTGTATTAGAACATAGTGAATCGGTTAAAACTTAGGAAATAGCCGTGTGCGAAATTATGTTTTGCAGCTAATTTGTTTGTACCGGTAGAGGGCCCCGTCTGGATCAACCCCCGAGTAGCTGGATTTCTAAGCAAAAAGGGACAGTCCGTTCAACTTACCGCACTGGCAAGTAACTTTGTTTAGAATCATTGGTGGAGGACACTCTACAGCAGGGCATTCTGAAATAGAGAAAAGCATGGTGTGTGTACGTTTGGGGGGGGGGGGGCACTACCTCCAATAATATTTGTCAGGCCATCCCCCAATTTTCTTTAAAAAAAATGCATTGTACCCGTCCATCAAAAACAGAAGTCGAGCTACCTCCCTGATTAATACCTGGAATATTAAGTTGTAAAATACACTGAAATAAACTGGAACAATGGTTCGGATTATATGTGCATACGCCATTTTTCGACTCACTGCGATCACAGCTAACTTCATTCAAGACAGTTGGAAGAAGACAAAATGATATAATGGCATTCTGACATGATGTAAAACTGGTGGAAATATATCGTCATTTCTTGCTGATAAGGATGTGATTAAAATAGCTTGACAATAATGTTGTTAGTTGGTGTCGTTATACAGGTAGGTGTTTATATTTGTTTGACACAAATTCCTAGACTTACCGCACAAACAGGTGTCTCGGTTTAGTTGGGTAGTTGGAGGACGACAACTAACATCTTCGCATTCTAAAGTCAAGGAAATATGGTTAAAAAAATTACTCATTTTCTTTCCTGAATAGAAAGTGGTGAATGACAACGTATCACCCTGGAACAAATGCAGTCGTGCAATATCTGCTTTAGGTACCAATGACAGAGCCAGAATTTCTTTAAAGCTGTGACCCGGGGTATAATTGTCAGCAGATTCAGGAGATACTCATAGCTGGTATACCAACTACTGTCCATGTCCCACAACCGTTCATCAGTAATTACTATTTTTGTTCGTAACACGGTAAACAGATGGCACTGTAACAACTGCAAAGCTGTTAACTTGTGCCCATGTAAGACAAAGAACTGTGTGATTGGTTAAGGAGTCTAAGAAGATGAGAATGCCTACAAGATGAGGTATAGGTGGTACGGTACCACCTGATTCCAGTTCACACCTCTCTTTTTAGTTACGCCAATTCGTCATGCCGAGAACGAAGAAAGGCTATACTTGGGTCTTTCCATAGGCCTACTTATAGCAAAAAGCGACTTGATATGACTTAATTTGAGAATCGCGTATCAAAAAACTCGCATTAAATGATTGGTACAGCAATTACTGTTCATGTCATAACAGTAGTTACTGTACCAACTATGAGTATCGGGTGGTAGATTCCGAAGTAACTGCTGAAATATCGGTGTACTAGAACATAGTGAATCGATTAAAACTGAGGAAATGGCCGTATGTGAAATTATGTTTAGTAGCTAAGTTGTTTGTACCGGTAGAGGGCCCTGTCTGGATCAGCCCCGAGTAGCTAGATTTCTAAGCTAAAAGGGACAGTCCGTTTAACTTACCGCACTGGCAGGTAATTTCGTTTTGGATCATTAGTGGAGGACACTTTATAGCAGGGCATTCTGAAATAGAAGAAAACATTGTGTGTAAATGATTTTTTTTAAGGGGGAAGGGGTGGGGGTGGGGGAGGGGGAGGGGAACAATACCTCCAACAATATATGTCAGGCCATCCAACACATTTCCTTTTAGAATAAAATAATTGCCTCGGACCATCATAAACAGATGTCTAGCTACCTCTTTGATTAATACCTGGATTGTTATATGGTAAAAGAAAACGAATAAGCTCGAACATCGGTTGGGATCAAGGGCGTAGGAACCGGGGGGGGGGCTGGGGGGCGCCAGCCCCCCCGGTGAAAAATGTGGAGGGGCGGAAGTATCATTCCGCCCCCCCGCTTCGCAAGTCAGAAAACCCCTTTTGCATTTCCAAATGAGAAAAAAATCTCATTTGGAGCACCAAATTGCATCTAAGGCCAGGTGAAAATGCAAAATTATATACAAAATGGAGTGGGTGGGTTGAAGTGTGCTATATTGCACCAAATTGCATCTGAGGCCACCTGGAAATGCAAAAAAAATCCAAAGGGGAGGGGGAGTAGCTAGATTTATAAGCTAAAAGGAACAATCCGTTTAACTTACCGCACTGGCAGGTATCTTCATTTATGATCATTAGTGGAGGACACTCTATAGCAGGGCATTCTGAAATAGAAGAAAGCATGGTGTGTGTATGTTTTTTTTTTTTTTTTTTTTTTTTGGGGGGGGGGGGGGAAATACCTCCAATAATAAATGTCAAGCCATCCCCCAATTTTCCTTTTAGCAAAAATGCATTGCCCCGCCCATTAAACACAGAAGTCTAGCTTCCTCCTTGATTAATACCTGGAATATTAAGTGGTAAAAGACAATAAAATAAACTCGAACAATGGTTGGGATAATTCGTGCATGCGCCATTTTTCGATCCACTGCGAAAACAGCTTACTTCATTCAAGACAGTTGGAATAAGATAAAATGATATTAGGCCATTCTGACATGATGAAAACATGGTGGAAATATTTCGTCATTTATATTTTGCTGATTAGGAAGTGAATGATAATATCTTGACAATAATGTTGTTAGTTGGTTTCGTTATACAAGGTAGGTGCATATACTTGTTTGAAACAGATTCCTTGACTTACCGCAAATACAGGTGTCTTGGTTTAGTTGGGTGGTTGGAGGACGACAACTAACATCAGGGCATTCTAATGTCAAGAAAATATGGTATAAAGAGATACTCATATTTTATCTGCAATAGAAAGTGGTGAACGACAACGTATCACCCTGGAACAAATGATGTTGTGCAATATCTGCCTTAAGTACCAAATGAAGAGCCAGAATTCCTATGAAGCGGTGGCCCGGTGTATAAGTTTCAGTAGATTCCGAAAAAAATGCTGAAATAGCGGTGTATTAGAGAGCAGTGAATCGGTGCAACGTAGCCTGGCCCTGAGCAACGCGAGTTAGATTGTGCCACTTTACGTGTACCTTGTTCCGCGCAAAATTATGTTTTATAGCTAATTTGTTTGTACTGGGCCCCATCTAGATCCACCCCTGAGTAGCTTGATTTCTAAGCTAAAACGAACAATCCCTTAAACTTACCGCACCCGCAGGTAACTTCGTTTAAGATCATTGGTGGAGGACACCGTACATCAGGGCATTCTGAAATAGAAAACAATAATATGTTTGAGATATAGTAGAAAAAATGAAATAGGGAAAGATGGTAACAACTGTCTACTTTTTAATTTCGAATAGGACTTCACTTCCTTTTTATGTTTTTTAATCAGCCGTTGGTATGTAAGCAAAGAGCTATAATAGTTAGATATTTCATTCAACCGAAAGTACAACATTAATAGGAGACCGAGTTAAATAATGTGTTGGTTTTCTAAGCACATTTGTAACTTTGCAGCTGCATCGTAAGTATAACGTCATGCTACTTCGAATATACTTATTAACATTGCAGTGAAAAGGTTTCATATTCACTTTTCTTGTTTACTTGGATTTTCGTCTTCTATCTGGAATTTAGACGATTAGAGACCTAAAAATATTGAGATGGTCTTTCGATTGTTTCGTTTCGTGGAACTAATACTTCCTTATCAGTAAGTAGTCAATGTAATATGATACTTTGTTTACTTACGACAAGAACACGAGTCGCTATTTAAAATATGTGGACGGGAACAGGATCGCACACAATCTGAAAGTGGAAAAAAAGGTACGTTTTCATTCCATTAATGGAAATACTTATTAGTGTTTACAGTGAAAGAGCAGTTTTTGCGTTATTTTTCTGAAATATCATGCTACATACTCTGCTTCAGGTTAAAATCGAGGTTTCAAATATAATTAGTTGACAAAACTTGACACCATTCGGATAGCGAGGGACCCTGTGGTTCCCTAGCCTAACTTCGACATCAAGTCGCTGGAAACTAAAGCTTGCATGTACGACAACAACTGGTTGCAGCGATGGAGAATAAACTGAGATTGCAGGAAGGATTAAATGAGAGCCAACAAGTAAACCAGAAAGGAGAAAAAAAAACAATTTGGTCGTTAGTGTGGCGGTCATGCGATATGTAAGTCTGCAACGTTTCTTTTACATACACGATATATCAATCTCTATACAGGCAATGATATAAAAAGCACTAGAAAGACATGCAGTTACAAAAGAGACATAGAATGAACCATTTGGTCTCTTGTCTTTGGCTTGGACTCAGCTACGTTTACTTCAAAAGGCGCTTTAGCTCCAGAAAATAATCAGGAATGGCCTCAGCCTCTTTAACCACCACACCCCTCCCACTGGCTTCACAATTGTTTAAAAAATGGCAAAATATAGCGCCATTTTGCATGTAATCACCGCCCCCCCCCCTCGAGATTTTCACTGGCAGGGCAAGGGCGGATTGTGTGTGGGAAGCTAAGTAATACGTTCAAGGTTTCTTTCTCTTGCTTATATAATAATGTAATATATATATTTATAAATATGTTGATGTGTTGAAATATGTTCTTACTGGAGAGACGGTGTCACACAAGCCTGATTGTTATCATACATTGGTCAACCTATTGTTGAAAATTTGAAACTATATATACGTAACAAATTGCTGATGTCTTACCGCACTGGCAAGTTCTTTCATTGTGTCTGTACCCAACGGGACAAAGCTTTGGAGGACAACCTGTTGTAAGGGAGAGACAAAAGCAATGATAACAAAAATAATGAAACTGCCATGAAACTGAAACAGTCAAATGTTTACTTATATTAATCCAAAACCAAAAACACTTAGTCCGGCAATTCTTCACCAATGAAGTAGTGTATTTCGATGCGCATTATGATTTGCAAATTTGATTTATACCAGGTATAGCTCCCATTGGCCGCTTCCTCCTTTATGCACCCTTCCCTGTTACCCAAGGGCGTAGGAACCGGGGGGGCTGGGGGGGGGGGGGCGCCAGCCCCCCCAGTGAAAAATGTGGAGGGGCGGAAGTATCATTCCGCCCCCCCGCTCCGCAAGTCAGAAAACCCCTTTTTCATTTCCAAATGAGAAAAAAAATCTCATTTGGAGCACCAAATTGCATCTAAGGCCAGGTGAAAATACAAAATTAAGTTTACAAAATGGAGTGGGTGTTGAAGTGTGCTATATTGCACCAAATTGCATCTGAGGCCACCTGGAAATGCAAAAAATTCCAAAGGGGAGGGGGACACCCCCTCCCCTTAGACCCCTCCCCCAGGCCGGCCATCAGTCTTCAGCCCCCCCACTCAAAAGTACCTTCCTACGCCACTGCTGTTACCCTATCGCCCCCTGTTTCTCCTTCTCTCCACGTGTGGTATCAGCGCTATGTTCCTTCAGGCTTCTTTGCCAGAGTGCGTATAATTATGCACTTTCCTAGAATTAAAGCATTAATGAAAAACTCCAAAAAAGTGTATAATGAGTTTGAATTCCCGTTTTAATAAGAACTATGTGTATTGCCATCATATTCAATTTCCTGTCAAGGAATACCTCTAGAATTTGCCTTCCGTCTTGAAGTTGTCATTGGAGACTATATTGACAAGCTTCGAGGTTGTTTCATTAATGTGTGTACCTGACTATTTTGTTATCAGATAGGTTGATCTTTATTAAATTAAGGCTTACCGCAAGTGCATGTATTTTCATCCAGACGAAATGGAGGCAAACATAATCGATTACAATCTGAAAGGAAAGATATATGTTCAGTCCATGAGCGACAATATTTACGATGTGTCTGAACAAAAACAAACAAACTGAAGATCTTATATTGCAGTGTGCATGTAATTAACCGATAACATGTCTTTCTTGGGTTGGGTGGGGGGGGGGGGGGTCGCTAAACGGGGTTCAACCAGCATATCAATTCTTTCCATCACTTGTTCCTTAATTCCTTTAATCATTAGTAATGTATTTGTTCATTAACAGTGGCGTAGGAAGGTACTCTTGAGTGGGGGGGGGGGCTGAAGAATGATGGCCGGCCTGGGGGAGGGGTCTAAGGAGAGGGGGTGTCCCCCTCCCCTTTGGAATTTTTTGCATTTCCAGGTAGCCTCACATGCAATTTGGTACAATATAGCACACTTCAACACCGACTCCATTTTGTAAACTTAATTTTGTATTTTCACCTGGCCTTATATGCAATTTGGTGCTCCAAATGAGATTTTTTTTTCTCATTTGGAAATGAAAAAGGGGTTTTCTGACTTGCGAAGCGGGGGGGGGGGGGTGGCGGAATGACACTTCCGCCCCTCCACATTTTTCACTGGGGGGGTGGGGCTGGCGCCCCCAGCCCCCGGTTCCTACGCCCTTGTTCATTAATATATATCGACGTTCAAAATCTTTCACTTAATTCATTTATATAAAATTTAAGCTTGCGTAGTTATATATTTCAAATAGTAAATACAAAAGTACGTATTTTCTCACCGCATTCACAGGTTAGTTGATTCAAGATATATCCATCGGGACAAGAGGTACGGGGACATTCTGTTGTAAAATGAAGACATAAACAGGAGTTAAAGGCATTGAAGACTCGCCCCAAACCGCGTGCGGCCATCTGAAAAAGTTACTGTTGCTTGCAAGTGACGTTTTGTTCGTGTCGCTACAAAATGCATGTAATGAAACGTGATACCTTGTTACCTGAGATGTCCATCGCTGTATCGTGTGTACACTGTGCTGTGGGTATTGACCGCAGCTGTATGTACTGACTGTACACTAGCGTCTAATTACCGACGGTAGCAAGCTGTGTGGGTTTTCTGGGATCGATGGTGGTGTCTAGCACTTCTGTTTCACCTCATTCGAAACTAGGTCAGAATACCGGCATTAGACGTTTCTTTTTGCGCGAGTCTTCACACCCTTTAAGCCTATTTACTTGAAATAAGGGCCTATTATCCATTTCTAAAATGATGGGGCATCATTAGATCACTACGATAATTCTCAAATTCGGTTTGAAGCATGGATTTCGGGTAGGGGTGGTGGTGGGGGAGGGGGGCTCCAAAGGGGTGCAATCAGATGTTATAGCGTAATCAATCAGTAAGGGAAGTATTGTACACAATGTCTTAC